>NC_135815.1:74509824-74837730 GCF_964213995.1 Mustelus asterias | reverse complement strand
CGTAGTGTCTGCATGGTTTCCCCAATGTACCATGCCTCGGGACATCCTTTCCTGCAGTGTAACAGGTAGACAATGTTGGCCGAGTTGCAAGAGTAGGTCCCGTGTACCTGGTAGATGGTGTTCTCACGTAAGATGATGGCATCCGTGTCGATGATCCGGCACGTCTTGCAGAGGTTGCTGTGGCAGGGTTGTGTGGTGTCGTGGTCACTGTTCTCCTGAAGGCTGGGTAGTTTGCTGCGGACAATGGTCTGTTTGAGGTTGCGTGGTTGTTTGAAGGCAAGAAGTGGGGGTGTGGGGATGGCCTTGGCGAGATGTTCGTCTTCATCAATGACATGTTGAAGGCTCCGGAGGAGATGCCGTAGCTTCTCCGCTCCGGGGAAGTACTGGACGACGAAGGGTACTCTGTCCACCGTGTCCTGTCTTTGTCTTCTGAGGAGGTCGGTGCGGTTTTTTGCTGTGGCGTGTCGGAATTGTTGATTGATGAGTGAGCGCCATATCCTGTTCTTATGAGGGCATCTTTCAGCGTCTGGAGGTGTCTGTTGCGATCCTCCTCATCTGTGCAGATCCTGTGTATTTGGAGGGCTTGTCCTTAGGGGATGGCTTCTTTAACGTGTTTAGGGTGGAAGCTGGAGAAGTGGAGCATCATGAGATTATCCGTGGGCTTGCGGTACAGTGAGGTGCTGAGGTGACCTTCCTTAATGGAGATGCGTGTGTCCAAGAATGCAACCGATTCCGGAGAGTAGTCCATGGATGAGGTGGAGGGCTGTTGTCGACTGCAAAGAGACATAGATAGGATGCAAAGCTGGGCTGAAAAATGGCAGATGGAGTTTAACCCTGATAAATGTGAGGTGATTCATTTTGGTAGGATAAATTTAAATGTGGATTACAGGGTCAAAGGTAGGGTTCTGAAGACTGTGGAGGAACAGAGAGATCTTGGGGTCCATATCCACAGATCTCTGAAGGTTGCCACTCAAGTGGATAGAGCTGTGAAGAAGGCCTATAGTGTGTTAGCTTTTCTTAACAGGGGGTTGGAGTTTAAGAGCCGTGGGGTTATGCTGCAACTGTACAGGACCTTGGTGAGACCACATTTGGAATATTGTGTGCAGTTCTGGCCACCTCACTATAAGAAGGATGTGGAAGCGCTGGAAAGAGTGCAGAGGAGATTTAACAGGATGCTCCCTGGTTTGTAGGGTAGGTCTTATGAGGAAAGGTTGAGGGAGCTAGGGCTGTTCTCTCTGGAGTGGAGGAGGTTGAGGGGAGACTTAATAGAGGTTTATAAAATGATGAAGGGGATAGATAGAGTGAACGTTCAAAGACTATTTCCTCGGGTGGATGGAGCTATTACAAGGGGGCATAACTATACGGTTCATGGCGGGAGATATAGGAAGGATGTCCGAGGTAGCTTCTTTACTCAGAGAGTGGTTAGGGTGTGGAATGGACTGCCTGCAGTGATAGTGGAGTCAGACACTTTAGGAACATTGAAGCGGTTATTGGATAGGCACATGGAGCACACCAGGATGATAGGGAGTGGGATAGCTTGATCTTGGTTTCAGATAAAGCTTGGCACAACATCGTGGGCCGAACGGCCTGTTCTGTGCTGTACTGTTCTATGTTCTATGTTCAAGAGTTGGGTTAAGATGTGTGCACCAGTAAGCATGGAGACAGCTTCTAGCTTGTATCCATTACTGTATATTTTTGAATAGTTCTGAGAGTCAATAAGGACTTACAATTAATCTACATAAGATCATGAAGACTTCTTCAGACCTACTGAACTGTGACCAACACCTTACAACATGGTGGCAGCGTGTGGAAAAAACTAAAGCCTTACAGAAATGCAGAGAAAAACTAAAATGCGAAAACACGGAGAAAACACTGAGCAAAGCAGCCTGACCTGAAAAGAAGCTCTAAAAGTAAAGATGCAGAAGAAAAATTGCCTAGAAAATGTCAGCAAACCTAGCCAGGGTGATCTAAATCTTTTAAAACTCCAGGCTACAGTAAGCCCTGAGAAATCTTCAAATAATTCAGTGCCAGAAATGCAGTTTGCAAAAATCCATTGCTAAAATCTAATCCCCGAGTTCAGTCTGAAATGGAAAAATAGTTAATGAAATGATCTGGGTGAATTACAGCTTCAGAACTCAGCTGAAAGAAAACTAAAGGCAGAGTTTGACAAATTTGTAACTTTAAAGTAAAATGCTGAGCAAGAAAACTCAGCATACAATCAATCCAGGTTGAGATTGTTGGAAAATATTCTTTTCAAGCTGACTATGATCGCCATTGTAAAGGAGCTGCCAAAACTGGCAAGCATGAGAAATCTCTTTTGTCTCCAAGTGAATGACAATATCATCTTGAAATTCAGAAAGCTCTTCAAGCAGAATCTATACTTCCAAAAATTTAACCATGCATCAGAATTCCACGCATCCACAACGATTGCTTACCACTAATCCGACAGTAGTGTGAACAGGTTTTGGAAGGGTTATACGGCCTCCAGACTGAATTCAAGGACTTGAAGGGGAGATGGGGTAATGATAATCTACTAATGACAGTATAAATATATGATAAAAACAACAATGTAAAATATAAGGTAAACTATAATCATGTAAAATGTATTGGATAAAGACTTGGGGGCTGCAATGTAAGGGTCTGACATATAGGGTTAATTTGGGACTGAGTACAGTATCACCCAGACAGTGATGTAAGAGAGCACATGACTCACATCCAGGGTCAGTCTGTTGTTGGACAGAATAGTGTGTTCCAGTAAGAATGGAGACACTCAGCTTGTATCCTTTACTGTGTATTTGTAAATAGTTCTAACATTCAATAATAACTTAGAATTATCCTATATACGACTATGAAGATGTCTTCAGACCGACTGAATTGTAACCAATGCCCTACAATATTCAGCAGTGTGTGATTAAGATCTCATGATGTGCCTGTTCTGCATATTTCTGGCAGTCATGGTTTGCGTGCTGCACCTGCACCAGTTTGGCATCTGGTGTGGTTCCAGTCAAAAATATGTGTGTGTTGTGGATGCCATTTTGCAACTCTAAGGGACGAATATTGAACGACACAAAGAGGGAAAAGTCCCATAGAACCAAGATGGGTCTTTTGCATCGCCTGCTTGGCATTCACAGCCCCTGTGCCTCCTCCAATTGTGTTTGACTGTGTCCAATTCCTGTACCCACCTGACATCCCGGAACAAAGGACCTGCCATTTAGGACCACTTAGGACCTTCCTGAGGCAGATGTGATGAGTTGGAAAATATCCTGACTGTGCTCCTGCCTCAGGAGCAAAAAGTCAGACCCTTGTCTCTGGGTACCACACTTTAGGAACGATATCAAGGCTTTGCAGAGGGTGGAGAGGAGATTTACTAGAAGGGAGTTGATGGAGTAAATAGGGGAAACTGTTTCCGTGGATAACCAAATGACACGGATTTAAGATTAGAACCAGAGGTGAGATGAGTATTTATGTTAATACAATCGATTGTTATGATTTTGAATTCACTACCTGAAAGAGTAGTTGAAGGAGCTTTAATGGTAACTTTCAAAAATAATTTGGATATATTCTTGAAAAGTAAAAACACTGCTGGGCAATGGGGTAAAATTTGGGGAATGGGACTAATTGAATGGCTCTTTCAAAGAGTTGACAATGGCATGATGGAATGAATTCTCTCCAGTATTATATAATTGTATGATTCAGTGAAGGGGTTAAGAGATTCTGCAGCATATATGAGAAGAGGCGTTTTATTCAGACAAATTGTGACCAGTGGCAACAGGGAACTGAAGTTTCAGAATTAGTATAATGAGTAATCTTCATGTCTGTTTTATTTGTATTTTTTAAAATATGGGATTATACTACTTAAATTATTTAGAAAAAATCTGGATTAAAATCGGAGTATAAAAGTCCATCAATGTTACAATTTTTGGTTTGTCACAAAAATTCAACAAGGTAACCAAGCAAAACTTTTTCACTTGTTCAATCAATTTCTTTGATTGCAGTATATAGATTTCAGAAATTTCCTTCCTGCTTTAATTATATTTGAGAAACGTAATGATTTATTTTTAATACCTGTCAATATAAATTCAAAGCTGGATGAGGATGATAAACTGCTAGAAGAGGGAGGGGAAAGAAGAAAGAGAGGGAGCTGTCATTAGGAGGCCATAACTCCAGGGTGTTGAGGGAGCAATTCTCCAATCTGAACATCAGCAATAGCCACTGTTTGAGATGTCCATGTTTCAGTCAGAAGGTGATCAATGAAATTTGCCAACTGAAGCAGCCACTTCAGAGCAGGGCAAGAATTGCATTTCAGTGGCTGTGAGCAAATTTGAATTTATATGAACCTGGTTCCTTCCAGATTGCTGCTGGATGTGTTGTACACTTGCACAAGGGTGGTCACTGAGGTTCTCTGTGCAAAGGGGAATAACTTCATATCACTCTCCTTTTCCAGAGAGAAATGGACAGAGTTAGTATGGGCATTTTCAAGGATTGAAGGCTTCTCATAATGCATGGTGCCATTAATACCGCAAACATTGCTTTGCATGTGCTTCATGTCAACTCTTCCATGTAGCTGGAATAAAAGGGTTTCTACTTCCTAACATGCAGCTGGTGTATGACCACAAACTATGCATCATGCAGGCCAATGCCTGATATCCTGGCAGCAGTCATGATGCCTTTCAGTAACCACATCAAATGAAACAGCGACTACAGATTTACAAGGATGTCTACCATACTAAGAGTCTTTCCCTTTATATTGTACCCCTTTCATCCCATTCGACCTGCCAAAATGGACCACTACGCATTTATCTGGGTTGAAGTCCATCTGCCACTTCTCCGCCCAGTCTTGCATCCTATCTATGTCCTTCTGTAACTTCTGACATCCCTCCAGACTATCCACAACCCCACCAACCTTCGTGTCGTCGGCAAACTTACCAACCCATCCCTCCACTTCCTCATCCAGGTCATTTATGAAAATGACAAACAGCAAGGGTCCCAGAACAGATCCCTGGGGCACACCACTGGTGACCGACCTCCAATTAGAAAAAGACCCATCTATACCCACTCTCTGCCTCCTTTGGGCAAGCCAGTTCTGGATCCACAGGGCAGCAGCCCCTTGGATCCCATGCCCTCTCACTTTTTGGAGAAGCCTTGCATGGGGGACCTTAACGAACGCCTTGCTAAAATCCATATAAACCACATCTACCGCTTTCCCTTCGTCAATGTGTTTAGTCACATTTTTGAAGAACTCCACCAGGCTCGTAAGGCACGATCTGCCTTTGACAAAGCCATGCTGAGTATTCTTGAGCATACTAAACCTCTCTAAATGCTCATAAATCTTGTCCCTCAGGATCTTCTCCATCAGTTTACCAACCACTGAGGTTAGACTCACTGGTCGGTAATTTCCTGGGCTATCCCTATTCCCCTTCTTGAAAATAGGAACCACATCCGCAATCCTCCAATCCTCCGGCACCTCTCCCGTCTCCATCGACGACGCAAAGATCATCGCCAGAGGCTCTGCAATCTCTTCCCTCGCCTCCCACAGTAACCTGGGGTACATCCCATCCGGACCCGGCGACTTATCTATCTTGATGCCATTCAAAGATTCCAGCACAACCTGTATTGCAGGTAACTTTAAGCAGTAATGTCACTAATGATATTGGACTCCCTGCTGCTGTGTGTATACAGAAATCATTATAATAAGCAGGCAGCATGAGGATGGTGTACTCCTTGCATTACACTGAAGAAGCATTGATGTCTCATTGTCATCCCAATGGCCATTTTCATTGGTTACCCAATTTAACTCCCATTATTTTTTAAACGGAATAAAATGTCGATAAATAGAAAAAATTGAAAATGTAAACTTTAAATATACTGGACTAAGACAGTCAATCTTTCTCTAATTTTGTGTGCTTTTCACATTCAAAACAGAAACTTGACAGTTTGTTTTATGAGATAAGCATGTGTTTTGCTGAGGTCGAGATATGCTGTTAAAACGTTCCCAGAAAGATGCAATTCTTTTACGGAACTACTGTGGGTAGTCTGATTTGAAAAAAGAAAATGTTGATTGCTATTGGTAGCTCTCTTAATTTGTCTATTTCCCTTTCCATGTTTTGAATCTGATCAGTTCTCTTTATTTGCCATAGAACTGTGGCCTGATCCAGCAAAGTACCGTTCATGTGGTGCAGTACACTTCTCGACCAACTCAAAGACCACTGAGCAATTCAAGCACAGGAATTCTAAAGGGATGTGGAAAGGAAGTAGCCACCTTTAATCAGATGGATCTCAGCGCATCTGCCTTTCCAAGACATTCTACAGATCTCAAAGCTGCCCTAGAAAATGGCGACCAAGGTCATGGTAGCCATTTTGAAACTCCAGGTAAAGGCCTTAGGCTTTTTTTCAACAATATACCATATTATACCTGGTCAATTAATTCCATACGATAAAACTTAATGGCCTGTAACTTCCAAGCTCCGGGTAAGTGTATCTGGGGTCGGGGTGGGGGCGGGCAGCGGGGGGGGGGGGGGGGGGGGGGGGGGAGGGTATGCGGGGAGGCGTGGTGTGGATGGGGGTGGTAGTGCAAAGATGTACTGGGGAATCCCCCTCACCCACCCCCAGATGTTTCCATATAAGGGTTGCATGGAAATTGGTTGGGAAGTTCAAAGTTTCTTTTGGCAATTGCTGTACACTGGGAACCATCCGATAGTGCAATTTAAATGGCAAACTTCAGATGGTTCTGTCATCCAGCAACAGATACCCAGAAAAAGTTAGAAAAATTTAAACCACTTCTAGCTTCTGAGTAACTCTGTACACTGACTCATTCCAAACACGATGTGGAGATGCCAGCGTTGGACTGGGGTAAACACAGGAAGAAGTCTCACAACACCAGGTTAAAGTCCAACAGGTTTATTTGGTAGCAAAAGCCACTAGCTTTCGGAGCGCTTGCTGCTCCTTCGTCAGGTGAGTGGGAGTTCTGTTCACAAACAGGGCATATAAAGACACAACTCAATTTACAAAATAATGGTTGAAATGCGAGTCTTCACAGGTAATCAAGTCCCAAAGGTACAGACAATGTGAGTGGAGAGAGCGTTAAGCACAGGTTAAAGAGATGTGTATTGTCTCCAGACAGGACAGTTAGTGAGATTTTGCAAGCCCAGGCAAGTTGTGGGGGTTACCGATAGTGTGACATGAACCCAAGATCCCGGTTGAGGCCATCCTCATGTGTGCGGAACTTGACTATCAGTCTCTGCTCAGCGACTCTGCGCTGTCATGTGTTGTGAAGGCCGCCTTGGAGAACGCTTACCCGAAGATCAGAGACCGAATGCCCGTGACCGCTGAAGTGTTCCCCAACAGGAAGAGAACACTCTTGCCTGGTGATTGTCGAGCGGTGCTCATTCATCCGTTGTCGTAGCATCTGCATGGTCTCCCTAATATACCATGCCTCGGGACATCCTTTCCTGCAGCGTATTCCAAACATCCCAGGGACTGCTCTCATTCCAGATCCTCCACGGAACTCCCCCATCTCCCCACCAGCACCACCACTGGCCTACCCCCGCAACCCACCATGAGACTTGCCCCACATCCTTTCAACTCTCCCTGACTTCGCATGAGACTCCCCCCATTCCCCCATTCCCATCCCCTGACTACCTTGACCCAACACAGGACTCCCACATCCCTCCACTAACCCCAACTCCCCATGGCACTCCGCTAACCTCCCGACTACCCCAACCTCCTCCCACCCCCGCACAGGAGTCCCAGAATCTCCCTGACCACCCACAGGACTCCTCCCAACCCCTCATCACCCCTTCAGCTACCCCCACCAATAATTCCCCTGCAGGCACAGCCTAACCCCACCCCCACCACTGCATACTCCAGGCACAGTCTGACCTGACTTCCCACTCAGGCCTAACCTGCACTTCCAACCCACTTCAGGCTTGACCCAGCCCCCATCACCTGCCACAAGGCTCGAACCAACCCAGCTTGACCCCCACCTTCAAATTCCACCCACTTAACCTTATAGACTTACCTTCTGGCTTAATTACCTTTCATAAATCTGCCCTCCATTGTAGATTCTGAGTATCCACTGTGCAGGAGGGATCTCACCTGCAGTGAGGCAGAAGGTTGGATGAGATAGGAGTGCACTCATTTTAACTTAAGAAACTAGGACCAGAGTGCCATTCCTTCTCAATTCCCATCCACCAGAGGTTATAGGCGAAGACCTCTAATTCTTTTATGTTCTAGCATTGTGATTGGCTGTAGGTTAAGGGACTCCTGTATAAGATTGATGTGCTGCATCTGATCAAAGTTGGGACCAATGTTTTCACTGAGATATTAACTAATTAGCTAACTAGTTAAACTAATTTGCCAGTGGGAGGGGAAACATCCCTGTAACCCTGTGCATTTACCATGACTAATCCACCTAACCTACATATCTTTCGATATGAAGGGGCAACTTAGCATGGCCGATCTATCTAACCTGCACATCTTTGGACTGTGGGAGAAAACTGGAGCACCCGGAGAAAACCCACGTAGACACGGGGAGAACATGCAAACTTCACACAGTCGCTAAAGACCGGAATTGAATCTGGGTCCCTGGCATTGTGAGGCAGCAGTGCTAACCACTGTGCCACCATGCCACCCGATTCCTGGTTACCAAATATTCAGGAATGATCAGGATGAAAAAAGAGAAAAGGGCATGGCAGTATTGATTAAGCATTTTGTTACAGTTCTAAATAGAAAGGATATACTTGATGAACCCAGGACTGAATTGCTACAAAGTTTGGTTTCATAGCACCCATATTTTTGACACCCAGTTACCATTTCAGGTCCAAAATGGCATCTGTGGTGTGCATGCACACTCCTGCTGCTACCATGGCAGATACCAGATGAGAGCATGATTGTGGGTGCAGAGAACTTGTGCTGAAAGCATACAGAGAATGCAGAACATGACGTTAGTCAGTGTGTGATACTTATTTGACAGTGAGTGCTTCAGCTTACCATCTTAATCTCCCACAGCTGCAAATGCATTCAGTCGCAGGACAGATTCCCTAATAGTGCTATTTAAAGAAATCATGAACTATTTTCCGGTTGTTTGTTGATTAATTACTACTGGCTGTTTCTCAGTTTGTAAATATGTCTGGTGGTTTGTCTTGGTGCTATTTAAAGTTGCTGAAGTCGACAGGGAGTGATCACAAGGTGAAGGCCTTGGTTCTGGCTCTGCTCTCAGATATGGGGTGCAGAAGTTTCCCTGGCTTGTCGCACAACAGGGAGAATACACAGAGGCGACACGGAAGAAGACAAGGTGCTTGAAGTTGTTGAAGGAAGAGGTTGAAGAAGACCTCTGGGGGTCTTCAAGGAGGGTATTTGCGCCATATGGTCCACTTCCTGGTATGTCCTGCCTCATTAATAATGCATTCATGGGAAGAATAAGGAAATGCAATATCAACCAAGTGATGTAATTTTTAAAGGGGACTCAAGAATGGAGAGACCTGAGATTTGTGTACACAAATCTTTGAAGATGGTAGAACAAGTTGAAAAGACTGAAAAAAATGGGATCCCTGGTTTTATTTATGGAGACGTAGAGTATGAAAGCGTGGATGTTATGCCAAATCTTTATAAAGCACTGGTTAGTCCTCAATTGGAATATTCTGGGAGGAATTTTCCCATCCCGCCTGCCACGGGAATCGTAGGAAGGTCCATTGTCCTCGGGCAGGATTTTCTGGTTTTGGAGCAGGTGCGGCCAGAAAATCCAGCCCTCTGTCTAACTCCACAGTTTAGGAAAGGTGTCAAGTGCTTAGAGAGAGAGTAAAAGAAATTTGTTAGAATGGTAACAGAGATGAGGGACTCCAGTTAGAGAAGCTAGGGTTGTTACAGCAAAGCAGGTTAAGAGAAGATTGGATAGTGGTATTCACAATCATGAAGGACAAATAAAGAGAAATCGTTTCCAGCAGCCAATGGATCAGTAACCAGAGGACACAGATTTAAGGTGATTTACAGAAGCACCAGAGCCAATAAATTAAAGCTGAGTTATTGTAATCTGGAATGCTGTGTCTGAAAGGATGATGGAAGCAACTTCAAGAGTAACTTTCAAAGAGGAATTGAATAAATATAAGCTTTGGAGAAAGAACAGGGGAGTGGGACTAGTTTGGATAGATTTACCAATTGGCATGTTGGATCCAACAGGCTCATTTTGACCAAGGCATTCTATGATTCAATAGTTGAAAAATTGGACAGGGCCCAAAAAAGGGTCATGGGAATCATGATGCTGGAATTATCCTGTATCCTATATGTCCAATGCAGGCGGCATTCAAATTAAATGACTGTAGAGTGTAGCTGGCACTAAGTATAGTTGAGCGGCTGCATGTTTGAGCATAGGACATAAAATTGTGACAGGCTATCACGATTGCACATTGGCGTGCACTGCTTAAATGTTCCCATACCTCTGAAAGGAGAGGTACATTTTGTCTGGAGCAATAGAAATCATTGTAAAAGTGAACTAAATCTGGGAAATGCAATCATGGCAACACACCCCTATCACTCACCTTTCAGCAATCTGTAGCAATCACAATTCATAGCTCACAGCCAAAGCTGCATCTCATCCTTACGCACTTAGCACTGCTGTTAACCTCAGACTACATCTCACAGCTTGTACACACTGCCAGCTATTCACCAGAATCACAGCACAATGGGTGTACCTACACCACATTGACTGCAGTGGTTCAAGAAGGCAGTTCACCCCCCAGCTTCTTAAGGGCAATTAGGGATGGGCAATAAACACAATGAAATGTTTAGTGCACTGACAGGCCTGCCAGAAAGCCAACGTCAAGGAGCATGGAGGAATCCAGTATTAACTTGATGAAGAGCTTTGTGCTGCATTTGGGGCCTATCCTCTCCAGTGTCGAAGTGGTGGTCAGCTGCAGGAGCAAAGTTGAGGATCCAACCATGATGCAGCATCTAATGGTCAATTTATTGCCCGTCCCTAATGGGTCGCTGCAGTGGAAGCTTAGACTGCAGATTCCAGTTTTCAGGATGTCATAGAAATGCAGCAATCTGTCCTCCAAAAAAAAACACTGCCTTGGAGGAGTGGCGGTAGCACTGTAATGTATGAGCCTGTTGTCCTCTCTCATGGTGACAGCATGGTTCCCCCACACCTACGACTGCACTAGTTGCCTTTCAACCCAGACTGCTCATGCAGAGGTGATGCAATCTGAAGCCAGGCTTTCTAGGGCCTGAGCTGTTCTGGATTGTCTTGCATCTGCAGCCATCTCCACTGAAAAGCATCAGTATTCCACCAGCCATGCTGAAGTGACTGGAATAGCACTGCATCAGAGCTAACTTGATGTGGAGATGCTGGCGTTGGACTGGGGTAAGCACAGTAAGAAGTTTCACAACACCAGGTTAAAGGCCTGGTGTTGTGAGACTTCTTTCAGAGCACTTGGACAGGAAAAGGCACAATGAATGGAAATGCACAAAGGGTAGAATTTCACGGTGGGCAGATGGACATGCGTCCAACCCGGAAATCTGTGAAATAGCGTATGATGTCCTCGGGCATGTGACCCGAAGTCTTCGCACACTTGAGTGACGTTTTGCTCGGTGGGTGCAGACACGGATCAGGTGCATGCTTGCTGACAATAAGAGATATAATTAAGCGGAATGAAACCCTAATTGACCCAAAATTCACGTTGCTTGCACAATTTTGGGCAGGCGGACTAAACAAATGTAATCTTTTTTGATGGAAGTGCAGGATCAAAGGCCCCTGTTGCAAATGCTGGCTAAGGAGTTAGGCATTGGTAGGGTTACAGTGAGTTTGTGTTCTGGAATGTTGATAGAGTGTTTTCTGTGTTACTGGCACTGGAGGTTTGGGTCCCTCTGTCACCCTTTATACATGGGTGAGCCCCATTAGCCAACTTGCTAATGGGTATTGTATACTCGGCAGGATGTACCCCCTCCTCTGAAGAGGAGGGGTGGAAACAAAGATTAAGGAGGCCAGGCATCCCACTTGGGCAGAGGTCCAGGCACAGGATGATCAGGGCCAGCAGAGAGGGCAGGGAGACCACCCCCAGAGAAGACGCCACTACCCTGCTGCCAAGGTGTACAGACAACCATCAAACTACCTTGACATGATCGAGATCCAGCCCCACCGGAGGCTCCAGCTCTCAAACGAGCCAATACGAGCATCTGCCAGATGATTGTGCATGAGATAGGCTCCAGTTGTGTGGGAGGACACCCAATGCCTGTGGCTCTGACGGTCACATCGCATTAAACATTTATGCCTCTGGATCCTTCCAGGGCATTCTGGGTGATTTTCGTGAAGTCTCACAGTCAGTTGCACACAGCTGAGTCAAGCTGGTCACTGACGCACTCAGGAGTGTGAGCAGATTCATTCATTTTAGGATAGACCGGGTCAGACTGGCTGAGTGGGTAAGAGTTTTGCAGCCATTGCATGGTTCCCTGCAACCAGGCCGTTGTTAGTGGCCATCCCGGGAGCCTTTGTGAACAAGAAAGGATTTCACTCGATGAATATTTTATATCATCACAGGACCCAGATTCTGCAGGTCTGTGCAAGGTACCCTGGCAATTCACATGATGCATACATTCTTCACCACTCTCAGGTGCTCAGGCTCTTCACTTCTCCAGCTCACCTGGACAGGTAGTTGATTGGAAACAAGGGTTATCCTTTGATAGCTGATGATGCTTTTCAGACGACCAAGGACAACGCTGAGGATCGGTACAACCATTGCCATGTATCCATAAAAGCAGTGCGGGAGAGGACCATTGGGCTGCTGAAGATGAGGTTCTGACGCCTCGACCAAGTTAGGCGTCCGAGTGAGTGTTGCTCATTGTAGTACTCTCTTCACAAACTTGCTTTCCAAGGGGGTTCAATGAGGATGATGGTGCTGTGGTACTGAGGACTCAGATGGAACGCTTGTTGGCTGTCCAAACTCCCCTCCTGTTTGCTGCAACCTCCTGCTGCTGCCATTGCTCTGACAGGGATTCTTCTGCGGCCTATGCAGGCTGCTTTTGAAACTCACAGCGGGTTGCCATTGGACACAGTGCCTGCCATGCACCCACCACGTGCCCACCTCCCCAGCCCTGCTCGAACAAGTGGGAGGAGGTCACAAGAGAATTATGTGGCAGCCAGATTGGATATGGGTCGGACATGGATTTGCGGCCACTTCTGGTTCCGCTTATTGAGCGTGCGTGTCAAGGGTGAAATTCTACCCAAAGACTAATTAGTTAATGTTTATTTGAGATCTGGAATGATTTGGTTGATAAATTTGGTTTGGAATGTTTATATTGTGGTGGTTTTTAGTTTTGAATTGTGGCCAAGCGAATACTGTAATTGGCAGTAACTGAGGGAAGGTGAGGTATGTGCCTTTTGATGGATGGGAATTGAGGTAGTGTGTACTGATATTGCTGTCATATTTTGGAGATAAACTGGCACCCATTGCGCTGAAAATCTGGGTGTGAAAGAGATCAAATTTGTGTCTTCCAAGTTCTTTCTTTCTCTCTAGGTATCCAAAACAAGAATCAGTCAACTGCCAAAACTGAGGAACACTGAAAGGTTCCCATGTTTTATAAGGTTACTGTTCTTTGATGTAAAACTGTAGTAACTCGAGGTGAGGTGATTTCACAAGTAATAAACTAAATGATTTATTGATTAAGAACAAGTCTTTACAACAAAAGGTTTAATAGCACAACTATATAGGTCTACTCCTAACAATAACCTGACTCCAACTGCAGCCTCCAGCCCCAGGATGTGTGCCTTTGCTCCCACTAGGCCTAGGTTCACGCGCTCACACTCCATTGGTTCTGGCCTGGTCACGTGACCCATGAAGAATTGACCATGAAAGGGGCCATGCTTTCATACTCCTTCCCTCCTAATTTCTTGGACAATCTATGGTAAAACAAAAAAAAGGTTAAAATATAGGCAGGCAAACAAAATTACAGGAGGCACACCAGGGAAAAACAATTAATAACGTCAGTCAGCCTGGGCACTTCTGGACCACTGCAGAACACCGCAGCTCTGCCGGCCCTTTCCTCTGCCTCAGCCACTGAAGCCAGAGGTGGCCTTAGCCTCACACAGGTGTAGAAATCTCTGGTTCAGCAACTGGTACATATGAACTGGATGCAGGGCCCACTTGCTCATCTCTTGGAGTTGGCTCTATTCTCTTGCGTAAGTGGTTGTCATGCTTCTCTATTCAATGACCTGTGACTCCATCACATGTGAGACCGGCCCCGTCTACTCCACAACTCTCGCTGGGACTACCCAGGCAAGTCTGCCAACAAAATTCCTTGCCAAAATAAGGTCTCCACATTAAATGATTCTGTCCCTGTTCTGTGTTTCATGATACTCTTTCTGAGAAGCTTGTCTAACTCCAGCCTGCCCGACAAATTTGGGAACACTAAGTCCAAACAAATATGAAGGCACTGGCCCATTAGCAATTCTGCAGGCGTGACCCCAGTGGTGGCATGTAGTGTCGGACAGCTAAAAAACTTGCCAATCACAATGGCAATTGTCGATAAGCTTGCTTTTTCATGGAAGCCTTGAACGCCTGCATGGTTCATTCTCCGAACCCATTCGAGGCCAGATGGTAGGGGCTGATCTAACAAGACAAATGCCATTAGACTTGACAACAGTCTGAAATTTGTCAATCGTGAATGTCATTCCATTGCCTGACGCCAAAACTTTGGGAGGACCATGAATCGCAAAGATCTGCCTCAGTTTATCAATAGTGGACATGGCTGTAGTGGATGTCAAGAGCTGAAAGTCTAGCCACTTGGAATGGGCATCTGCTAGAATCAGGAACACATGACCCAAAAATGGCCCAGCAAAACCTACATGTAGCCACAACCATGGATGGCCCAGCCACTCTAAGGGTGCATGTTCACTGGTGGTGGCAATGCTTGCTTGGTCTGACAACTTTCACATTGCCCAACCATTTGTTCAATTTCTCTGTCAATGCCAAGCCACCAGACATAATTTCTGGCTAATGCTTTATTCTGGATGGGCATCATATAGCTCTTGGTGCAGTGGCTGTCACCCTAGGGCTGGTACGATGACACGGGCCCCCCCTCAATAGCACACCATCTTTGTAGGTTATCTCATCCCTGCATTGCAAATGCGGCTTCATTTGCTCTGTCTTGTTGATGCGTCACTCTGTCAGCACCATCTTCGTGACCTTCGACAGCAACAGGTCTCTCTCTTTCTGTCCATGACTTAATGTGGGCTGCTGAGACAGGCAGGGTGTCCAAAAAATACAAAGCCAATAATATTGCCTGTGGAACAGGTGATGACGGTATGTTCTGTGGCAGGGAGAGGCGGCATAGTGCATCTGCATTCAATATCTGTGTCCCCAGCCTATGCTGGAAAGTATAGTTGTATGGTACCAGCAGCAAGGCCCATCTCTGTCCCTTAGCTGAGGCAATAGGCAGCACTGGCTTATCCTCCCGTAAAAACCCCAACAATGGCTTTTGGTCTGAGATACTGGTGAAATGCCATCTGTAGATGTATTGTTGAAGTTTCTTCACTGCATAGATGACTGCCAAGCTTTTTTTGTCTATTTTCTCAGCATTTAACAAAGTCCTCAAAGCAAATGCAATTGGTTTCTCCGCCACCATCTGCCATTCTGTGAGACAGAACTGCTCCAAATCAGTATGACAACATGTCACAAGTGACTACTAATGGCTTACTCAGGTTGAAGTGTACAAGCAGTGTCGACGACTGTAAAGCCTGGTTGCCTTTGACAAATGCTTCTTTTTGCATGTCTCCCCACTTTCTTTGCTGCTGCGTTTTTAAAAGCTGGGGGGGTGGGGAGCAGAATTGTCGTTATGTTCAGCAGGAACCTTCAGTAGTAATATTTTAGGAAAGATTTCAGTTCTGTCACATTCCTAGGCACAGGCCCTAGGGGCAGCTGAGCTATATGGTTCCTATATGATACCAGTGCAGAGGTTGTCTCCACTATCTTTAGTGTCTCTCTAGTAAAAGTCGCCAGAATAGCCCCAGAGTGGCCAAGACTTAAGGGCTGCAGTCCCTTTTGGAGATGTTTGAATGTCTTTTCACCAATGACAGTGGCCACAGTGATGCACTATCAATCAAGCAAAGACTAGTTTGTATGCAAGAACAAATAGGCTTTTGTTAGCAAAAGACTTGGAGCACACCCATGCCGATGAACTGGTCCAGAGACTGAGGCAGGGGGTGGGGAGCAGTCACCTTTATACCTGGACCAGGGGGGGAGGAGTCCCAGGCAGGGCCGGCAGGGGCATGTCCAGGCATGTCACACACACAAACAGGCAATAAGCTAACAGTGGTTTACCACACACAGCACCCTCCATTTTCAGAGGGCGGTCGTTTACCATTGAGACAATATCAGTGGGAGGCATCTTGTTGAGTTGGACTTGATTGAATATGTAAGCCTTGGATCCATCCTTTGGTTCCTCCCTCTGCCAGCTTAGGCACAGCTGTTGTATTTATCATTTTCAATTTTTTGGAGTTTGCTGTGCAGCCTGCAGGCTTCACTCTACACCTAGCCTGCAGGTGACCCTTCTTTTTACATTTGAAACAGATACACCTCTTGCATGAGCACGGCTCTTGAGGGTGGTCTCCTCCAACCCAAAAACATGCCTCAGATCTTGGTGCTGAATGACACTTTGCAGGCTCCGTTGCTTCCTCATTTGGGCTGTTCCTAGCAGCAGCCTTTTCCTGCCACAACTGATTCACCTCATTCTGCAAGTCTTGCAGCTCACACACGCCTTTTTCAGTGCACTTAGTCACTTGTGCCATCTCTACTGCTTTTCCTAGTGAAATCTTGGTTTGAAGTCAGGGTGATGTTAGTAGTGGGTCAATATCGCTGTGCTGTTACTTCCTTTGCTGGATATAGTTCTTCTTAATCAATAGATTCTTTAGTTTGTTACTTGCCACATCGAGTCACCTCGAGTTGCTACACTGGCGACAAGGACAAACTGGATCAGTCATTGAAAGCCACGCTGAAAAGTAGAGAAGAGTGGCCACTCGAAGTCAAAGTGCAATTTTTTTAAAGTGTTGGGATTGTTAATCCCACAAACCAAACAAACCCTCAACATGTCTCCCAACGAAAGCTCGAACTAGCAGTGTTCAGCCTGTTGCTAAAGTCTTACCACAAAGCCGGAGACCATCTCTCCTGACTCCCTAATCACAGAATGAAATTCATACCTTTGCATGATAATGGAAGGTCAGGGGTTGTAGTGATCACAAACTAAATTGACTAACTGGTTGAAGGTTTTTGTGTCTGGAGCTTCGGGTATTAACCTCACCAGGTTTTAAGTCTGTGGGCTGCAGATTGTGAACGGTATCACCTACTGCTTCTCCATGACTGCTATTTTATTTGCCAAAAAAAAATATCGCAGCCTCTCAGTGTCCTCAACTCTCAATCTAGGTGTCGAATGGCTGTATTTTCCAGAATAGCCGAATAGGACATCTTTAAAACGGAGTCTGCACCTTTTCTCCTTTGCACTTTGACTTCGAGTGGCCACGCTTCTCTACTTTTCAGCGTGGCTTTCAATGACTGATCCAGTTTGTTCTTGTCGCCAGTGTAGCAACTCAAGGTGACTCGATGTGGCAAGTAACAAACTAAAGAATCTATTGATTAAGAAGAACTATATCCAGCAAAGGAAGTAACAGCACAGCGATATTGACCCACTACTAACATCACCCTGACTTCAAAGGCAGCCTGCAGCCTCAGGGATGCACATCCTTGCTCCCAATAGACCCAGGTTCATGCGTTTGCGCTCTATTGCTTCCGACCCAGCCACATGGTCCACAAGGGATTGGCCATTAAAGGGGCCATGCTACCACAGAAACAATTTTTGTTAAAAAGAATGTCAGCAAATTGCAACAGCCTATGTCAGCAAAGGCATGATGGTTTGGGTTCTTTATTTGCCACCTGCAATTTTAACTAACTAATTTTGTCACAGGATAGCAATAGTTCAACAAATTTCAGACTGCTCTTTCATCAGCATAAATGCATAAAAGATATTTCTAACTTCAAAATATAAAAGCTTTCAATGAATAGTTCATTAGCTGTCACAGGAAACAAAACTGCACACTTTCGAGGACAATGAATTACCCTTAAGGAGAACTAACTAGTTTGACTAACTTAAGATAGAATATTTCAGCCTCTATCAAGTAGGGAAAGCCAGGGCTGGATTTTATGTCCCACCCACTGGCCTTGAATTCCTGCCCAGAGAGCTGGAAACTACATTCCCTCTCTGTCAATACCATTCTTCACCCACGCAAATGTTGAGGCTGAATCAAACTGTTTGGAAGCATGGTGTAGTATTTGATGCTGAGATGACCAGTGCCATCACTGAGACCATCTATTCCATCTCTGTAACATTGTCCAACTTCGCCCATTCTCAGTTAATCTGTTTTTAGCTGACTCTGGATTTCCTTCCTTAAGTCTCTCCACCTCTCCTTCCTCTGTCTTCCCCTTTAAGGTTCTCCTTAAAGCCTATAGGCGGAACTTTCTGACCCCCCCACGCCCACCCCACCCCCCGGCACCAGCATATTTTCTGGTGATGGAGGCTGCCCACCATTGGCGTGGAAAATATATCAGGACAGATGACCATGAGTTTGGTCAAAGAGTTAAGCCAAACTTTTCTGGCCCTTCCGGCCAACGGGATCTTCTGGTCCTGCTGATGTCTACAGGGATTTGCATGCCCTGCATCCTCTGTCACCATGAACACATTGTGGGGGGTCGCCATTAGCGGGACTGGAAGATCCCGCTGGTGGGAAGGGCTGGAAAATTTTGGCCTGCCTTTTTGAGCAAGCCTTTAGTCAACTGTCCTTATATATGTTTCATGGCCCAGTATCAAAAATATTTTTTTTATTGACAATACACTTGTTAAGTACCTGGGATGTTTTGTTATGTTGATGACACTGCATCAGTGCAAATTATTAGTGTTGTTGCATTTCCTTTAGTCTGTGTTCTGTTTGTCTTTGGGTAGTCATGATGTGGAGATGCCGGGGTTGGACTGGGGTGAACACAGTAAGAAGTCTCACAACACCAGGTTAAAGTCCAACAGGTTTATTTGGTAGCAAATTTGCTACCAAATAAACCTGTTGGACTTTAACCTGATGTTGTGAGACTTCTTACTATCTTTGGGTATCTCAGTGCTCCCTATGAGATATTTTCCTTGTGGGAGCAGCCTGGGTGATGGGAGGTGGCTGCTTTATGGTGGGTTCCACAGATGTACTGATGGAGGTAAACACCATTTCTATGATGGAAATGTTGAGCCCCAAGCTCTGTGCAAACCTTTTGGTCCAAGATAGTGCTGCACTCCTCTATACTCCTTGACATTAAACACAGGATTTCTGGCAGCCTTCCTTGTGCACTAATCATTTTGTTTGCATACTAATCTGCCTTCTTCTGTTGCCTGAACTGTCAATTCCTCTTCTGACTCCTCTGCAGCAGTATTGGTGTGGGATTTTACCATCCAGCAAGTTGGCACCTGTGTAATCCTCCCCCCTCCCCTCCGCCCCCTAGTTTTTGCACAGTTGTAGGTAGATCATTCCCCTAGCCTAGCCTCTAAAATACGCTCAGTGTCAGTCTCTAAGCTGATTAATGTGAATGTAAGATTGACAGAGCCTCTTCAACTTCACTGTCTTCTTCCTCTTTCTCCTCTAACCAGAAAGATTCCAGTTGTTGAGTATCTGAAATGAAAATGTGTCAAGGGTTGTTCTGGGGAGAGAGGAGAAAGTACGGAGTGTTTGTTTATGTCGTCTGCAGATTGTGAGTCAGAAGAGATTGTTAGATGTGGCGGAAGTGAGATGAACAAAAGAGGATTGGGTATGCAGGTTCTCCCATCATCTGCCTCTCCAGCTGTCCTAGTCACTATAGCCTCAACAATGCCATTTTTTGTGATGTCTTTTTCACTGGGTCGAAACATACAGGCATATTTGTCCTCCTCAAGTTCTTTCCTCCTGCCTCCTGTTAGGCACCAGCCCCTCCTGCAAGAAAGAAAGAAGTGTGTCAGTGAATGGTTTTATTGGGACATGTGACTGTCATAGTTGAGTTGCAGTCAATCTGTGCAAGCCGAGTCGCGGCTGTGTAATTTGTAACATTGCTAAGTGTGTGAAGGTGAGATAAAGCATAAGAGAGGAAGGGTTCAGTACTTATGGAGATTGTTAGTAGGTGAGTAATGGAGGTGTAGTGAATTGAGCAGTCGATGAACTAGTCATAGGATATGCCATTTGAAGATTGAAATCACTCACCTTGACAGCTTGTGTCAGATTGATAAACTTCTTCCTTCATTGCATCCATATGCTTGGAGCTATGCTCGTGGCATTAACCTCCATTGTTACTTCTTTCCACTGCCTCCTTAGCACGTCTCAAGGGCCTCCTGTGGATATACAATATCTCTCTTTCTCTTCACATTTTACACTAAAACTAAAACCAGTACGTTGTCAGAAAATCTCACTGTACACTAACCTGCATGTTCAGCCATTCTTAAAGTATCAGCACAGTTTCAATTTTCAAACGGCTCCCACCACTTGTACCCTCAGTGCACCTTCCCTTTAACAGGTGCAGCTTGCCTTTGAGCTGCATTAGTAAATTGTGACATTAATTCCCTTACTCATGCATGCATCCACTGATCAGCACAGGTAGTGCTGGCTGCAAACAGCAATCATGTAAAACAGCAGGCAGCAAAAATTTAACATTCCACATGCAATGTAATGCCCAGGCTCAGAATGATCATATACTGCGATTCCCATGCCTGTTTTCAGGGAATATCCATTTTAACCCTATACTGATTAAAATGAAATGAAAAAAGAGGCTTATGGTAAAGGTTAGCTTCATAACTTGTTAAGAGAAAAAAGCTAAATACAAAAAAAGTACAGGGCAGAACTGGAAAAAGAAATATGAGGAGCAAAAGGAGTGGAGTAGAGCAGAATAGTGGGTAACATAGAAGTGAATTCAAAATCTTTTATAAACATTCAAGTAGTAGAAAGGTAGTAAAATGAATGGAGGAGTCGATTAGAGATGATAGAAATCATTTAGAAGCAGAAGACGTGGCTGAGTTACTAAATGAATAATTTGCAATTGTCTTCACTAAAGAGGATATTTAAAGAGGAAATACTTAAAAGAGTGGGCAGCAGAAAAAATAGAAATATCATTTAATCTTGATGGGCTGCATCCTTGGTTGCTAAGGAAAGCAAAGGTGGAAATTGCAGATGATCTGGCCACAATCTTTAAACCCTTTTTAGCTATGGAAGTGATGTCAGAGGACTGGAGAATTATATGTGTTACATCCCTGTTCAAAAATGTTTAATTGAAACTTGAAAAATATGCCAGTTTGGATTTTTTAAAAGCAAATTAGAAACATAGAAACATAACATAGAAAACTACAGCACAAAACAGGCCCTTCGGCCCCACAAGTTGTGCCGAACATATCCCTACCTTTTAGCTTGATCTAACCAATCTTTACCAATCTAACTTGATTGTGTTCTTTGTTGCAATAATGGAGAAGATTGATGAGGGTGATGCAGTTGACTTTATGCGAATGGACTTTTAAAAGATGTCTGATAAAACATATTATAGATTGTTAAAAAAACAAAGCCAATGGAATTAAAAGGGCAGCAGTTGCACAGCTATGAAATGGGTGAAGGAACAGGAAACAATGAATATTTGTGAATGGGTGTATTTCAGACTGGAGGAAGTGTGCATTGGTGTCCTATGGGGTTGGTATTGGGGCCACTATTATTTCTGATATATATTGATGACCTGTGCTTGCTCGTACAAGGTGTAATTTCAAACTTTGCAAATGATGCAAAGCTTGGGGACATAGAAAACAGGAAAGTAATAGACTTCATTAGGGGATCGGCTGATGAGCATACGCATGGCAGTTGAAATTTAATAGAAAGAAATGTGATGAGAAGTAATATAAACTAAATTGTATACTCATGAAGGGCCTGCAGGAACAGAGAGATCTGGAATACATACACAAATCTTTGAAGGTGGCAAGACAAGTTGAGAAGGCTGTTAAAAAAGCATATAGGATCCTAGACTTTGTAGAGAGTCACTCAGTTAAAAAAGCAAGGGTGATATGCTAAATCATGATAAAGCACTGTTGGGCCCCAGCTAGTATGTGAGGACCAATTCTGAGTACCACACTTTGGGGAGGATGTCAAGATTTGGAAAGGGTGCACTATACTGGTGCCAGGGAAAAAAATACATATTCTCTGATGTAGGTATTAGATAAACTAGTGTTGTTTTTATATAGCAAAGAAGGCTAAGGAGAGATTTGATAAAAGTGTTCAAAATCTTGAAGGGCTTTGTTCGAGAGAATAAGGAGAAACTGTTTCCAGTACAGAAGGGTACCAATGAACACATTGGTATTTGGCAATAGAACTAAAGGTAACATGGAAGAAAATAATTTACGCAGTGAGCTGCAATGATTTAGAATGCACAACCTGAAAGAGTGGTGGAAGGAGATTCAATATTCACTTTGATACTTGAAGTGAAAAAAAATGCAGGGTTCTGGGTAAAGAACATAAAGTGAGACTAATTGGATAGTTCTTTCGAAAAGCTGGCACATGCACGATGGGCTTGACGATTTCCTTCTGGGTTGTAAAGTTCTCTTACTCTTTCATTCTATGTGCTCGGAAACAAAAAACGTTCATTGTTAAAATAGTTAATTACTTTCACATTGTTACAATTTTTTCTTCGTGTTTACATAGATATGAGAAATTTTTAAAACTGCAGTCACATTCGATTTCTTATCCTTTTCTTTCTCTTATGCTTTTCTATGTGGGAATAACCTTCATTATACTTCCTGCATTGCTCTCAGTGACATTATAAATCGGTCATAGTCCAAAATATTCATAGAAAATGGCCTTTTGACCTCATAGAAGATCAAGTGATTTTGGTAAAACATTAGCATAATGGAACCTTTTCAATAAAGTGATAAATTACACACAGTTCAGAAGATATAAAATACAAATGGGTAGATTTATTGTGTTCAAGGACCAAGGGACAAAATCTCCTTTACATGATGTTTAAAGTGCTGATGAGAATAATGCCATTTTCACCTTATAGGCCAGCAATGAGATTCAATCAGAAGAGAAGTGCTTACTAATAGCTGCTGTATTTTGGGAATGGTTGTCTTCTTTTGTCTTAATTAACTGTCAGAAAATTGTCTAATTATCTGATTGTTACTGTGCTGTTCATGCAAATTGCGACCACAACCATTTGTTCGCTCCTGAGTGCCGTTCAGCTATATGTCCCAGTGGAAGGGCATTCTGGTAGGTCAGGAAATGTATCACTTCTTTAAGGCAGCTGTTACTTAAATTCCATCAACTCAACATTAGACAGCTTGCTTCTTCAGACTATGTAGGCTTTTGCAACGGTTATATATTTAATTCCCTGTACAGCATTTCAAAACGTAGATTTTCAAAAACATTAATAAGTGGCAGTCATAAGTGCAAAGAGGGAACCAGAAATGAACATAGCCAAAGACACTAAATGCCACAGCAAGAAATCCTACTAACGTTATGACAACAAGAGGGTCATCAGAAAAGAACTGAGATTCCTTAAGAATACAGAATTGAAATTGATCATGAGCTAAAATGTTAACATACCAAATGATTACTTCCAGGAAATATTTGTTATTCTAAGATGCAGCCGAGGTTCTGTAAGTCATCTTAATAACTTTGGTATCACTTGCAGAGAGTACTCAGACAGGCTAAGAGGGCTCAAATCAAGTAAAGCCACAGGTATGGATGATTTATATCTACATGTCACACAAGATTGGAGACAAAATCTACAAGGAACTGTGAGAGCTGACGGATGTAAATGAGGGCCTGCTGTTTTGGAAGCAAGCCAACAGGGAAGTGTCAAATGTCTAAAAGCAGCAAGCAGAAGACTCAACCACCTTAGGAACAGGAGTAGGCCATTAGCCCCTACAGCATTTTTCACCTTTCAGTGAGATCTTGGCTGATTTGTGATCTAACTCCATGTATCTGCTTTTTCCTCATTTCTCTTAATACCTTTCAGTTGACAAAGATCTATCAATCTTAAGTTCAAAATTTTAAACAGTTACCATTTGCAAAAGAGAGTTCCAAACTTCTACTACCCTTTGCATGTTTCCTAATTTTACTCCTGAAAGGCCTGACACTAATTTTTGAACTATGCCACATTCCTAGACTCCCCAACCTGTAGAAATAGTCTCTATCGATCCTATCAGTTCCCCTTAATGTGTTGAAAATATTGATAAAAATCACCTTGTAACCTTCTGTGGTGAACCATTGTTGGTTCCCACTGGATAGTGCTGAGCCAGGGGCTGGCCAGTACTACAAGGATGTACATATGTTACTGTTGGATTGTGCTATTGTTGCTGTTGGGGTGAGGGTGGGGTTGTTACACCTTTGTACTGTAGTGTTGTGGCACATCCCTGTCGGGCTCCGCCTCCTGGGAGAGGTATAAGAGTCCCTGCTCTGGCCGGGACCCCTTCAGTCTGGGATAGTATATAAGTTCTGGTAGCTTCGTTAACAGTAAATAAAAGCCTTTCATTTACTGAGCTTCAAGCCTCGTGTCTGAATAGCGCATCACCTTCTAAATTCCAAGGCATGCAAATCTAATTTGTGTAACCTCTCCTCATAATTTAACCCTTGAAGTACAAGTGTCATTTTCGTAAAACTATGCTGTATTTTCTAAAAGGCCAGTATATTGTTCTGTTATGATGATCACAAAGGCCACAGGGGATCATCAGTAGATCATGGGCTTTGCTGAGTACGAGCTGCCTTATTGAGCAAGCAGAGGCTCACCCAACGGGAAACGGTCAACGGGGCTTTTTAAATCTGTTTTTTCACCCGGACCGTTGATGTAGGTCCTGAGGTGAAGACTACCTGACTGTAGGATGCAGGCATGGCCCTGTCGCAGTAATTTCATTATAAGTGTTAATGTAAGCCTACTTGTGACACTAATAAATAAACTTAAAATTTTCCTTTGGTGTACAATAAAGGTGGACAATAATCTTGAATTACCAATGGGTGCAGGTACCCATGGTAGCTTTTGAGTCATCCCCAGTAAATGATTAGGAAACAGGATGTCCTGCAACTGATAGAACATTGAGAGCACGAAATGGCTGGCACACATTCAGTGCACATATGTCCCATCTGCTGCTGAATCCTGCAACTCAAACTCCTGTCTGACATCCCTCTGCACTCGCACACTTACACTCCTAAATGCCTTTAAGAGTGTCACTTTGCAGTGAATAGACTTACCCAGGTGGAGCATAGTAAATCATGTATCCTCTTCCTGCACTGCTGGGCAGTTCTCCTGTGGGTCCCACGGACACTAACTGCCACTGTGACCTCCATTCAGGCCGTGGTCAAATGGGAGGGCCTTCTGCTGTCATCCCTGGAAAAACAGCACCTTCTGTCTTTCCTCAATGGCCTGGAGGAGAACTTGGAGGGAGGCTTCACTGAGCCATGCGGCCACATGTTGTCTAGTCTGACATTCTGGTCTTCATAGAATCTGGAGCTCCTTGCTTGCAATGAGTAAATAGCTGTTTGGTGCCTGGACCTTTAACACCACTGGATAACAGCAGAGATAGCAAGTTCCTGCCTGCCACCACTGAGAGGTTCAGTGAGCTCATCATGAATGATAGGTAATGAACTGAATAGCGCAAGATCGTGCATTGATGCCCCACAGTGGGAATCATGCTCACTTCCCGCCACTGTACTTGTACTCCAGAATGGAGGATTGAATATTCCCCTTGGCATCGGAAGCCCAACTGCAGCATCATATGAGGCCATTGGCAAAACTATACCTCAAGTTGGGTCCAAATTGACCATTTCTGTGATATCAATTCTGTTAAGGAAGGCCAACAGCCTGGGTTCAATTCCCATACCGGCTGAAGTTACTCATGCAAGCCCACCTTCTCAACCTGAGGTGTAGTGATCCTCGCGTTAAATCACCACCAGTCAGCACTCCCACTCAAAGGGGAGAACAGCCTATGGTCCTCTGGGCATACGGTGATTTTACCGTTACCTTATATTGCCTAAAGCACAATTTCTGACTATTGCTCTATTCCCTTCCGTTTCTTTTTGTTTCAGAACTTTTTTCATACTACCTTCGCCACCTGAATTTCAGGCTCAAAGCTCCCAGCTTAAAACAAGACTCCGAGAAGGCCCTTGCTCTTGCTTTCTGCTCTTCTCTGAATCTGTGATCTGAAAAAGGGTCACCAAGGGCCTGAGGTCCATTTGTAATAGGTGTCCTTCATAATTGGCGATCATTCGTAATCAAACAGGAAAAAATGGCCAGGCAAGTAAGACCATTTCAGTGCTTAGCCTATTCTGCATAACTTTCACATCCCCAGTAAGGGAGAGCCATAAAAATCTTAGGGCAACACAAAGGGAGCAGCGATTGAGTGCTCAATTTTAACTCCTGAGTGGGAGTTAAACAAAAGGATAAAAAGATCCCTTGGCACTAAACTGAAGGACATCCTGGAATGTGGGCAATATTTATATGTCAAACAAAATCTAAAACTGATGCCCGGTCATTATTGCTTTGGTGTCTGTGGGGCCTTGCCATGTACAAATTGCCTGCTGCATTTCCTAGAATAGAATAGTGACTACATTTCAAAAACACACAAGAACACAAGAAATAGAAGCAGGAGTAGGCCACCGGGCCCTTCAAGCCTGCCCTGCCATTCAATATGATCATGGCTAATCAATGCTGGCCTCAGTTCCTTTGCTGTGCCATTTCCCCAAGTACTCCATTGGTTGTAAAGTGCCTGAGGATGTCCTCCGATTGTGAAGACTTTCTTTATCTGGCTGTCTATCTAGTTTCCTAACTAGTACAGATATGTACACAGTGGTACACCTGGGTGGTAGTAGAAATGTTTCAGATTATCTGACAGTCAATATTTGTCCTCTTCCTTGGCAGTCAAGGAAATGATTTCCCTAGCTGGCAAGTCTAAATTAATTTGAATATTTATCATTATCCATTGCATTTTGTTTTGAATATTATTGTCTATGAGATGCTCCAATTACATTATTTACTTTTAAAATAAGTCCAATACTAGCTCCAACGGTTGAAATTAATAAAGAAGAGCTGTCAAAATGTAAGGCCCAAGGGCTCAATAGAATGTAAATTTGCTCTTACCAAGGTGAATTTTGCGCTGGTATAATTCTAAAGGTATGGGAATGAAAACACTGATTTGGTTTGAATCCAAAGTCTATCCCAGCATACAATGCCAACATATATTGTGCAAACAAACTTATATGACTCATTCTCATTGAGCATTTTGAATGTTTATATGCATGTTTGTGTCCTTTGCTGAATGAAAACTTTTGCATGGCAGCTTCTCCAATGCGATCCTACATTAAGGACATTGCACAGTTTAAAACAACGCATGTGGCACAGTGCATGAATCTATGTGATTGCACTTTAATTCTTCCAGCTTTATAAAATATGCTAATTTATGTGCACAAAAAGATCACAGTGGAACAGTCATTTCTATTTGATGTCTTTGCTCAGTGTCAAATCCTGGTTGTGTGAATAATCTAAGCAGTAATGTGCTTCAATAATTTTGATATAGCAGCAGTTCAGATGGAAGTCCAGATTTCAATTTTATTTTACAGTACTCAAGGGGTCTTACATTGTGCAATTAAAAATATTTCCACAATATGGGATCACATTTCGGCTATTTGCACACGTTGTTAAATGTAGTTTAAAAATCATGTTTATGGGCAGTAGATAATGCAGTGGGCACCAGAACCTGGATTTGAAATTAGACCAGACAAAATGGATGAAATTTGCTCTGTGCTCACTGTAAGGACACTTGCTGAAAAATTTATGTTCCGTAGCGCCCATTCATTTGATGCTACAAATGCCATTTTGTGTGCGAAATGTAGTCCGTGCAGTACATCCTCTCTTCTGGTGCAAGGAGCGTCATGTGTCATTAGGAGCATACACCATTGATATGCAAGGTGGGCACATCGTGATGTCAGTCATTATGTAAGATTGATTGATGCAGTGCCATTTTCAACCTCAACACTTCAGCTAAAGACTTAACCTCGCATGCATTCAGCAATAGGAAGGACACATTCCGCACCACCATTATTTAAAGGGACCGTCAATTACTTTCAGGTTAGTTGCAGATGGATTTTTCCTGAACGTTTCTGAGTAAATGGGCATGTTTAGTGGTTTGTATTCTTATTTAAAGTTCTAAATGTTGTAAGGAGCGGTGTTGCTCAGCAGGAGGTCATACCCAGCCCATGTTCTTCAGAGAGGAAGCCTATCTTAACCTCAGCGAGGAACCATCTCTGATTTATGAAGGAAATGCTGATTGAAATCTACCCCCTGTCGCTGGTAGACCTGCAGCTTCAGAATAGGGTGAGTATAACATTGCAAGTGGCTGTAAAGGTTACTATTGCTATGAACTTCACTTCTTCCAGGATCCGTCAAACTGCAGCAAACAACATCGGCAACATCTGGCTGTTTGTTGTCCATTACTGTGTACGAGAGGTGACCTTTGCACTGAATGCCATGAAGTGGGATACATCTCATTCTCTTTATTCTCAGAAAAAAATGTGAGGTGTGCTTCGCAAGAATAACGGCTTTCCAATGGTGCAGGGTTCCAACGATTGCACATACGTTACTTTGCAGGCATCGTATCTATATGCAGGGATGTATCAAAACTGAAAGGGTTCCATTCCTTGACTGTGCAGTTGATGTGCAACCATGCTCAGAACATCATGTACGTGAATGCCCTATATCCTGGCTTCAGTCATGACATCTTTATTCTGTGACAGTTTACAGTATTATCAATAGTTAAGCTAGCAAATAGAAAAAGAGCATATTTTCTGGGCAAAAAGAGCAATCTGCTGGCCACCTGCATGTGACTCCAGTGCACAATTCAAGCACATGTTGGCATTGCTCAAACAATGCTTCCACTGTCAGGTCGCTCAGGAGAAACTCTGTAGTATTCACCACAGCATGTATCATGATTTATCATGATATACTGCATCCTGTAGAACCTATTCATCCTCAGAGCACATTGGGGCGGCACGGTAGCACAGTGGTTAGCACTGCTGCTTCACAGCTCCAGGGACCTGGGTTCGATTCCCGGCTTGGGTCACTGTCTGTGTGGAGTTTGCACATTCTCTTCGTGTCTGCGTGGGTTTCCTCCCACAGTCCAAAGATGTGCGGGTTACGTTGATTGGCCATGCTAAAAAAAAATTGCCCTTAGTGTCCTGAGATGTGTGGGTTAGAGGGATTAGTGGGTAAATATATAGGCATATGGGGGTAGGGCCTGGGTGGGATTGTGGTCGGTGCAGACTCGATGGGCCAAATGGCCTCTTTCTGTACTGTAGGGTTTCTATGATTCTATGATTTCTAGGTCTTGAGCAACTGAGGAGGACAATGAGGAGGAGGAAGAAGCTGAAGAGAAAGAAGAGAAGGGACAAAGGCAGCAAACAACAAATCGGTGTGATTCTCCAGGTGCAAATCCTGCTGGGCCAATGAATTGGTGAGAGACCAGAAACAGGATTTGCACCTGGTGTTAAAAAGCTGCCAATGCTCCTGGCCTGTTCCACCTGACGCGATCAGGATCTTGCCCAGAAAGTGTGAGAACCTGACCCGAACTTATTTACATTGATTTTAATCTCATTAGCGAGATTAAAGTTGAATGCAACAGTCTCCCGATATACTCCCATGCCCCCAGCAGGAAGTCACCCCGGTGCCGATCACTACAGGTCCTGAAAAGTGGGGAATAGGCACCATAGTCCCAGAGGGGGCAAGGAGGTGGTGAGCACTGCAGCATCACTCCTGCACCAATCTGGAAAGTCAGAGGGAACGGTTCATTGACTTCAGGTCTATCGCTGGATTCCTCCTGGTTGAAGGTGTTATCGATTGCATGCATCTAACCGTCAGGATCCCATGGACCAGCTAGTGGCCTTCATCAACAGGAAGGATTTCCATTCAATTGATGGCCACCTGGTCTGTGACAACTGAAAGTGAGCCCTTTGGGTGTAAGCACGGTTCCCAGAAAGCAATCACAACATGTACATACTGTGGCAGTTCTAGTTTGCACAGATTTTAAGATACAAAGAGATCAGGCTACCTACTAAAGATATGGCTATACATGCCCATGAGGAACCCACGCACAGATGCAGAATTACACCACCTACCATGAGTCAACTAGAGTGCTGTTGACCACTTTGTTGGCCTTTTAAAGATGCATTTAGATGCTTAGATTGATTTGGTGGAGCCATTCAGTATGTCTAGAAGAGGGGCAATCCAGAACTAGGGGTCATAGTTTGAGGACAAGGGGCTTTTAGGACAGAGGTGAGGAGAAATTTCTTCAGCCAGAGAGTGATGAATCTGTGGAATTCACCACCACAGGAAGTAGTTGAGGCTTTGTGTGATTTCAAGAATAAATTAGCTATAGCTCTTGGGGCTAAGGGGATCAAGGAATATGGGGGTAAGACAGGACCAGGGTATTGAATTTGATGATCAGCCATGATTATAGTGAATGGAGGAGCAGGGTCAAAGGGCTGGATGGCTTACTCCTGCTTCAATTTTCTATGTATGTATGTTTCCATGTATGTCCCAGCAAGAGTCTTGTGAATGAATCTACTCATGAAAAGATATTCACTGACATAAAACTATCTGAACTTTTTTAGAGAGAGTTTCATAGAGTCCCTACAGTGCAGAAGGAGGCCATTCGGCCTATCTAGTCTGCACCGACACCAATCCCGCTTAGTTACCCTGCTAATCCTCTATCCTGGGACACTAAGGGGCAATTTAGCACGTCCAATCAACCTAACCCGCACATCTTTGGACTGTGGGAGGAAACCGGGGCACCCGGAGGAAACCCACGCAGACACAGGGAGAGCGTGCAAACTCCACACAGACAGTGACCCAAGCCGGGAATCGAACCCGGGTCCCTGGAGATGTGAGGTAGCAGTGCTAACCACGATGCCACCGTGCCACCTTAACTGGTGGAAGATATAAAGGAATGATGGGATCCCTCCTCCCCTTCAGAGTTTTCTGGCTATTATCTGACCTCTCAAGCTGTGTGTGCATTGGCTTGACCCTGACCAGCATGAGAGAGCATAGAAATGCTGGAGTTAAGGGCTTTCCATTTCTCCATCCCAGTCATGCTTGCTGTGGAACTCCAGTTGTCCAACATTGGTCAAATGAGCGCTATGCCTTCTGTGTACCAGATACATCTTAATGCACCTGTACTCATTAACTCACCCTCTTAGGCTGGCAACTCCATCTTGCCATCAGCAGTAGCATAGCTACCCTAGTGGCCTGCCAACTCCAAGACAACATCTTCCATGGGTGTCAGGATACAGGGGTCAGCATTCCTCCACTGAGCTTGACCAGTTGTATGTAAGCAGAGAAAGGTGGACTTTGTTTTCAAGCTCAGTACCTATGCTGGTTAAGGTCCAGTGGGGGCATCTGAATGCCACTTGCATACAACCAATATTGAGAGATCTTGTGGGGGTCAACAAAGGACTGACAGACCCCTTTCAGGAAAAGGCAGCTCTGTTTTTGACAGCATATGTTTCTGCCATATCCCCTTGCCATCGACTGGGTGGTCAAGCCAACTTTCTTGCATTACCATATACAAGTCCTTAAAGGAAAAGAGACATGGAGTACTTTGGTGGACAAATGTGCTTTTGACATTGAATCCAGGATCCAGGAGTGACCACAAGGCTGGTGACCTCCTCTGCAATTTCTGTCCAAGCTTGCTTGGTCCCCTTTCTCCTCCTTTCCATTGAAAAGAGGATCTCCTGCTTTTCCTTGCAGCTTGGAGGAGAACATGCTGGGAGGTCTCAGTGAACCAGAGTTGTCTTTCTCTCATTATTGGTGATGGCTTCTGTTGAGCTCCTTGGTTGCTTTGAGTCTTCAGTGAGGGGAGCAGCAACAGTAGCAGGATGTCTCAAGGCAGAAATAGCAGCAAAACTCAAGGCAATGTGAACAGGACAACTCAATTCAGCAGAAACGGGATGGAATCTTTTGAAACTTGAGCAACAAATGCAGTGCAGACAACCCTTTAAATATGGAGCCAACACTTGCCACAGCATCAGCTGATGCAGACCTCATTGCCCTTCTGCTCCCTCAGTCCCGAGATTGGAGGACCCCCGTGCATCACGTTGGTTAATTGGATGGCTGGGATTGTGTGTGATGGGCCACCTAGCACAAACAGAAATGGCACTTACTTCTGCTGCTGTTTGCTCCAGTCACATAAATGAGCAGGCAGCAGTAAGTTTGCATGCTGCCTCTACCAGAACAAAGGTTATCTATCTGGCACAGCCGTTATTCCCTCCCTTATGGTAGAATTACATTTAGCATTTGGAATTAATTGTGGCTATGAATCCAGAGCACAAAACTGCTCATAATTCAGACATAAATAATAATTTGAGAAAATGGCTGCAGGGGAAAATATGTGGGTTTTACGATTTAACTGCACAGCATTGCAGTTAGACAGTATTTACTGAAAATTCAGATATGGAAGTCAATCTGCCTGATTTCACATCCTTGTGATTTTTCTTCCATTAAAATGAATAGACAAAAAGAGTGAAATCTTACCAAAAAATGGCAATGTTGGTTCCGGTTCAAAAAATGAAGTGTTTCCTGCCGACAGCGAGTTTTGGGGCCGGATTTTATGCCTCATTAGCGATCATTTCTATGCCCACGTGAATGACTTAACTGCTGCAAGCACTGGGAAGCTCCATGTAAGTGGCTCCCCAGCACTTATTCCACATGACTGCAGGGGATGTCAGCTAAGAAGGCCCACTACGCTTCTTGGTGCAGGTGCTGCCGGTGAAGTGCAGACAGCAGAGAAATGTGAGACTATTCTGTCAATCCTCAAGTCTCAAGTGAGTAAACAATGTTCCCTCCGTATACCCTGCAATGTACTGATGCCATGTCCCGTCTCTTGCAGGCCAACCAGTGGAACAGACCAGACCATCCTCATGCCCCTGCACCCACCGAACTCCAGCAACTCAGAGGGATCTTCTCCAACCCTACCATTGAAGAGACGTCACAGCTGTCACCCACACCCAGCACCAGCACAGATATTCACACTTCAGTGGGTTCACTAAGTAGGTAGGCTTCTGGGTCACTCACTAGTGAGCACCTCATAGCTGAAGATCCACAGCATGTGAGGGCACTGACGTCCCAGGGAACCAGCACTCGGAGGATTGCTGGAGCCCAGGATTCTGCTGAGCCCCTTTTTGATGATGTGCACTTGGGCCCGGTTGTCCCACAGCTGCTGGAATTGCAAAGGCAGAGTCGCAAGTATCAGGAAGGAATGGCAGCAGCCCTCCTCAGAGTGCAAGGTCGATTGGTGGAGTCCCATTGCCCTCTGAGGAGATGGTGCCGTCATTGCACTGTGAAGGTGCCATCCGCAGTGGAGACATTACCTGTTAGTGTCGGGCTATCATCACTCCGCCTATGTATTCTATGTTTGTGCACCTCGCTCCACTTCACCTAACGAAGGAGAGGAACTCCAAAAGCTTGTGATTTCAAATAAATCTGTTGGACTATAACCTGGTGTTGTGTGACCTTTCACCTTGTCCACCCCAGTTCCAACAGCGGCATCTCTGCATCAGTGGAGATATTGGTGCAGGATAAGCACTCCATGTGAAATCCATGATGCTGGGTTTCGTCTGCATGGTGCAGGCACTGGTGGGAATCCATGAGTGTCAGCACCAGAGGACAACGGCACTTCTGGATCCCACTCCAGTTGCTCCTCCATCCCATGGAGAAGCACAGGGGCTGCATGGGGACCAAAAGGGAAGAGGATTGGCAGGAGTACAGCCCGGGGCCCTTCAGCTGGGGGACCATGGATATCTCCAGCTCACCTGACACTCCCCTCCCTGTGAGCGACACACCTCTAGCCCTGGACACCAAAAAGGGCAGCAGTCAAACATCTGTGCTGCTCAAAAGCAGGCCTGGATCCTGGCTCCCCAAAGGATGCCCACCAAGGTCATCACAGGCAAAAGGGCATGGAAGTCACCGGGCCGCCTGAACCTCAGCTGTGGATCCTGGGAACACACCTGGATGTAGCATGTGTGTGAGGAAGATTAAGAAACCATAGGCATTTAGTGGGCACAGGTGAATATAGGCACTAGTGTGTTGATAGGGCACTATTTGGTTTTGAAAATTTGGCATTAAATTTCACTTCGTTCACTCACAGAGCCTCCACCCTGTCTGTTCATGCCACCAAGCTTGGGGGAACCATTGCACTTACCCGCGCCTCATCCCTGTGCAGTGTGAGAATAGCAGTGCTATGTCCCTCCCACAATGGTGAATAAGTAAGGGGGTGCTGATGCTGGCATGCCCCCTCCACCCCGGAACCCATCCCCCAACCCCCATCCATGGAAGGGTGAAAACCCTTGCCCCTGTTCATTAAAGTGCACCCCTCTCATGTCTAGCAGTGTTCTCTAGTGATCACGAGACTAAGGTCTGTGAAGTGCTGCCAGGCTGCCCAGCTTGGCTATAAGATGGATGTGAACACCAGGATCCCTAACATGGGTGTGGCCTGTCGTAGCTGACGTTGCACATCCTGTATTTCTCAGCCCTATGATAAGCCAATTCGATGGCAGGATGCATTACGTTCTCTGTCAGGCAGGATGATAAGAGGAGCACCACTTTGTCCAAATGCAAGTCATCATCAATCTCCTGCAGAGTCCAGCCAATAGCTTCAGCACCCTGCCCATGTCACCTGGCAACAGCATGGGAGCATATTGATGAAATGACATACTAGTTAGATGTTAGTCCCCATGGTGGGAGAGCTAGTTGCTCCTGAAGTAAAGCAAGACACGATGATGCCACTCTGGCACATCAGACCAGTCGAGTCCTGACCACTGGCCGGGCTTTTTCCACCTCCTCCTCTCCATGGTAATCCTCACCACCCTCCTCAACATTCTCTTCATCCGAGGAGATGTGGCGCTTCTCCTTCTACTCTGAGTCCAGGTGGTCTCCCTTCTGCAGCGTCAAGTTGTGGAGAGCATAGCAGACTACATTGATGTCTATATTGTAGAGCAACCACCCCCCCCCATACCTCCCGACTAGTACAGGTATCCAAACCTCATATTCAGCAGGTTAATTGCCTGCTTGACCAGCCCATGCGTTGCAACGTGAGCCTCATTGTAACAAGTCTCCGCTGGTGCTTGTGGCCTCCCCACTAGCGTCATCAGCCACCTCCTGAGTGGGTCCTGCTTGTCCCCAAGGAGCCATCCCTCCAGCTGCCATTCTCCCTCAAAGACAGCTGGAATCAGAGAGCACCCCAAAATGTGGCTGTCATGGATATTTCCAGGAAATGGACACACATCTGCATGAAGGGCTTTGTGTGGTCACAGATGAGCTGTACATTGAGGGATGAGTATCCCTTGCGGTTCATGAATGGCGTCATATGTGCAGGACCATGTGGGTACATTCAATCAAACCTTACAACTCATGCAAACCTGCAAAGGTGGTGAAGCCCATGGCCCTAACATCTTGGCTCGCCTGGTCCCAGTCTAAATTGATATACATGTGAGTTCTTGCACAAAGGACATCTGTAACCTCCCAAATGCATTTGTGAGTGGCCGACTGGGAGATGCCACACAGGTTGCCTGTGCTGCCCTGAAATGAGCCACGCACATTGAAATTCAGAGTGACTGTGAGTTTATGGGCCACGGGCAGTGGGTGTCCTCCCATCCCATGTGGTGCCAGTTCTTACAGGGTCTGGCAGAGGTGGTCCACCATCCCCTGGCACAGCCTTCTGCGGCACTGCATCTCTGACATCTGCAGTTACAATAACCGACAGCAGAATATCCTCAGCTAATACCTACACATCTGTGGTGTAGCTTCCCGAACAGCGACAAGCCCAACATCTCTCTCCTCCATTGGCGCTGGTCCTGGCCAGGTGCCACAGCACGTCGTTGTCGCTGCCACTGCTCTAATAAGTAAGATAACCAACTCGACAGGCTCTATAATCCTCCAGACCATGCACTATGAAGAAGAGAAAACCACAGTGAGCCACAGTTCATAAGAGAGTCCCGACCCTCCTCCCTCAATTCATCAATGACTACCACCCAATGGCTACACGCTCAGTAGGTGCCTCAATGCAATCCCTCAAACCCTCCACTTGGACACTATAGGTACATTTCCACATTGGTCCCTGTGAACTTAAGCGGGATGCAGCATGTGAACCCACAAGATTGGGAGAGATTAGAAGTTTTAGTTTATGCCTAACCAGTTTTACATCTGAGAATGACTGACTTCATGCTGACAAGAGGTGCCGCAGGAGAAGAATATGTTTCATTCTCCAGTGCTAACACCCCTCACTTTGATGACCACAGAATTTAATCTCTACTGTTTAAATTCAACATTTTTCTTAGCTCTGAGTAATCATGCTAGTCTTTAGAAAGTGTCTACTAATGCAAATTTATTGTAAATCTACAATTGCACTGCCTGAAAATTTTCATCCATTGAAATCAATGGATAGAAATCGCCTGCATTGTGGAAAACTCAAGTGATTTCAATTATACATTGTAAGTTCACTCTCTTCCCGCTACTGGACTCTGTAACACTACCAAGATGGCTGTGCTATTGTATCATTTGGGTTAAACAATTGTTTATAGTATCATTTAGAAGAAACAGCTTCATTGTATTTTTGTGTTCAAAAGGTAATTATTTTTGCCAGTTTAATTTCAACTCATGGAGCTACATTCCCCTCTTTACAATCAGAGCAATCGTCCAGAAGGAGGGAAATTCCCTCAGCTTCTGGGTTCAATTTCCAACAATATAGTAATTTAATGAAGATAATGCAAGTGTGTGATGCAAAGTCTGAGTCACCATTGGGATTTCCATCCCCTTTAAATGAGATTTGTAATAAATTATTATTCAAGCAATGGGAGTGGTTTTGAACATCAAAAGATAATTTAAAATTGGATCTTGAATTTTTTATCTTAAGTGGACTTTGTAATAATTTGATACAGGCATGAAATTTCAATCAATTCCAGCTTTGCAGCTTCCCTCTTCTGCTGGGGCTTTGTCGGTTTTTCATTGAAAGGCGTAACATATAATTTGCCTATGCCAACAGTGACATTGGAAAGCAAACACTTGTAAAAGTACAAATGATAAACATGGGATGGGATTCTCCCAAAAAATTCTTAATGTCAAATTCGCGTAAAAATTGGAGTAAATCATGCTGTTTTTATGAGCGGGAGCGCAGAGTGCACTAGTGTGATTCACTCCAGAAACCAGTGGGCGGGGCCTATTCCCACTGGAGAGGCCAGCAGCATAGCGCTGAGTGGGCCACTGCGCATGCACCGATCTGTCAGCGCCGAGATCGGCGCATGCTCAGTGACCCCTATCTGCATGCCTCCCGATCGCTGACGAGCCCCGCGACCCCGCATCGCTGGCCCTCTGAGCCCCCAACGGCCTGATCGCTGGTCTCCCGGACATGTCCGTGCTAGGCCTTGAGACCGCCCCCCCCCAACATCCCGGCCTGCTTTGATCTCCACCCCCACCTCCCCCCCCAATCCAGCAGTCCCAATCTTCCTCTCCACCAGCAGTCCAAAATCCCCTCCCACCGCTGTAATGCTGACCCCCCCCCAGCAGGCTGCCCCACCCCCTCCCACCCCAATCACTAGACCCCCCTTCCTCCGCCACAGATCTCGACTGCAGAGAGGCAGCGGGACTCCCCACCTCTATAGATCGACCCCCCAGAGGCCCAGCCTGGCGCCCGACCCTCTGGGGGGCTTCGCTTGCCCCACCTCCATTCACTCCAGCGGGGTCGGGCCGCCAGTTCCCGCTGGAATGAAATACTCCTGGCGGTGGGGGAAACTCAGGCAGGCCTGGAGATTTCAATCCCAGGTCCGCTAATGCTATTTAAATTATATTACAATGAGCTGCTGCACGTATTAGGCAAATTGGCGCAGAGCTGACGGTGCTGGAAATCTGCCGCTGGGATGTCTGAACGCCCAGCGTGATTCGCACGAATCGGCCACTGCTCGAGTCTCCTGGTTTGCACGCTAAAAAAGCAGTGCCGTGGGATGGGAGAATCACCCCCATAATTTCTATCATGGAGCTGGAATTCCAGCATTGGTGGGTTTATAAGAGGAAAAATAAGTGTTTATGTTGCTTTTTCATGAGGAGGTTCTCACCACCTTTCGTTACAAGGTGAGTTTTCTACATTGGTCAAACCATTAGGGGAAGTATGGAGAAAATGGTGATTTTAAGTCCTTATCCATGAAAATGTAGATGGGGGGCGGTGGGGGGGAGGGCGGTGGATGTGGTGGGCAGTCGGGGTGGGTGTTGTTATGGAGTGCTCAGTAAAAATAGAGCAGGAACCTCCATTCCCATCCCCATTCAGCTGACTGCAATTTTAAATTGGAGGCTGAAGAAATACCCACTGGAAGTAGAAAGAAATCAAGCACCATCCATCCCTGTCTCACTTTTCTTCCATCCTCATTCTCCTTCTTCATAATTTCCTTTTCCCTTTTCCACTATCCTCCCCTCTTTCCTCCTCCTTTTCCCATTTTCTCTCTCATTCCTTGCTCCTTATTTTTACCTTCCTTTTCTATCCCTTTACTGCAGCTCCTTCATCCATCATTTATCTGCTTTTCCCCCAATTCTACTTCCTTATTCCGTTGCCTTCCTCTAATTTCATTACCCATTACTTTTCTGTATTGACGTGGTCAAATTGTTGACTTAATGGGCGGAATTTTCTGGCCTTGCTCGCTCTTAAATTGGAAAATCCCGCCTGAGGTCAACGGACCTTTCCATGATTTCCCCCACCGCCCCCCCCCTCCGATTCCCATGGCGGGTGGGATGGTAAAATACACCCCAATGAGTCTTAAATGAAAAACATACCACAAAAAGTAACTTGATTATATAAATCTCAACATATATACATTTTCAGTATATAAATTTGGTGTTAATGATAATATTGTACCAATGGACATTGATATGAAATGTCTTTCTCCAATATTTTAAAGGAGGTGTTACGCCATTTTCATCCAAATGTTAAGTGAAGAACTTTCATCCAAATGTTAAACATCTATATGGTAATATCCAAAACCTTAATTTCAAGAGTATAGAATAAGCTGCATGTTACAAAATTTCAACATTCTGATGGGTTTGTTTTACAACATTTGCAAAATCAATTCTCCAGTACAGATTTCACACAGGGTCTCTCCATCCTACACCCCATCAAATATTTACTTTGGTGCCTTAAGCTATACCTGTAGAACAAATAAAGTGGAATATAGGTGACTCAATTTGTGCTGTGCCTTAAAGAAAGAACTTGTATTTAGACAGACCCTTTCATGACCTCAGGAGGCCCAAAGTGCCAAAGGATGGCACGGTGGCACAGTGGTTAGCACTGCTGCCTCACAGCACCAGGGACCGGGGTTCAATTTCCGGCTTGAATGACTGTGCAGAGTCTGCACGTTCTCCCTGTGTCTGCGTGGATTTCCTCTGGCTACTCCCGTTTCCTCCCACACTCTGAAAGACTTGCTGGTTAGGTGCATTGGCCATGCTAAATTCTCCCTCAGTGTAGCCAAACAGGCACCAGAATGTGGTGACTAGGGGATTTTCACAGTAACTTCATTGCAGTGTTAATGTAAGCCTACTTGCGACTAATAAGTAAACTTTAAGTGTTTTACAGCCATTGAAGAACTTTTGAAGTGCAAAGTCACTATTGTAATGTAGAAAATATGAAAGACAATTTGTGCACAGCAATAAGACAGTGAAATTAAATATGTTTTTAGGTGTTGATTGAGTGATAAATATTGACCAGGACACGAGAAAAACACGCAGACTTTTTTCAAAGTGAGTGCTGCAATATTTTTTCCAACTATTTGAAAAAGCAAATAGGACTTTGGTGTAACATTTCACCTAAAAGACAGCACTTTGAATGCTGACAACAAATTCATATTTGGGCTTATGTTTGCCATTCAGTAGTTGTGACACTTGAATTTGATCCACTGTCCCAAAATGATTGGATATCCTAAGCTAGAGCATTCGCGGGATGAGCTTCAATCAGCTTCAATAGCCCTTTTCTTGCCAGAACTTTTCTTATGATATAATGACACTGAATTTGCTGAAACAGGACATCTTATGGCATAAAAGCAAATTACTGCAGATGTTGGAATCTGAAACAAAAACAGAAATGCAAGAAAATTTCAGCAGGTCTGACAGCATCTGTGGAGAAAGAATAGAGCTGAGGTTTCGAGCCTTCGAGACCCTTTGTCAGAGCTGAAAAGATGAGATTTATACTGTTAGGGTGAGGGGGGGAATTGACAAAGATAGAATAAACAAAAAGACAAAGGGAATGTAAATGGCAGTGATCAGGGCTAAGAAGGGTGCCGATAGCAGCCATAAATAGATCAGAATGTGTAAATGGCAAAACAAAGATAAACAGAGTGTCAAAGGACAACATGAAACATGTAACAGATGGAACGAGTGGGGTGTGGGGAGCGGAGACACTGGTGGGGGGAAAAAGATGGAAAGTGAGATTTTTTTTTAAGTGGAAAAATGAAACAATTTTTAAAATAATAAAAAATCAAAAAATAGATGAACTAAAATAAATGTAAAGGGGTCAAGCTGTAGGAAGGAGTTATGTTCTGAGATTGTTGAACTCAATGTTAAGTCCGGAAGTCTGTAAAGTGCCTAATCAGAAGGTCAGGTGCTGTTCCTCCAGTTTGTGTAGTGTTTCGCTGGAACATTGCAACAAGCCAAGGATAGACATGTGGACATGAGAGGAGGATGGTGTGTTGAAATGGCAAGCAACAGAAAGGTCTGAGTCCTGCTTGCAGACGGATCAAAGGTATTCTGCAAAGTAGTCACCCAGTCTGCGTTTAGTTTCCCCTTTGTAAAGTAGATCTCTTTGGGAGCAGCGAATGCCATAGACCAGAGTAAAGGAGGTACACGTGAAGCGCTGGTTCACCTAAAAAGAATGTTTAAGCCCTTGGATGGTGAGCAGGGAGGAAGTAAAGGGGCAAGTATTGCACCTTCTGTGATTGCATGGGAAAGCGCCATGGGCAAGGCATGAGGTGTTGGGTGTGATAGAGGAGTGGACCAGGGTATCCTGGAGGGAGTGGTCCCTGTGGAATGCTGACAAGGGGAGTGAGGAGAAAATGTGTTTGGTGGTGGCATCATGCTGGAGTTGGCGGAAATGGCAGAGGATAATCCTTTGGATGCGGAGGCTGGTAGGTAAAAAGTGGGGACAAGGTGATCCTATCCTAGTTTTGGAAGGGAGGGGAAGGGGTGAGAGCAGTGACACGGGAGATGGGTCAGACATGGTTTAGAACCCTATTACGATTAAGGACGAAGGAAGCCATGTCAGCAGCACCATTTTGTAAAGTGGCATCATTGTAACAGATACAACGGAGGCAAAGGAACTGAGAGAATGGATGGAGTTCTTACAGGACGTGGAGTGTGAAGAGCTGTAGTCAAGGTAGCTGTGGGAGTCAGTAGGTTTGTGATGAAGACTAGTGGACAATCTATCGCCAGAAAAGGAGACAGAGAGGTCAAAGAAGGGAAGAGAAGTGTCATAGAATCATAGAATCCCTACAGTAAGAAGGAGGCCATTTGGCCCATCAAGTCTGCACCAACCACAAGGCCCTATTCCCATAGCCCCACACATTTACCCTGCTAATCTCCCTGACATTAAGGGGCAATCTACCTAACCCACACATCTTTGGACTGTGGGAGGAAACCAGGGCACCCGGAGGAAACCCACACAGACACGGGGAGAAAGCGCAAACTCCACACTGACAGTGACCAAGGCCAGAATTGAACCCGGGTCCCTGGCACTGTGAGGCAGCAGTGCTAACCACTGTGCTGCCCTTCAGAGATGGACCATGTGAAGGTGATTGAGGGGTGGAAATTGGAAGCTTATGGCATGCCCAGTTTTCCTGCATCCTTCAGCTCAAAAATTATTTGCCTCCAAAATTGCTGCAAATGTAAGTGATAATGGCACAAGAAGGACAGGGGGACATCTGGGATCATGGTGAATGCTGGGATCAACAGTGTACCTCCTTCACCAATGAAATTAAGGAGTGAGAGATAAACCGAACACAGAGAAGAAGGAAGGTGCACTGGAGTGGGTTATTCAATACCAAATCAGATATCGGAAAAAATGCAAATAATAGAAAGTTTGGATTAAGGAAGAGAGAAAAAAATTGAGAAAGAAAAAGTGAGAAAAAATAAATTTAAAATTTGACACATTCAAACTATCCAACACCAATTTATTTCCAGATGAAATGGAACTCTGCACTTTTAGTTGTTCATTTTCTGTGTCAGAGAGATTAATTAGCAGTCATTAAAAATGATCAGATTGTTAAAAGAGTACTTATGCTATTAATTATGTTACAATCCCCGTGGGAAATTCATAAACCAAAATAACAAAATTTACTGAATGACCCCCAAATGAAAAAGAACACCAACAAGAATGACAGTTATCCTGAAAGAGGACAGGAGGATAGTGCTCCGGTTTGTCATTGTCACTCCCACGGGGTGCTTGAGCACAGATTGCTGGACTGCTATGAAAGCCTGAATTCCCTGTAGAGCATTGAGATCATGACCCGATCCACAATGGCAGCTGCCTATGCCTGGATGCTAGCTGTCTGAATTTGCATGCCAGGAGCCAGGAATCTTATGACCTCCCTCCACTGCCGCATTGATACATCAGAAGCATCTGTCCAATTGAAGCTGAAACAGGAGCTAGCAGATGTTTATCATGGTTGGCTGGCATGGTGGAAAGGATGGGCTCAAAGCTCTGCATCTTGCCCAGTGCCAGCAGAAGCCCAACAACTCCATGTTCCTGTCCAATAACTGGAGGTTATCTGGCATTGTGTCAAAGCACCAGACATCTCGGTGTGCACATTCAACAGCAATTTCCTATAATCTGGTGCTATGAGTCCTCTGCATCAAATCTGTTGTGTGACCTTGCCCTCCAGGGAATTCACACTAGCCTAGCTGCCCCCATTCATGTCCAGTAGCAGACCACATGCAGACCACTATAAACTAGTTTATCATATTTGCACAGTGACAGTATCTGAACTGGTGGAAGCAAGTGTTGGATTGAGTGACTGCTTCTTCCTCAGAAATCTGTTCCTTTTCTTGCCCTTTTGTGTGATGCTGTGAATCCTCGACAGCGAGCATTTCTTGATTATACGAAAACACAAAAGTATACAAGAAGGTAGGGATGAGAGAAGGGTAAGTTGGGAAGAAAGGAGAAGGTCCACAGTCACACCGTCAGCAATTTCCATTCCATGGCATCTTTCAAAGTGAAAGTGCGGAGTTTGTGGAGAAGATGCATGAAGCAGCAACATTCCATCGTCCATAAGAACCTTGACACCGCTGGGTGCCACTAGCTCTTTGGCATTGGTATCCATGATCCTTCAAGTGCACTGCAGGGGTAGGTTCATGGTGGTTCTCGCCTGTCATCTGCCTCTCCCTCCAGTTGGGTGTCACTTCCTACAAGAGAAAGGGAGGAATGTCAGTGACTATACATCAGTGTTCTTGAGTGATGTGCCTGCATTAGCTGAAAAACTGAATGTTTGCTGAAGTATATAGTGGTCCGTGTGCAGTTGAGTGTCAGGTGGTGCTGCTGGATGAGTGATGGGGATATGGTGCAATAAGTATTACGAGAGGTGTGTGGCGTGATCATTGTGGGAGGTGATTTTCTCTGGAGGAGCAATTTATCTAATGCACTTCCTGGCCTTCTCCCAATCGCCCTGCACATTCTCCCTTTTCAGATCATAATCCAATTCCTTGTTTAATGCTTTAATTGAACATGCTTTCATCAGATACCAACCACTTGCTGTATCAAAAAAATATGGAATGCACTGCCTGAAAGTGTGATGAAGGTAAGTTCAACTAAAGCATTGAACAAGGAGTTGGATTATGATCTGAAAAGTGAGAATGTGCAGGGCTACTGAGAGAAGGCCAAGAAGTGCATTAGATAAATTGCTCCTCCAGAGAGCTGGCGTGGACATGATGGGCAAAGTGGCCTCCGTCAGCATTGGAAACATTCTGTGATGCTGTGGTTCTAGATGTATAACATTTTATGGAGAACTTATTTCTTCCTCATAACATCCTTAAGAAAAGATTTATACAACACCTTTTACATTTTCAGAACGTTCCAAAGTACTTCAAAACTAATGAATTACTTTTAAAGTGTAGTCTCTGTTTTAATCTAGGGAAACACAGCAGTTATGTTCCACAAACAACAGTGAGATAAATAACCAGGCATTCTGCTTCGGTAGTGCTGGCAAAGGATAAATGTTGACCAGGCCACCTCATCGAGTTTGTAAATAGTGCTAGTGGATCCTTTATGTCCACTTGAACAGGCAGATTGAAGCTTGATTTTTCATCTCATTCAAAAGACAGGATCTCTGAAAATGTAACATTCCCTCAGGACGAAATGTCAGCCTCAATTTATGTGCTCATCGTGGAGTGGGCTTGGGAGGGAAGAGCGGTGCCACTGTGAAAGACATATTCATGCACTGAAAAACCAAATATGAATCTGAATTACACTGAACATTTATTTAAAAGACAAAGTGGGCCTTTTGCTTCCATAATAAGCAGTATGGAGCTGCCATCATACTAAGCGTAGAAGACTGAAATAAATGTTTTTGTTTCTATTAGCATATTTTTTGTCCAAAGTTGATAGTTGATTGTAAGTGCAAAAAACGTGATGTAACTATTAATAATATGTATGATGTTAAAAAAGTGATAAAAGTAAACAGTCATCCAGAATTAATTTTAGACTGTATTTAATCATCACCTAATTAAGTGAAGAATTTTATTAATATGTAAACACATCACTATTGTATATAAACTGAAATAGGTGACACTTAGGCCAGGACTTTCCACTCCCAATCAGGGCAGGATAATAAATGGCTACCCATCTGGAAAGTAAGTACAAAAATGAGGGTACTGCCACAGCTGAGACAGTTTAGCATCAGCTCAATTGACATGCATGGAATCAGGCATGTGACATCATAGCATAGGATATACCTTGTAACCTGTGTTATCTGTAAAATCTGTATACAGTGGGAGGGAAGTGGATTGTATTACAGTCAAACTTTTCATGTTTAATAAATGTTTATTGTTGATGATAAAATCTTAGTGGGATTCCTGTGGTTCTGATCATCAAAATATTTGAAAAAATGTAAACGTTACAGTCTTTTGAGTCAGTATTCCATTCTTGGACCATCCAAAGTGGCACCATTGTAACAGATGCAACGGACGCGAAGGAACTGAGAGAATGGATAGAGTTCTTACAGGATGTGGGATGTGAAGAGCTGTAGTCGAGATAGCTGTGGGGTGAGTGTGAGGAAAACACGTGAGTGTAGGTGACAAGCATGCCTGGTATGTGCAGTTGGCCAGTGGAGCCCTGGATAGGATATGGGTGCAAGCTCCAGAGGAAATGAGGCCAGATGGAGATGTGAGGGTATGTGAGAGTGAGTGGAGATATCCCTTGAAATTTTTATGAATGTGTAATGTGCTTGAGTGTGTGAGTTGAGAATGATGAGATGGGTGATTTACCATGGAGATCATTCCTGCACTGGGTGGCTGACCTCTTTTGCAGTGCATTGGTGTTGACCACCACTGCCACTGCCTATCAAGCTGGATTGGTCAACTTGCTTGCAGTTCTGAATCCAGGGCGGGTATAGAGTACTTTGTGGTGGGTCTCCACTGTGTCTAGCATGTGCTCCAATGAGGCATCACTAAATTTGGATGCTGCATGCTTCCTCTCTTTGGATGCCATTTGTATTCTCCAGCTTTCCTAAGCTTAAATAGTGCGAACAATGTGCATGGCCGCCCTTGAAATATGGTGCCCAATATTAAGGAACCTTGGGGTCATGGCAGGGCAGGCGAATCAGAGGCCACCAGCAATGCAATGTTACCTGTGTGGATTACTAAGTACTTAAGCTGGGAGCAAACGATACTGCACAAGAACCTGACATTGCAGTCGACGTGTGTGACGGTACTTTATACGCCCATTAACAGACTTTACCAATTTCAGGCTAATCCCAGCCTTAGTTTACATATATTGATCCTCTACACAGAGCTGATGTGTGATTCACAATACTCAGTCTTGCAGCCAACTAAAAAAAAAGCAATAAACAAATCTAGCTGCAAACAGGAGGATTGTACTGATTCCAACATAAGAAATTGCATCAAGAGAGTGTTTATTTGTTCCAGCTTTTTCCAATTTTCTCAGAATTTCAAGTCATCAAGATCAGTTTATGTTTATATTTGATAAAAACACAAGAAATAGGAGCAGGAGGAGACCATTTGGCCCATTGGGCCTACTCTGCCAGTCAATAAGACCATGGCTGATCTGATTGTGGTCTTAATTCCACTTTCCTCCCTGCCCCATAACACTTGACTCCCATGCCAATCAAAAAATCTGCCTAACTCAATCTTGAATATATTCAAAGTCCCTGCCTCCACAGCTTCCAGGGGAAGAGAATGCCAAAGATTAATGGCCCTCTGAGAGAAGAAGTTCTCACTTCCATCTTAAATGGAAGATTCCTTATTTTGAAACTGTGCCACCTAGTTCTACATTCTCCCACAAGGAGAATACATCCTCTCAGCATCTATCCCATCAAGCCCCCTCAGAAACTTATATGTTTCAATAAGATTACCTCTTATTTTTCTAAACTCCAATGAGTATCAGCCCAACCTGCTCAACCTTTTCTCATTATCTGAAGATTCAGCTTAGTGAACAGGTGGCACATCAGATGGGGAAGATTGACACTGCTCAAGGCAACATGAGAGGATGAGGGAGTTGCACCACAGGGAAGTGCACAGGTCACAGGAGGCTCTACTCACATTGCAAGGCTAATAGACAGAAGCTTGGCTTCCTTGACATCTCATAAAAGCAACGTTTCCACATGTCCAGATGGAAGCCCATTTCCTGCTGGAGTAAAAATAGGAGTGCTGGAAACACTCAGCAGGTCAGGCAGCATTTGTGGAGAGTGTGGCCATTCACACCAGTGGGATTCTCTGGTACCGTTGCAATGAACAGAAATTTAGTTGAGCACCAAATTCTCCGTCCTCGCTTGCATAAATTTCTGGCCCATGTTTCAACTTGATGATGACCTTTGAGCACCTGTATAGCAACCATGGGTTTTATAAACCACAAGGAATATTTGTCCATCAATATACAGCTGGTGTGCAACCACATAAAAAGGTTCATGTAGGCGTACTCTAATTTCCCTGAACGCTGTCATGATGCATTCATACTACAGCAGTTCAATATCCCAAACCTTATTTTTCGAGGATGCAGACTTAAGGGCTGGCTTGTAGGAGACAAAGGATACCCACTTCCAACATAGTGCATCACACCACTGACTATGAAAATGATGCAGGAGAGCATCATCAGAAACAGCACCATCATACTGTTCAGAGACTTGTAGCTAGGCAGCAAAGAGGGAAGCCACACTGAGTGAAGCAGAAACAGGAGCAGCTGAGTGGTGCAGTTTGCAGGAGTCACTACCTATCAAACAGAGTTTAAAGGCTGAGTTTCATTGAAATGCCTGGGCAGCAATGCTTCAGGAGGCTAAAGTTGTCTTGTCAGGTGGTGGCAGACATCTGCAGTCTCCCGGTAGCCTTACTCCCTCCTGGACCCGAAGACCATGCTTTGCTAGTGGCTGTCAATTTCATCACCAGCCTCAAACTGTTTTACCTCTGGATTCTCCCAGGGCTCTGCCAGGTACATTCTTGGGATCTTCCATTCAGCAACAGGTGACTTGGTTTACTTGCTGATGGCTTGTTTGCCAGGGATGGCAATTATACCAAATTTGTCTGTGATGCCTCCATTTAGAGTGAGCAAGTGCTAGGGCTTGCCCCTCTGAGCTAATGCTAGTGTTTGTGCATGTCAGCAAGAACTAGAGTTTGTGCGTCTCAGCAAATGCTAGGGTTTGTGCCTCTGGTTGGCTCCTCTCCAGCTGGCTTGCCACAAGTGCAAGGTCCCATCGACTGTACACCTGTGGTATTCAGGGAACTCTCACATTAGCCAGGCGTGTTCGTCACCTGCAAGGACTTCCACTCAACCAAAGCTGCCACGCCTCTACAAAAAGATATTTCTGTAGGAATATGCAAGACATCTATGGAGCTGTCATGATGCATTCATTCTGTGACAGCCTAAACCTCTGATGTCTGCAGACCTGCAGGTTGACTTAAGGGGTGGCTGCAAGGAGACAAAGGATACCCACTTCAAGTCTAGCTGATGACATACATCTGAAACCCTCTGATGCAGACTTTCCATTTGTGTCCCTGCTCTTGTTCACTTGGGAAGTGTGAACACCAATTATTTGTCTACTTAGTCCCACTGAAGTGAAAGTATCTGAGCTATTGCAGGATATGATGAGTCCTGTGATGGTGCACCCTCAGACGGACTCACCTCCTCTGAGAAATTGGCAGTGGCGATCTCTACTGACGTTTGCTGCTGGCTTGAGACCCTGTCAGAGATAAAAGACATAAATTAGTGCAGGGAAGGTAAGAATGTGTTGTAAGTCATAATCATGAAGATGATATTTCACTGACTGTTGATAACAATTCAGTGTGACTGAATGCCATATGGCATGTGGATTTCTCATATTTAATTGTGTCACCAGGCAGCTGGTAGCTTAATGTCTCCCTATCTCTGATGTCCAGAGGTACCTAAACTCCACTGATTTACAATGACTCCTCCAATGCAATTGTGTGTTGTGAATTGTGTGGAGGACCACCTCCAGTTTTGTCCTTGCCCAGTTGTTCTGTGCCCTTTTCCGCAACAAGGCCTCTGAATGAGTGTAATGGCACTGTTGGCCTTATGGTAGAAGTGCATTTGATATCTATGAGGTAGAGGCATCAAATTGCAAGAGGAGTAGGATGGGTGGGATGGGTGGATAGATGGATTGGGGGGGTGGGGGGGGTGGATATAAGGAAGTGCACAGTAACAAAATTATGGGTGGGTGTGCAAGGTAAGTGGGTGTGAGGGTGACATGATGGCGAAGGCTTCAGAAGACTGAGTAAGAGATTGGAGTAATGCAGGATGTGGGTGAATATGCAGCTCTATTCACTTTTCCTGACCTGGTTAGCACATTAAAGGGCATCTTGCACTGAACCCATTAATTTGGCACTACAGTTCTGTTGTGGCACCTTCACTTATGCCTTCTTGGTGTCAGCAGCATGTTTTGCCCTCCCTTTGTTATGGGTTTAGTACCTATCTTTGAGTGCTCCTCACTGCCACCAGCAGTACATCAAGGAAGAAAAGATTAAAATGGCCCTTGAACATCCTGATAAAAACAGGCTGGGAATTCTTCCTCTGTTGCTTCCAGCAGCTCTTTTAAAATTCAATCTTTTAATTAGCCCTTCAAATACTGGATTTGAGAAAATGGCCAGAACTTCCCGGTCGTTCATGTCGGCGGGATCTTCCGGTGCACCCCTGCTGTGGGTTTTACGCCAGCGGTGGGTGCATTCAATGGGAAACCCCATTGACAATAGTGGGACCAAAGATCCCACCTTTGGCCAATGGCAGGCTGCCTCCTGCCACCATGAAACACACAGCGGGTTGCGCAGTAACTCCCACCCCATATTTGTGGATCCTTGCACAGACTTGCTGCTGAAGTTTAGATGGCCAAAACCTGTAATTAAAATGGTAGCGAGGTGGTTGTGTTAAAAAGTCACATAAAGATGTGCTGAAGCTAGATTTCCCACGCAAAATTGGACCCCCCCCCCACCCCTCAATACCTATTCCCAAAACATCTCCAAGCATTCAATTTCCTCAGTAAATGCCTCCTACCATAGAAATCATAGAAACCCTACAGTGCAGAAGGAGGCCATTCGGCCCATCGAGTCTGCACCGACCACAATCCCACCCAGGCCCTACCCCCACATATTTACCCGCTAATCCCACTAACCTACGCATCACAGGACTCTAAGGGGCAATTTTTAACCTGGCCAATCAACCTAACCCGCACATCTTTGGACTGTGGGAGGAAACCAGAGCACCCGGAGGAAACCCACGCAGACACGAGGAGAATGTGCAAACTGACAGTGATCCGAGCCGGGAATCGAACCCGGGACCCTGGAGCTGTGAAGCAGCAGTGCTAACCACTGTGCTACCGTGCCGCCTTGACCACTTCAACATTCAGAGATTGGGGCAGACAACTGATACGTACTAGTTCCAAATTTTTTACCAGCCTTTATATGTAAAAATGCTCCTAATTTCACTCCTGCAAAGGCCAACTCTTATTTCTAGCCAAGTCTTAGACTCCCAAAACAGTGGAAATAGTTTCTCTCTATATAGTCTATCAGTGCCACTTAACACAACTTTACTAAAATCACCCTTTTAAAAAAAATTCTAGTGAATACAGTCAGAATTTGTGTACTCTGTGCTCATAATTTAACCATTAGAGTCCAGGTATCATTCTGGTAAATCTATGCTGTGCTCAAAGCCAATATATCCTACCTCAGGTGTGGTGTCCAGGTCTGAGCATGGTACTTCAAATGTAATTGAACCAGGGCTTTGTATTTTGTTTAGCTGTAGCATTACTTCGACTAAAAGTCTGTATTCCCGTCCTCTAAGTTTAAAGGCCAGTATTTCACTCACCTTTTTGATCATTTTTATACTTGTCCATGACATTTTAATGATCTGTGTACACAGACTCCTAAGTCTATGTGGACATCCACTGTTTTGAGCATTTCACCATTGAGAAAATACTGTGATGTAACATTTTTTGGACTAAAGTTCATGACCTCACACTTGGGTAGGTACTCTACCACCTCGCCCGCCACGGAATCAGAGAGGGCGAGGGTCCGACAATGGAAATTTCTGTTGACCTCGGGTGGGAATTTCCAGTCTCGCCCGAGTGAGGCCGTAAAATCCCGCCCTTTTTAAAATTCAATTGTGGGACACAGGCGTCGCTGGCTGGCCAGCATTTATTACCCATCCCGAGTTGCCCTTGAGAATGTGGTGGTGAGCTGCCTTCTTGAATCGCTGCAGTCCATGTGCCGAGGGTTGACCCACAATGCCGTTAGGGAGCGAATTCCAGGATTTTGACCCAGCGACTGTGAAGGAATGGCGATATATTTCCAAGTCAGGATGGTGAGTGGCTTGGAGGGGAATTTGCAGGTAGTGGTGTTCTAATGTACCTGCTGCTCTTGTCCTAGATGGAAGTGGTCGTGGGTTTGGAAGGTGCTGTCTAAGGATCTTTGATGAATTACTGCAGTGCATCTTGTAGATAATACACACTGCTGCTATTAAGCTTCGATGGTGGAGAGATTGAATGTTTGTAGATGTGGTGCCAATCGAGCGGGCTGTTTTGTTCTGCATGGTGTCAAGTTTCTTGAGTGTTGTTGGAGTTGCACCCATCCAGATAACTGGGGAGTATTCCATCACACTCCTGACTTGTGCTTTGTAGATGGTGGATAGGTTTTGGGGAGCCAGGAGGTGAGTTACTCACCACAGTATTCCTAGCCTCTGAACTGCGCTTGTAGCCACTGTGTTTATGTGGTGAGTCCAGCTGAGTTTTTGGTCAATGGTAACCCCAAGGATGTTGACAGTGGGGGATTCAGTGATGGTAACACCATTGAATGTTAAGGAAGGTGGTGAGAGTGTCTCTTTTTGGTGATGGTCCTTGCCTGGTATTTGTGTGGCATGAATGTTACCTGCCACCTGTCAGCCCAAGCCTGGATATTGTCCAGATCTTGTTACATTTGAACATGTACTGCTTCAGTATCTGAGGAGTTGCAAATGTGCTGAACATTGTGAAATCATCGGTGAACATCCCCACTTCTGACCTTATGACGGAGAGAAGGTCATTGATGAAGCAACCGAAGATTGTTGGACCTAGGATACTACCCTAAGGGATGCCTGCAGAGATGCCGTGGGCCTGAGAAGACTGACCCTCCACAACCACAACCATCTTCCTATGTACCAGGAATGAAGCTAATCAGCGGACTGTTTGCTCCCTGATACCCATTGGTTCCAGTTTTGCTCGGGCTCCTTGATGCCACTCTCGGTCGAATGTGGCCTTGATGGCAAGGGCTGTCACTCTCACCTCACGTGTCTGCACTAAAATCGTTTTGCTACAGCTTTGCCCTTACATGTAATCTATTAATGTTTCTTTGCATTTTTTCAGTTTATCTGGATCGCTTACAAGGTTACCTTATTACTCTGGGTCTAAAATTGGCTCAGTGGCAAAAAGCAAGGATGTTAATGGTTAATGGAGGTTTTTGTAGGTTGTTTCCAGTGGATTATGCAGGGCTCACTACTAGATCCCTTGCTTTTTGTGGTATATATCAATAATTTCAACCTAAATGTGGGAGGTACAGAAGAGTAACTGGGTGCATAGAATGATTTAGGGAGTTGAGGTGATTTTTTTTTACCCAGAGGATGGTGAGTGCCTGAAACTCACTGTGAAAGGATTGTGGAGGTAGAAGCCCTCATTGCATTTAAAAAGGCACTTTGATATGCATTTAAAGTGCTATACCCTACAGGGCTATGGACAAGAAGCTGGAAAGAGGAATCAGACTGGCTAGATCTTTTCGACAGCCTGTTCCGAAAGCTAGTGGCTTTTGCTACCAAATAAACCTGTTGGACTTTGTTGTTGTTAGACCTCTTACTATATCTTTTCGGCCATCACTGACAAGATGGGCTGAATAATCTCCTTCTGTGCTGGAGATTTCTGTGATTCTATGAAGGCTTCATTCATCCTTGTGCAAAAGCCAAGGCTCAGTATAGGTTGTCATGCAAGGAATGTGAGGGAGAGAGTTCAGTCTCAAGAGTAAAGGGGAGGAAAATGGCCACATACCCTGCTCGACACTTTCTCCAGCCTCACCATCTGTCACACTCTCCCTCTGCTGCCTCCTCCATTCACATCAAGTCTTGAATTGGTGATGGTCTTTTTAGACTAAAGGTATGGCTTATAAATATGCTGGAATTTTACTGCCTCACCCGTCCCAGAATCGGGATGGGCGAGGCCCGCAGAATAGAATTCTCCATTGGCCTCGGACGGGATTTTATGAGCCTCGCCCTCGAGTGAGGTCGTAAAATCCCGGCGCTCATCTCACATTCTGTGTGCTGGTTCTTGATGAATGTCATGAACTACATCTGCAGAGAATAGCTTTGGTCCCCAAAAAACCAAGTTTTCACCCAATGGTCTGATTGAAAAAAAGAAGAAATTGAGGATAACACATCACAGCAACTGTCAGGATACCTGACATAGATATTTGTGTGGTGCTGAACTTCGTTGCACATTAGCTGCACATTTAGTGAATGGAAACTCTTCCTGTTCCTGTCTCGGGTTGGAGCAAAGGTTTGAACGATGTGTAGTTGATGGCGCCCAGCTTCTGGAAGAAACCTGCAATCCTCACAAAGCCTTGCCTTCCAGCTTTGTAGCCTCTAGGGAAATAATGAAGTTGTTGGCTCTGGCTGAACATATTCAGGAAGGCAATGGAAAATAAAATTAGGCAGTATTATTATTATATTGTTATATATAATACATAATATTATATAACAATATTATTGAAGATTAACATCACTTCTACAGGGTCCAGCTGAAAACTTGTTTCAGATTAGCTACCAATTAAATGGAGGAGATTATAAATTGAAAATCCCATCTTGAGACCACATCACTGATCTCCAGTTCTTGGTGCCATTCTTGCTAGTAATTGCTTCAACTGTGCTAGCCCATAATAGTAAAGCAATCAAATGTAAATGAGGACTTAGATTTCTTTTTGTACATGCTCTTACATTCTTGAATCTGCCATGCTGCCTTTTTAGAAATTCAATCAGAGCGCTATAAAATGAGTATTCATGGCCTTCACAAGAGCCACAAGAAATGCCTTCTGCCATCCATTTTGCTATCATCTTTGATTAAATGTATTCATTGAGCCTTTTATGGTGTTCAGATGTAAAAATAGAACATTACTACAGCCAACAGCTTTTAGTAAGATGCAATGTGTCACTGTTCAACATCTAAAAGATATGCCCCCTCCTTACATTCTACAACTCAGATGTATTTTTTAAAATGAGTCTAATTTTCTCTAACTTACTTTAGCTTTCTCCTTATGATCTACTTTTCAGTGACTGAAAGGGTAGTTAGACCTTTTGGATTGAATTTTAACAGTTGTATCTGCCTACAATGGGAAAAGGCAGCAGTGGTTCAGGAATCCAAATGTTTGTGGAGCAGGATTTTCATAGGCTTTTTAATTGAGCCAAGGCATTAGCATACCACTTCCAGGTTTTCCAACTAACCGGAGCAGGTTTGTGTGATCACAATCCACATCTGAATGTTGAAGCCTCATTTAAGGGTGAGGGACAAATGGAAACATTCTACAACTGGCTAAATAAGAGATGGCAACTCGAGTGAAGGAACCTTAACAGGAAAAGGTTATTTTATTTCCCCCCCCCCCCCCCCCCCCCCCCCCCGCCCGAACTCCCACCGCCTCCGTCCAGTTCTTTGGTACATTCCTGGACATCATGCTGTAAGCTAGAAGAGCCCACATGAAAATAAGGTTTGCATCAGCCAGAAGGAAGAAAGTATCAAACAGACAAGGCCAAAAGAGTCAACGAAAGTGAACAGTGTGGTCCCTCTTTCATGGATAAAATTCCCCAAGAGGCTCAGTGATGCCATGCAGGGCAGGAATGTTGAAATTCATGCCACATTCCAGTGCCAACCCCTTCACTCTGACTTCCCCATGCTTCTCCTACACAGCATTTCTCAGATCAATACACATTTGCAGGTTCACCCATTTCTCTATTTCAGGCACCTCCTCACATTCCTATCCAAACATTGATGCTCACCTTCAACTAATTGCCATTTTACATCCGTCTCTCACAGTCACCTTCACAAATGTTGTTACTCCATCCTCTCAACACATTCCATTTTTCATACTCACATGTTTCTTTCTGTCCTTGCAGGAGAAGAGACTGGAGAAGAACAGGGAGAGACAGAGAACTGGGATGGCCCTCCACTCATCACCATGCTAATCAGTGCAGAGGACAAAGCTCTGACAATCAGCAGAGTGATGGAATGCCAGGCCATTGCAATTGGAAATATAAGGGAGAGGATACCTAATGACAGAATGAGATACTACACATGCACATTGCACACAGCACTCATGTTGAATTGATGCGAGGACCTACTGAGATCTGCACAATGTTGATTTTAAACCCTTCCACTTGTCAGTTCTAATTCCTGTCTTTCAGCCCCCACAGATCCTGCAGGCGTCACTCAGGAACTGGTGCCAGAGAAGAGAAAGACTTGTCAGAAGGAAATTGTGCACGCTGAGGAAGCACTGTCACACAATTCACACACATTGTCCATCAACTCAGATACATGCATCTCAATGGGCCTCTGAGACAGATAGTTGCATTGTCATATGGTGAGTCATATATCACAAGTGGGAACAGGTGTTGCAGATAAAGACAGTGGTGAAAAGGCTCTCTAACCTCTGTTCAGCTGGCTGCCTCAGGGGTTATCAGTGAAGTGGACAATCTTGGAGCAACAGCAGAAAAGATTTGAAGTTCTGTCAGTATTTCACGATGCACTGCACCTGATTATAGAGAGTTTAAAATTTTGTTAAATGATTGCTTTTATTGTCAATTTATATGCACCATAAATTTTGGCTGCAATTCACTCGAATTGGAACTAAGTGCCCACGCCAGCAGCAAACCTCGAGGTATTCCCACTGGCATTAGCAGCATCTATTTGCTGGGATTCTCTCACTTGATAGCTGCTAATTTATTCGTATTAAAACCCGCCAGCCAGCCCGGATGTTCCGAGACCTGGCCACCATTTTTAAATGGCAACCCGATCTCCGTGCTCAGAAACAAGCCCCCTTCCCAATATAAGCATAAATAGTGCCCCTCACACTAATCAGGGGAGCAGCACCAAACCCTCACCAAAAAGGGGTACTGTACCCCTCATCCACAAATAACGGGTATCCTCCACCACACAGGCATGAGTGTGACACGACCTGACTACCCCCCCACTTCCCCTATTCAGGCCCCCTTCTGCCTCAGACCCCCTACTCAGCTTCCCAAACACCTTGGCAGTGCTAACAGTGCACAGCACGCTGACACTGACACCCTGGTCTGGTGTATTGGGCCCCATAAGAACTCAAGGAGGTAGTTCCATAGCCATTTGCCCCTCTGCTGCTGCCAGGCAGAGGAAAGGTTCTTAAAGAGCCCTGGGGGTTGGGTGGGCTCAGGCTGGGGGGGCAATCTCACCAATCTCCATTGAGATGGAGGTGTTGAGGCTGAATTGCTTCTTCTAGCCCTGGCAGACCTGAAGATCAACCCTGGCATGGTGATTTCAGGAAGCCCTGTGATCAACATCTGCATTCCTGCCTGTCAGCGGTATAAATTCTGAAATGGCCAGGTCACTTAAACCTTCATGCTCCCCGATCACCTGATTTTAAATCATTGCAGCATTCCATTCTGCAGTAAAGATTTTCCTTCCTAGTTGTCAGAAGCTGCAGGTGAGAGCAGGGTCCTTTGAACAGAGAGGAAATGTCAATTTCAGCTGACGGGAGTGTGGGGTGGGGGGGGGGGGGGGTGGAGAGGGTTAAGGGGGGGATGGGGGGGAGGAGGGAGGAAGGCTCCAGTCTGCCCAGCTGTGCACTCAGCCTCAATGTATCAATGTATGTACACAAGATTCAGCTGTCAGATTTCTACCATCCTCCAGCCACCAGTGTTTATTTTGATTTCACTTCATTGTTGACTGCACCTCAAGTACCCATTGATCCTGACCACAATGCAGAGTCTAATCCTCTGTCTGAGTGGGCAGTCTTGGAGGGAAGGAGTCCTGAGTGGGGGTCAGGTTGGATAAACCTCATGCCTGCATGAGGGGGGAGAACGCCTCTCATTGCTGAGCAGTTGGTGGTGCTTCCTTGATCCTCAGGATCCAGCATTGCCAGAACCTTTACCAAAGACCATCCAGTGCAGACCCACTGGGAAGGCAGGTGAATAGCGAGGACCATTTGACTCAGGCTGCAAGCCTGTGAATTATATTGAAATGTGAGCTTTTGAATATGCATTGGGACCAGCAACGCGGCCTGGGAGGATTTGGTGCCTGGTGCAAAACCCGCTTTCCCGCCGACTCCCGATTCTCCGTGCCATTGTGATTCACAATCAGGGCTGGCGGGCCTGAAGAATGCCCACTTTATTTCACATCTCTATTCTCCAGTAATCCCCATTGTTGGCTGCCACCTGCCAAGTATCCTTCAACCTTGAGAACAAAGGTATGACAAGAGTCAAAGATTAACAATGGGTAGTGAGAAAAATGGATTGTTGATTATGGAACTGTTTTGTCCTGGCTGCCAGGAGTGTCTTAGAAATCTTAGAAACCCTACAGCACAGAAAGAGGCCATTCGGCCCATCGAGTCTGCACCGACCACAATCCCACCCAGGCCCTACTCCCATATCCCTAGATATGTACCCACTAATCCCTCTAACCTACGCATCCCAGGACACGAAGGGCAATTTTTTAGCATGGCCGATCAACCTAACCCGCACATCTTTGGACTGTGGGAGGAAACCGGAGCACCCGGAGGAAACCCACGCAGACACGAGAGAATGTGCAAACTCCACACAGACAGTGACCCAAGCCGGGAATCGAACCCAGGTCCCTGGAGCTGTGAAGCAGCAGTGCTAACCACTGTGCTACCGTGCCGTTCCAAGCGTTCAGAGTCAGTGCGCCACACAGTCTCAAATTAAGTAAAGCCTACGTGTATGAATTTGTTCTATGTGTACCTGCCAGATAATTCTGTGCCTGCGGGTATACTGACCATATTAGATTCCTTCTCCTGCTCCTCCTGTTGATCCTCCTCCAAAGATGCAACACCTTCCTCCTTCTCCAGTTCCTTTCCTCATTGATATGCTAGTTTACAAAGCACAGTAGTCTACGATCATTCTTGATACCCTTTCTGGTACCTCCTGAAAGGCAGCCATGATCTGTCCAGATCTTTTTATTTCATCTTCAGCATCCCAGTGGCTTAGCTCAATGACCACACTTGTGCTCATGTGGTTTCAGTGGTTCCTTTCCTGAGTATGGCGGCTCATACGTATCATCAGCCAATTGTTTAGAAGGCAACCCGTTTCTCCAAGGAGCCATCTGCTGACTCTGTTTGGAGGTTCAAAGATCTGTGATGGACTTAACTGGCACAGATAGGGAGTGGGATAGCTTGATCTTGGTTTCAGATAAAGCTCGGCACAACATCGTGGGCCAAAGGGCCTGTTCTGTGCTGTACTGTTCTATGTTCTAGAATGAAGGCATCTTGACAGCTTCCTGGTTATGCACAGACATGCATGATAATCTTCAGTGGTTAGCAGCTGAACACTAGTGGAGTGGAATCCCTTTCAATTGATGCATATTATGAGGGTAGCTTGATTACATAATCAACAAATCCTTGCACCTGTGGAAATTAGGCCATGGCAGTGAATCAGAGGGTCCTCACATTCTGACTGGCCCCAGAAATAGTGAAATGGCTGTAAGATGTGGTTGTGTGCAGGAGATGGTAAGATTCTGCAGACGTTAGCAGCAGATCCCTGGAGGGAGCCAGGGATTAAGAAATTCAGGGCTGCAGTGATCTTGAACAGCAGTGGTACTGCTTTCCACCTGGCCCACTTGAAAGGAGTTCTTTTTTCTAGGAGGCTGCAAATTTTAGCAATGATCTGCCATGAAAGTCTGAATCTTCTGAAGCACTGATACAAGTCATGTAGAAGAAGCTCCATCTTCTGCCTCTGTTTTGGGGATGTTTCATTTTGTGAGCTGGAACTCTGTGTTCATTCCTTCTGTCTAATGGAGTGGCAGGTCCCTGAGGAGAAGGTAGTTGTTATGCCTGCTACTGTTGTTGGTGTTGCTCTTCTTGTTCCTCATTAGAAGCCCATGATTCTAATGAGATGTGTAAGGGGTGGGATATGTAGATCAAAAGCAAAAAAATGGTCTCCAAAGTCTGAGGAATCACCTCTAAAGCTGTGAAAGTTCACTTTCAGAACAAGTCCTGTGAGCAAAAGCCTTTCACCTAAGCAAAGGAGCAGCAGTCAAATCTCAGTTTTTAAAAGCTTTCCATCCTGTCATTTTCTCAACTTTATTGATCTCCATTGTCCTCTTACCTTGTTCAAGTGGTGAGTTTCAAACAGCCTGGGAAACCCATGCACTACCAACTTAACCCAGAATCCAATGATACAGATGTAAAATTGTCTTTTTGAATATTTTAATTTGCAGAGACACCTGTTCCAGGGGATTTCCCACAACAAACATGCAAGAGTGAAATGTGGAAGTTGGCAGATTCCTACTCGTTTCCCAATACACTGACATTTTTCTTTTTTTCCTCCTGCATACATCGACACGCACCACCCTGGTTGGTTAAAATTTCCTCCTTATTTCCCTCAGCTTCTTGCAAATGTTCCTCTGAGAACATCTGAAAAGAAATACTCTGGAGTAGGCCAAAGTGAGCATTTTTTCAATTTTACTTTCCTTCATGAGTGGAATTTCTGTTTATTATCCTTCACTACTAGTAAGAAAGAAGACTTGTGCTTCAAAGCACCTTTCATGACCCCCCAGGAGGCAATGACCTACTTTTGAATTGTAATGACTGTGGCAATGTAGGAAATATGGTAGCTAACGTTATGCCTATTAAACTTCAATGTGACAGAAATTGTAATGTGATGATGTCCAGACAATATTGATAGGAATACTCAAGAGAATAGTTTTCTTTGAAATAATACCATCTACCTGAGAGGACAGGCAGGACCTCAATTTAACATTGACAGCACCTGGAGCACACATGCATTGAGGTTTCAACCAAGAATGTTGTGTTCAGGTCTGCGGTGGTATTTGAGCACACGACCATCTGTCCAGTTGTGAAAATGCTGTGATTGAGTCAGAGCTCAAAGGAACAGATATGAGCCCGTTTGGTATCATCTTGTACCAAAATGCACAGCGCTATTTGAAATAATTTGTTTGCATTTTATGTGACTCTCTTTGGAGAGATGAGAACATTTCGATCAGTTTGTTGAACCCTTCAAAGATATCTTTTCAATACTGGATTTTTATTTTTCAGGTTCAAAACCATACAGCAGATTTTATGTCTATTGCAAGGCAATGTGCAAAGCAGTGCAACCTGGGAAACTAAGAGTACGATGCAGCACATGTCAGCAAGGAACACTGACTTTAACCAGGGTAAGCTAATTTGGTGTAACATTTTATTAGCATAAGAGTGCATGTCTAGCATTTTAAAAATGTTGAGCAGGATTTTCTGGCCATTCCCACCGACAGGATTTTCCAATCCCACCGAACGGCATTCCCCCACCACAGGTGGGTGCAAACAACAGGAAACCCATTGACAGCAGTGGGACTGGAAGATCCCACCGCCAACCAATGGCAGGGGCTTCTGCCACTGCAAAACACACTGCAGGGTGGGGAGGGGGAGGGTGGGAGGGAGTGGAGGATCCCATCCTTTATGTCTACTGCATTTTTAAAAAGGTATTGTGCTGTCACACTATACTTGAATTCTTGAACTTTAAAGAAATATTGTGAATAAATGGAGAAAATTGGGAGTACATAATGCGTTAACACAACCATGTAAAAGGCATTCCCTTAAAGTGATCCTTGAGCTACAAATTTGTATTTGTGTATATAGCCTCTTGAGTGGTTCAATTTAATATTAACCCAGCAGTCAAGCCTCAGTCATATGCAAGATAATGGTTAGTTTGTTACAAAACTTACTGCTTAAAGTTGCTAACTATGAAGTTATTAACTAAAATGCAGATGAAAAGATTAAAAGCAGCTAAAGATGAAAAGATACTTGAAGATGAGATTTCAAATTAGTCTCTGTGAGATATTGCAGACTTGAATTCCTTCTTTCTGAAATGAAATGGCTGAACCTTGAAGTTTAGTTTAGCGGTCGTGATGGTTTCTTCAGTTGAATGCTTGGAGATCTGCCTTTGCAGGTGGACTCACCAAACAGAATAGGTCCTGGCTGTGAGTGAAAATTCCTGTTTTCAATCTAATGGTAGTATAGATGGGGGCTCTTGGTACCTTGATTTCGAACAAGAGTCCGGAGATTTAATTCCATGGAAGTGTAGCTGATGTGATGAGCAGCACATAATTAACCCCAGTAAATACTCACTATCCAAAGAGGTGCAAATGTCTTATTTTAAGACATTTCACAATTCCACCGCTGTTCACATGTGAAAGGCAGCTGTCACGGACAAGAAAGCATAATGAGGCTTGGCTGATAGCCTAGACTTCAGGCAATGGAAACAGCTGAACTCCAGGGAAATCATTGTTTGATTGACAGCTCTGGCTCTCTGATCAATTTATTTCCACGCGGAAAAGATGTTTCATGTGCTTGCAGTTTCTGCTATTGATATTTTAAATGGTCTGGATAATTGGCACTTTCATTGGCCTGTAGTCAAAAGGGGGTTTTCGGTAAGTGGGAGGTTATCAATGAGCGGCATTTTTAAAGCTTTTATTTTACACATTATATTGTCACCATAGGGTTCATTGATTCTGTAGAGTGCCTCGTGGGTGAATGGGCATGGAAGTGCCGTACCTTGGCAAGAGGAGGGGGCTATGAAGGGTCATGACACTTGCAGGAGAGGAGGCACTGGACATCAGTGAAATATCAGCATGCCTGGTAACATGAACTAGGCAGGTAGGATCATCCCAAGTACCTGGTGACAGAATTAAATATCAGATCACAACACAGTATACAACACTGACCCGTGTGGACCTGATGTCAGCAGTAAGTGAAAATGATCATATAGATAATGATCATTCAAAACACATTTGTGCATGCACTCATTTGCGATTGATGCTTTATGCAGATGATACTTCTTGCCATGTTTGAAGACATAATCGTGCAGGCCTGCACCATCACGAGACTCCTCCAGTCCCTCTCCAAGCATGCATTGTGTGGCTGGAAAGGCTGCCAGCACATCACACATTTTTTGGTGTTGCTAGAAGTTATCCTGTTCAGCAACAGTCCCCAAGGATCAGCATCTGCATCCAGCTGAACAGTGTTTTGGAGCAACCTCCAGTCCCCAATGTGAACTCTCCATGGCTGCACCAAATGCTCTTGCTCATTAGTGATGTGAGTCACCAGGTACCTGGGAGGCTCCTACCTGCCTAGGTCCTGTTACCAGCATGCTGATATTTCACTGATGTCCAGTGCCTCCTTTCTCTCAAGTGTCAAGTGAGAGATGGATAGCGGGCTACCTCCAGTTCTCTACCTTGTATTCCTACTCTGTGCTTTCTTTTTCAAGGAGGGTAAAAAAAGACCTATGAGTGAGAGTAATGGCATGTGTTGAAAGGATGAATGTAAATTATTTGTTGAGGGTGGCTGAGAGGGAGAAGTAATGCATTGTGGGTGATGTCCATTGTGAATGGACAAATGACAGTGTGAGAAAATGTATAGACAGAAATGGTTGGGTGTACTTGCAAGGTAAGCTAAGGAGTGGGATGCACAAATAGGCTTGAGAAGGCAAGGTGAAAGGATTTGGGTGATACACATATCAGAATACAGGGGAATTTGCCACTATATTCAGACATCAGAGGGACGTTTTTTACACAGAGGGTGGTGGGGGCCTGGAATGCGCTGCCAAGTAGGGTGGTGGAGGCAGGCACGCTGACATCGTTTAAGACTTACCTGGATAGTCACATGAGCAGCCTGGGAATGGAGGGATACAAACGATTTGTCTAGTTGGACCAAGGAGCGGCACAGGCTTGGAGGGCCGAAGGGCCTGTTTCCTGTGCTGTACTGTTCTTTGTTCTTTGTTCTTTATATTCACCTTTCCTGCTTAGGTCATTACTTTCAATATTGAATCCAGGAGAGTAACATCACAGCCCTGTTTTGACCCCATTGGCAATGTCCAACCACGCCTTCTTGATTTCACAAGCAGGCTCCTTCTTCTTATCAGTAGAGAGCAGTGTCTTCCAGCGGGCCTTTAACTGAACGCCTGGATTCCATTCCGCAAATTCCTTCTGATGTGCTGTCAACTCCAAAATCCATCAAATTACACCTTTGGTATGTCCCTTTAAACATTGGAGTTGAGCTCGATTTATGCAGCTTGTCAGTATATTTGCTCATGCTAATTGGTTGGAAAACCTGAAATGAGATGGTAACGCAGTGGCTGGGTTATTAAAAAACCACTAACAAGCACGCTGCACTTCATTCTGATCTTTCTGTGTTTGCCAGATTGGCTTTCCCCTGTTCCTAGCACTTTGGGAACTTAAAAACTAGCCCAATTATCTGGGACAAAATTAATTGGCAGCTAAAAAATATGGGTTCATAAATGAAAGCCAGCATGGATTTGTTAAAGGCAAATTATGTTTAACTAACTTGATTGAGTTCTTTGCTGAAGTAAGAGAGCGTGAATGAAGGTAGTGCAATTAATGTTATGTCTATAGACTTTCAAAAGCCATTCGATAGAGCACCACATAAACAGACTTCAGGAGGATAGAGACATACTGGTGAAATTGGGAGCCACGTGGAAACAAAATTTAACGCTGAGAGCTTTGAATTGATTTATTTTGGTAGAAAGAATGGAGAGATGCAAAATAAAAAATCATGCAAGTTTAAAGGGAATGCTCCATGGGGGCAGAAGATAATTTCTCAGGGGGTTATGGGGAAAAAACTGCTCTGGAGGATGGTGTGGGAGAAAACCACTACAATTGGGGTGGGGGGCATGGGGGTAGAGTTGTAATGCATAAGTCATAGGTTACAAAAAAAGCATAAAACTAGCTTATTAAAACATTGGGCCCGATTTTATCATTTTCATTCTAAGTGCTGAATCTGGGCGCAATTCAGATCTGACTTGGAAATCTGCTTTCAGGCACCCCCATTACCACTTAGCCTGGAAAAATAATTGCGGATCTGAATCGCGCTGTGGGTGGGGCTCATCACACCTGAAACGATCGGAGCTCTGAACTGCACATGCGCAGTTAGAAAAATTTTTTTTAAATCGTGCCGCTGTCACATCGCTCCTGGGCCGCAAAAAGCGGATAAAGTGACCAGCGAGTGATGGTCCCCACAGACATGATCTCCACACCTACAACATAACTTTCCCCCTTATCCACCCACCCGCCCCCGTTACCCAGACCGATTGTGACCCTCTGCCCCCTTTCCCTCCCACCGATTGCCCGCAGAGTGGCAGCGGACACCCCTGCTCCCCCCCCCCCCCCCGAGATCCATCTGGCCTCCCTCTCCCCCCTCTACTAGAGATCCATCTGACCTCCCTTCCTCTCCCCCCCCACCAGAGAGCCATCTGGCTTCCCTCTCCCCAACCCCCCCCCCACCAGTGATCCATCTGGCCTCCCTTCCCCCCCCCCACAGTATATTTCACATACTCGTGGCTCAGTATTTTGACAGTTTCACTAATTAAGTGCATTGCACTATTATAGCTGTGGAATCCCTTTTCTCTGCTGCCTGTACTTGCAAAATCCACTGAGGTAAATATCCAGGCCTTTATTGAAGTTGTGTAATGAAACATATACAAATAACCGTTCCTTGATTCAACAACCTTTGCAATTGTGTTTAGCAACAGCCAACTTGCAGTAAATTCTAAGAGCTGCATTTCCAAATTTGGAAGATAATTTGGGAAATGGTAATAAGATAATTTCTACTTCTTCTGAACTTGCTGGTGTAGGGGGGAAAAAACAACATTCATGGCAAGTGAAATATAATCTAAGTTACATTTATAACAGGAATGATCAGAATTAGAAATGTGATCGGATAGAATTAACTCCCCCACCCCCCCACAGAGAATGATCAGGCCTCCCTACCCCCCCCCAAAAAAGTTCAGGGGCCTCCCCCTCCCCACCAGACAATGATCTGGCCTCCCTCACTCCCATCCACCAGAGATACATCTGACCCGCCTCCCACCCCCACCAGAAAATGATCGGGCCTCCCTTCTCCCGCACCCCCCACACCAGAGAATGATCTGACCTGCCTCCCCCTCCGCCCCCCCCCCCCCCCCACCCCCCACCCCCCCCCCCCCCCCCCCCCCCCCCCGCCCCGCCCCGCAACCATACCATGATCTGGCTTCCCTCTTCCCCACCAGAGAATGATTGGGCCCGCCTCCCATGCCCCCCCCCCTCCCCCACCAAATGACAATCTGGCCTCCCTCTGCCCTCCCCCCAACCAGAGAGTGATCTGTCCTCCCTCCCTCCCACCCACCAGAGATACATCTGACCCGCTCCTCGACGCCCCCCCCCCCCCCCCCCACCAGAAAATGATCGGGCTTCCCATCTCCCCCCCCCCCCTTTGCCAAAGCATGTCTGTTTTGCACCGAATCTGGATGCAGGAACGTAATGGTAAAGGGGTAAATGCTGATAAAGTTTGGCGGGCAGTTCATTAATTCAATTTAAATGCATTTAAATCACCGTTGCGCCCGTTTCAGGTGCGAATTGGATCATGGCCATTTCCGGGCCTCAGTAAAGTGGCCATCTGCGCGGACACGGGCGTGGATCACGTTAATGGCCTCACACCTGACTTTATCACGTTTTCACACCCGAAAACGGAAGGGCCAGGAATCGAGTGACTGACTAGTGCCCACCCATAAGGTTACTTAGCAATTTGGTAACGTATGCATCAAGGGGTGATAACATTGTGTGACGCAATGGTAAAATCGGGCCCATTGTCTGCTTTTTCTAAAGTTAGCTCAGTTTTAGGACGTAAAAGCAATGGAAATTCGGAAATATGGAATTTAAACTATATAATAGTTTTTGGTGTCTGAATGCTTAAGTGATGCTGCTAATCACAAATGTTTGAGTGCAACAGTTTAGGGCAATTGATGATATTGATGTCAGTTATATTACTTGTAAAGTTAAATTATAGCTAACTTTTCTTGAGTTCAATTGATGTCAAATGATGGTTAAATGATTGCTTTTGGGTGCAATTGATGTCAAATAATGGCTTAATGATTGCTTTTGAGCGCAATTGATATCAGTTGATAACCAAGTGATTGCTTTTGAACACAAATGATGTCAAACAATAGCTAAATGATTGCTTTTCAGAGCAATTGATATCAAATGTTAGCTAAATGATTGTTTTTGAGTGCAATCAATGTCATACTTTGGAGGTAACAGGAATGAATAACTATGACAAGTAATTTGTTAAAACAACAATTTTATTGAACATTGTATAATGATAATAATTATAATATGACAGTTATAATTCATAATATTGAAAAAGAGGAAGATAAGTAAAAAGAAAGATAACTTTTTTGAAAGGGGAAAGCACTTTATATCAGAAGTAAAGAAGAAAGGCAAATTTTTCTAAAACACAAATAATAACCCAAACTTAGTCTTCCATGACAACTCTCTGAATTGGTAAATATGTTATCACCTCTTGATGCATACGTTACCAAATTGCTAAGTAACCTTATGGGTGGGCACTAGTCAGTCACTCGATTCCTGGCCCTTCCTCCTTTCTTCAGTGGTGACTATTCCACTACTGCAGCAGCGAGTCCTCAAACAGTGCCCCTTTAAGCCAAATTTCTGGCTTAATTCCAGCCTTTCTAACTCTGTTACAGTCCCTTCTCAAAACAAGTCTCGGTTCTTATCAATTCTCACAGTCACTGCAAGACCATGCAGACTTTGCAATATGCAAGTTGTTGCATCTTTTGATGGTGTCTTTTCATTTGCCATCCTACAAGTGTTATGCCCATCAATCAAACTCCATTTTCTGAAGCCCAAAGGGTCTGTAGGCCAAGGGTCACTGAATGCAGTAATTTAAAGGACTTCTGATTAACTAAAGACATCTTGTTTCAGTATTCTAGTTTGGAAAATGGAAAACGAAGATGTAGAGTGGAATTTTCCAGTCCTTCCCGCTGCTGGGATCTTTAGGTCCCACCAAAGTCAACCCCGCATGATGGGTTCCCTGGCAGCGGAGTGAGCGAGCTATGCAAAAGCCCATGGACCTTGGCAGGACCAGAAGATCCTGCCGGCTGTCTTTCCTCATCCATCGCAGGAAACCCCATTGCAAGAGGCTGGAAAATCCTGGCTATAGTCTAAATACCAGTTGTACATGGCCAGTGTGAAAGAAAACACGTCTTTACTGATTATTAGTGATTAATTAAACAAAACATAATCATAGCTGGTTTAAGATCAATGGCTACCAAGTAACATTTAATATAAAATAACTTTAAGTATTCACTGTCGACTTAAAATCAAGAGCTAAGTGGAAATAAAATGCAAAAATACCAATTTGCCAAAATTAGTGGCTGCAGTGCAGATGAATGCTGTCGAATGTAAATTATATCAAAATGTTTGGGTTGGGATCTACTGCTGCGATGTAGTGAAGGTGATCCTACAGTACTGTTTGGTGGAGGGTTCCATTATTTTGACACAGTGATAATGATGGAATGATGATATATGTTTAAGTCTGGATTTTTCACTTGGAGAGGAACTTAATTGCAATTATTGCCCCTGTCTTCTTGGTGATAGAGATCACAAGTTTGAGAGGTGCCATCAAAGATGACTTGGTGAGTTGCTGCAGTATAGGTGGTTCACTGGTTGTGGAGTAAACAAATATTTAAGGTGCTGGATGGGTTGCCAATCAAGCCATTTTGTCCTGGATGGTATGGAGTTTCTTGAGAATTGTTGCAGTGTTATAGAACATAGAACAGTACAGCACAGAACAGGCCCATCGGCCCACGATGTTGTGCCGAGCTTTATCTGAAACCAAGATCAAGCTATCCCACTCCCTATCATCCTGGTGTGCTCCATGTGCCTGTCCAATAACCGCTTAAATGTTCCTAAAGTGTCTGACTCCACTATCACTGCAGGCAGTCCATTCCACACCCCAACCACTCTCTGCGTAAAGAACCTACCTCTGATATCCTTCCTGTATCTCCCACCACGAATCCTATAGTTATGCCCCCTTGTAATAGCTCCATCCACCCGAGGAAATAGTCTTTGAACGTTCACTCTATCTATCCCCTTCATCATTTTATAAACCTCTATTAAGTCTCCCCTCAGCCTCCTCCGCTCCAGAGAGAACAGCCCTAGCTCCCTCAACCTTTCCTCATAAGACCTACCCTCCAAACCAGGCAGCATCCTGGTAAATCTCCTCTGCACTCTTTCCAGCGCTTCCACATCCTTCTTATAGTGAGGTGACCAGAACTGCACACAATATTCCAAATGTTACCTATCCAATCGGCCAACTTTCCCTCTATCCCACACCTCCTCACTTTCATCATAAGCCAACCATGGGGGACCTTATCAAACGCCTTACTAAAATCCATGTATATGACATCAACTGCCCTACCTTCATCAACACACTTAGTTACCTCCTCAAAAAATTCTACCAAATTTGTGAGGCACGACTTGCCCTTCACAAATCCGTGCTGACTATCCCGGATTAATCCGCATCTTTCTAAATGGTCGTAAATCCCATCCCTAAGGACCTTTTCCATCAATTTACCAACCACCGAAGTAAGACCAACCAGTCTATAATTACCAGGGTCATTTCTATTCCCTTTCTTAAACAGAGGAACAACATTCGCCATTCCCCAGTCTTCTGGCACCATCCCCGTGGACAGCGAGGACCCAAAGATCAAAGCCAAAGGCTCTGCAATCTCATCCCTTGCCTCCCAAGGAATCCTAGGATACATTTCATCAGGCCCAGAGGACTTATCGACCTTCAGTTTATTCAAAACTGCCAGGACATCCTCCCTCCGAACATCTATTTCCTCCAGCCTATTAGCTTGTAACACCTTCTCTTCCTCAAAAAAATTGCCCCTCTCCTTGGTGAACGCTGAAGAAAAGTATTCATTCATCACCTCACCTATCTCTACTGACTCCATACACAAGTTCCCACTACTGTCCTTGACCGGCCCTAACCTCACCCTGGTCATTCTTTTATTCCTCACATAAGAGTAAAAAGCCTTGGGGTTTTCCTTGATCCAACCCGCCAAGGACTTCTCGTGTCCCCTCCGAGGCCCTTTTTCAGCTCATTCCTTGCTAACTTGTAACCTCAATCGAGCCATCTGAACCTTGTTTCCTCATCCCTACATAAGCTTCCCTCTTCCTTTTCACAAGACATTCCACCTCTTTCGTGAACCATGGTTCCCTCACTCGGCCATTTCCTCCCTGCCTGACAGGGACATACCTATCAAGGACATCCAGTATTTGTTCCTTGAAAAAGTTCCACTTTTCATTAGTTCCTTTCTCTGACAGTTTCTGTTCCCAACTTATGTCCCCTAATTCTTGCCTAATCGCATCATAATTACCTCTCCCCCAATTGTAAACCTTGCCCTGCCGTATGGCCCTATCCCTCTCCATTGCAATAACAAAAGACACCGAATTGTGGTCACTGTCTCCAAAGTGCCCTCCCACAACCAAATCTAACACTTGGCCCGGTTCATTTCCCAGTACCAAATCCAATGTGGCCTCACCTCTTGTCGGCCTATCCACATATTGTGTCAGGAAACCCTCCTGCACACACTGCACAAAAACTGCCCCATCCGAACTATTTGACCTACAAAGGCTCCAATCAATATTTGGAAAGTTAAAGTCCCCCATGACAACTACCCTGTGACCCCCACACATGTCCATAATCTGCTTAGCAGTTTCTTCCTCCACATCTCTATTACTATTTGGGGGCCTATAGTAAACTCCTAACAACGTGACCGCTCCTTTCCTATTTCTAACCTCAGCCCATATTACCTCAGTGTGCAGATCCCCCTCGAAGTGCCTTTCCGTAGCCGTTAAACTATCCTTGATTAACAATGCCACTCCTCCACCTCTTTTACCAGCTTCCCTACACTTAGTGAAACATCTATACCCCGGAACGTCCAACGACCATTCCTGTCCTTGTTCTACCCACGTCTCCGTAATGGCCACAACATCGTAGTCCCAAGTACCAATCCATGCCCCAAGTTCATCTACCTTGTTCCAGATGCTCCTTGCATTGAAGTAGACACACTTCAACCCTCCTTCCTGTCTACCGGTACCCACCCTTGACCCTGATACCTTCCCCAATACCTCACCACCCTCTCTGACTTCTGGACTACAACTCCTTTTCCCACTCCCCTGACAAATTAGTTTAAACCCCCCTGAAGAGCCGTAACAAATTTCCCTCCTAGGATATTGGTGCCCCTCTGGTTCAGGCGCACCCCGTCCTGTTTGTACAGGTCCCACCTTCCCCAGAATGTGTTCCAATTATCCACGTATCTGAAACCCTCCCTCCTACACCATCCCTGCAACCACATGTTTAACTGCACTCTCTCCCTGTTCCTCAACTCACTATCACGTGGCACCGGCAACGTACCAGAGATGACCACATGTTTTGTCTTGGCTCTCAGCTTCCAGCCCAGCTCCCGAAATTCCTGATTTAAATCCCCGTCCCTTCGCTTACCTATGTCATTGGTACCAATGTGTACCACGACTTGTGACTGTTTCCCCTCCCCCTTCAGAATCCGGAAAACACGGTCTGAGATGTCACGGACCTTGGCATCCGGGAGGCAACATACCATCCGTGAATCTCTTTTGCTGCCACAGAACCTCCTATCTATCCCTCTAACTAACGAGTCCCCAATAACTATTGCCCTCCCGCTCTGCCCCTTACCCTCCCGAGCCACAGAGACGGACACAGTGCTGGAGATCCTCTCACTGCGGCTCACCATTGGTATGTCATCCCCCTCAACCGTATCCAAAGTGGAATACTTGTTGCTAAGGGGAACGACCACAGGGGATCCCTGCACGGACTGCTTCCTCCCTGCTTCAAGGAATCTTTTTTAACATTTCAAGACTAAACATTAATTGAAGGAAAGGGTCACTTCACTGGGGCCTGAGGATTACAATGCATCCGGTTACCCAATCTACATCTAGTGTGCTTGCCTCACAGTGCAAAAAGGTGAGATGTCAGGTGCATGATTTTCTAAAAGAAAATAGAAAAATTATTTTGTCAAAATAAGCACACAGTGGCAGCTCCAGGAGTGACTGTTATGGAGGGGAAGTGTCAGGTTGAGGCATGGTGACAAACTATCTTTATCTAAAATCTTGAAAACCAATCTGTCAAAGTCAATACAGTGTGAAAGGCTGAGACAGAAATGACACAATGTTATAAAATACATGGTGCAGGACCTTATATTTTTGTACCTTTTGAGTGCAACTACCTTGTTTGTATGTATTTGCAGTGTGGTTGGTCAGAGGGTTAATTCCTTCTGGTTTTCTACTTTAATTTGTTTCCGAGTGATGGATTCTCAATGTGGTTTCAGTGATTTAATAGAGAAATTCTAATCTAGGATTATTTTAAATTAATTTAGATTTCAAAATTAATTTCAAGCCAAGTAGATTTCTCCCTCCTGTTCACTGTTTTAAATCTGTTCAGAAGGAAGACAACGAATGTCAATTCTCCCCTCTTAACTCCCATTTGAATTTATTCCATCAGGCTACCTACTGACAGGAAAGGCCCCAGGTGGCATCTGTCACTCTCACTGAGCTGAAGGGAGGCGGGACGCACTAGATAAACTAAACAAAAGCAATTTCTATAAGATGTCCTTTGTATATATTATATTCTTTAAACAACATTCTGTAAATTATACCATTCATTCAAAGCTTAACCAGAAGTGGTACTGTGATTTGAAAGCGTGTCAAAATCATTCCCAAGCCAGTTTACCCTGTTAAAAACAGATGTTTCACAGCAGTTTAGTGCACCTGCTGATATGGTTCCAAAAAAGTTATGATTCAGTTTCCATCTGTTTACTTCAGTGGGGACTTGCTGGCTTGAATAACTTTAAATTCCTTATTCAGCACCATGAAATGAACAATCTACACTAATTTCAATTTTAAAAAAAAAGCTGCTTCCCATTTATATAATTTGCCAAGGAGTGTCACAGAGTTACATTTATTCATCTGGTCAAGGGACAATTAAGACAGCTATGGGCAGAACATTACAGGGGTGCAGACAGCTTGACCATTATTATTTGTTTAAGTATGGTGGTTGGGCTGCCGATTTTGACACCCGTCCATCCCCCGATATTATAGTGGTGAGCTCAAGTGGTCAGGAAGGTGATTTTCGATGCTCCCCCTGGTGGGTGCAGGTAAAAGATACAGATATAGTCGCCATAGTCCCAGATGACTATTGGCTGCTTTCTCCTTTGAGGGAGAGAGCTGACTGGTGGTGATTGTGATTTAACCTGAGGACCACCACACCTCAGGCAAGGGGCAAGTTGAGAAGGGGGGGCCTTCAAGAATAACCTCAGTCGGTATGGGAATTGAACCCGTGTTGTTAGTATCATACTGCATCACTAACCAGCTGTCCAATGAACTGAGCTCAACTAACCCCCAACGGGAGCAGGTAAAATGTAGTTGCATGTTTATTTGTGCCTCAACTCCAGAGGGAAAATTTCCTGAATATGTGCAGTGTCAGTGTCAGATTTTCAGATGCTCTACTAAAATGAACAAGTTGGCATTACACAGACTAATGACAAAGTTTAAGTTACTCATTTTTGGATATGTGCTGTACTACAATTGTAAGTACTTGTATTTATTTTCTTTAACACTTATCACCTGTTCCCTCTGTAAAAGATGTTTTGGAAACTTCAGTGAATGACAAAACTCTAGGGGTGATTTTCCGACCTCACCGCACCTGGCGCCGATCGAAGAAAATAGCATGCGGGCCTAAAAATTGGTTCTGCACCTATCGCCAAAAGGTTTGCAATTGTGCTGGCTACGTTCTGCTGACGCAAACTGGAGTGTGCCTCGAAAGGGCTCGATTTCATTCTCATTAGTGAGTTCAACATGTGATCATTCCCCCCCCTCCCGGATGTTCCCACCTCTCTGGCGGGATGTCACACAGGCAAGAATCACTAACTGGTCACAACTAGTTGGAGGGGGCTTGGAGGCATTGAAGCCACTAGGTGGTCAGGGGCATAGCCAGGCTGTGCCAGTTGGGCACTGCCATTGTGCTGGGGCACAGCCAACGATATGGGGCCTGAGTGGGGGTGAGGGAAATGAAGGAGGGCTATTCAGGGGGAGGTCATGCAGGGGTTCTTGCAGGAGGGTTGTGCAAGGATGAAGCATGAAGAGGGGCATGTCAAGGGTAATGATGGGGGCCATGTCACGGGTCAGGCAGGGGTCCCATCGGGAAGGCCCCAGTGCCCCGATGCCAGTGACCCATGCTGAGGAAGGGTTGGGGAAACATACCGTCGATGAGAGGGGGTTCCTATGTCCGTGGGGGAGGGAATGTCCCAGTGCACTGTGTGATGGGGAGCCCTTGTGAAACAGTGCCTGCAGCCAGGCTCTCCAGTGTGCTCAGGACCCCTTCCCCTGCCTCAGCACTGGCGCGCAAATCACCACTTTCCCAAAAGAATGACCGAGTGTGGAAGGATTGCGATGTGGTGCGGAGTGTGCCTGACAGACTGGCGTGCATCGTTCTCGTATCTTCGCCGTTATTACGCCTCTATTTTATCTGGGAAAATTCCACCCATATTTTTGAATGAAATGCTTAATAAGAAATGTATTATCTCATGTAGGATTTGAAACAATGCATCTGGGATGAGGAATATGATTATTGTCCAACTGTAGCTGCTGGTCTGTCAGGAATTACCTGCACAAAACCTTAACATGCCGGAGGTGAAATAGAGGCTGTGATTCTCCAGCCCTGTGCATTTATACACAGATTCAGTGGGGCTGTTCAGGGCCAGAGAATTATGATGAGGGGCCATAATGCATTAAACGCAGGGTAGAACCCCTTTGGAATTTTCTCAGCCCTCACAACCCAATGTAATCTGGTTCATGCCCAGCAAGGGCGTGAACCAGATTAACACATTTAAATAATCACTTGAACATGCGGGGGTCAGTTTGGAGCCAGATTCACCGTGAGTAGATCTTGCTCCTGCAATTCATTGACCCTTGGGCACAGTGGGAACCCAACGCAAATTACAAATAGAGACCAGTTATGATAGCCACGCCAAGGGGCTCAGAAGCCATTGAAACTCCTGGATGGTCAAGGACATGGCTGGGCAGTGACCTACCATTGCCCCCTGGCAGCAGGGCGGTGTGCCAGGTTGGCAGTGTCCACCGGCAAAGGGTGGGGCCTTAAGGGGTGCCTGAAGGGGTGCCTAAATGGGGTGGGGCCTTAGGCAAGCCCATAGTGGGGTACTGCTCATTTGGGGGGCGGGGAGAGAAGGGGAAATGCCCTGAAGCCAGCCTCATCCCTGCATGGTGTTGGAAGGGTGGAGTGGCGACCTGGACATTTAGTGATATGGGGAACATGCTCCTCCAGAGTCAAGAGTTAGGAGTGTTCCCTATGCCTGCAGGGGTTGCGATGTCCATGGGGTGGGGGTTGGAGGTGAACCTTAATACTAACTTTGAGATCGGGCCTGATCTCTGAAGAGTAGATCTTGCCAGCACCTTTAGGCCCCCAGTCCAATGATATTCCGAGTTGTGGAAGAATTTATTGTGAATTTCCCCAGGCTCCAAAAACATGTCTAAATTTGGTTGAATTGTGAACTGAATTGCACTGACCCTCCCAGCAGGAATTTCACTAGTTTTCCCATTGGGGCCAACGCTTAGAAATTTTTAGGGAGAATTCTGCCCAGAATTTAAAGGAATTCTTCTTCAGGAGCAGTTGCAAAAATAATGGCTGTTTAGTGGGTAAGCAGTGTTCAGCTTGACAGGTACATTAGCACTCACTTCCATCTGTGAAAGCAGCTTGCATTGTATCCCCCTGTTGTGGGGTCAATATTTACAATAGGTGGTATATCTTTCTCAATGGCCTTGCAGCGGTTTTGGTCTTGTGATAATATTATCTTTCAAATAAGATGGTTTTCTAGCTGTCATTAACTGATGTCAGAAAAGATGTGTCAGAACCAGAATGCTAGAATAAGCAGTCCACGAATAACCAACAATTGGTTACCTTTACAACATGTGCCTGCTTTAAAAAAATACAAGAGCCATGTTAAATCAGAAATGACTGAGCTCTTGTCCCTAAAGGTTCAGAACTGAAACAAATGTTAATCCAAAAATAGTATTAGTAACATTGAGCGAATCAGCAAGCTATTTTAAGCATCTGTCTCCCACAATAAAATGTAGCAATGCAGTTTTGATTCAGCTGGTAAAATTGATGAGAGACAGTCTAAGTTTATGTCCTCTGAAATAGTGTAATATTTTTGTCCTCACGTTCAGTACTCTTAACCAAACATATGAAACCTGTGTAATGTTGTACCTGCTGGTTCAAACGTTACTGGTATAGTTTCAACTGTATATATTTTTTTCATACTGATCCCAATCTCAACAAATTTTGCTTGTGATCTGCAGATGAGTGGTTTGTGGGTTCAACATTTTGTTCTACTACTTCTGACAGTACAAACTTCAAAGCCCTGGGCCAAGTTAATTTGACAAACTGTTCCAAAGTATAGATCAAAGCCAATGTGTGACAGAACATTTAACTGCAGAATCCAGAGCCTAATCAACATGTCAAGTAATAGCCAGCCTAATAGTCTATGATCAACCGAATATTTGATTAGGTATATTTTATTCCACACATTGCTGTTAGCAAATGAAAACAGGGAAACCTGCTCTATAGTCACACCTTTACTGTAGGTCATCAGCCCAAACATCTTTTACTGCTTTATCAATGACCTTCCCTTGATCATAAGGTCAGAATTGAAGATGTTCACTGATGATTGCACAATATTTAGTACCTTTGATAACTTCTCAGATACTGAGGCAGTCCGTGTCCAAATGCAGCAAGACGTGGACAATATCCAGGATTAAGTTGACAAGTGGCAAGTAACATTCACATTCAGTACGAGAAAATGACCACCTCCAATGAGAGAGAATCCTCTTGACATTCAATGGCATTGCCATCTCTGAATTGCCCACAACAACATACTGGGGATTATCATTGGCCAGAAACTTAATGGACCAGCCATATACATACAGTTTCTACAAGAGCAGGTCAGAGGCTGGGAATTCTATGGTGCATAGAACTCCTCAAAGAATGTCCACCATCTACAAGGCACAAGTCAGGAGTGTGATGGTATGCTCTCCACTTGCCTGGATGCGTGCAGCTCTAACAACACTCCGGTAAAAAGCAGCCACTCAATTGGCACCCCATCCACCACCTTAACCATTCACTCCCTACAATGCGACATGCACAGTGGCAGAAGTGTGAAACACCTACAACAGGGATGTACAACCTTTTTGCATGAGGAGCCACATTTCAATTTTTTTCCTAACTCATGGGGTTGGTGAGCATATTTCAGAAAGATGATTCCTGATATGGCGGGACTGACGTATGGTGACAGATTGAGTCGGTAAGGGTTATATTCACTGGAGTTCAAAAGATTGAGGGGGTATCTTATAGAAACCTATAAAATTCTAACAGGGTAGATGCAGGAAGAATGTTCCTGATGGTGGGGGAGTCCAGAACTGGGGGGTCACTTTGAGGATATGGGATAGAGTGGTTAGGTCTGGGACAAGGAGAAATTTCTTCACCTGGAGAGTGGTGAGTCTGTGGAATTTGCTACTGCAGAAAATAGTTGAAGACAAAATGTAGTATGTTTTCAAGGAGTTCAACATAGCTTTTGGTGCAAAAGGGATCAAAGGGTATGGGGGTGGGGGGGAGGGAGGGGGCGGAGGCGAGAACAAGCTATTGAGTTAGATGATCTGCCATGATCATAATGAATGGCATAGCAATCTCAAAGGGCCAAATGGTCTACTCCTGCTCCTATTTTTTATGTTTCTATGTTAAAACTTCGGAATAGGAATGCCACCTTAAGCCTATTCTATGATTCTAGTAAATCATTGTTGATCTGTGTCACACCTTCCTTTACCCCTCTTTAATTCAGATCCCATGATGCCCTTCCTTGATTAAAAAGGCATGGCAATCTAAGTTTTGAAGGCTCCAACTGTAGAGTAAAGGGTTAACCCCAATAATAGCATGAGGAGCTATGGCATTGAGATATCGCTCGCTGAGAGAAAATGAGTGCCAAGCACCTTATATTGTAAATAGGTAGCAATGCAAATAAAAGTATTTTGAATGAAAGAACATTGCTCCAGTAGGATCTCTTCCAGAATAAGAAACCTAGGAATATCATGACAAATCCACAATAACACATGGGAACAGCAATGACTACATTCACGGATGAACAGTAGAAAATGGCAGGAAAAGCCTGAAGAGAAACCCAGCAATACAGAGCAGTGAGTGAAGAAATGAGGATGTCATCAGAGCATTTACCTCATGCTTCAGTTTCCGTGGAAATATTGGAACAGGGAGGGCAAAATTTAATTGATACATGTATTGTGGATTATTTACATGTCTCAATGATGAGATCTTGAGAATTATTTATTTAAACATGAACCATTTATTGTTTGTCTTTAACTAGTCACAGATCCCAGATACTGTCATGCATGGAGTCTCCATGCAGTTGTGGAAAGTTATGGAACACAACTGCATGGAGTCTCCATGCAGTTGTGCTACTCAAGGCTACATTATCTGCTCGCAGTTTGGAAGGCTCTTCTTTGGCTTTTCCTTTTAATGCCGCCTCATTTAATTCAGCTTCTTCAGCTCTTCAGTCTACCTCTTCTAGTTTTCCGTATCCTCCTGGAATATGGAACATTGCAGAGTCTTCTCTGCCAACTGGTTCTTCTGTATGTTCAGAGTGACCTTATATTTATTTTGCTTCTCTTCATAATTTTCCAGAGGAATGTACTTTGTCCTTAGCAATTCTTGTTGCATCAGAAGGTCTTTCAATTGCTTCACCTTTTCTTTGTGAAGCTCACTTGCTTCATCTTGAATTTTCCTGTAATTCAGTAGAGTTTCCTCAGGTTTATTCTGCAGTGTTCCATTCTGCTGTTTAAGACAGTGTTCATTACTTCATGTTGCTGAATGGTTATGCATTCATGTTGCATTTGATCTTGAAGAACAATCAACTGTTCTTTGAACTCTTGATTTTCTTGTTGACCTCTTGCCAACTCACACTGCACTTCTGTGCATCATTCCTCTGCTACTGATATTTCAAATACAGCTTTAAAAGTCCTTTTTAGCTCCTCTTTTTTTTCTATGGCTAACTAAAAAATGAAAAGTGATACACTTTAGAAGGAGTAATTTGACAAAGAAGTATACTATAAAAGGTCTGACACTAGAAAATTCTGAAAAACAAAGGGATCTTGGCGTGTTTGTCCATAGGTCTCTGAAGGTGGAAAGGCAAGTTAATAGGGTGGTGAAAAAGGCATATGGCACACTCGCCTTTATCAATCAAGGTATAGATTACAAAAGCAGAGAGGTCATGATGGAGGTATATAGAACTTTGATGAGGCCACAGCAGTTCTGGTCACCACATTATAGGAGGGACATGAACACACTGGAAGGGGTGCGAGGAGATTCACCAGGATGTTGCCTGGAATGGAACATTTAAGTTATAAAGAGTTGTTGGATAAACTTGGGTTGTTTTCTCTGGAGCAGAGAAGACTGAGGGACGACCTGATTGAGGTATTCAAGATTATGAGGGGCATGGACAGGGTGGACAGGGAGCAGCTGTTCCCCTTAGTTGAAAGGTCAGTTATGAGGGGACACAAATTAAAAGTGAGGGGTAGGTAGTTTAGGGGGGATTTGAGGAAAACCTTTTTTACCCAGAGGGTGGTGACGGTCTGGAATTCACTGCCTGGGAAGGTGGTGGAGGCAGGATGATCTTGTTTGTCAGACTCCTGCTACTGCTAATGCGTATGTGCAGCATCAGAGGCCTGCACATGCTCACTACTTCCCTCTGCAGTCTTTTGGACGCGTTAAGTCCTGCCCACTGGTTTCTGCAGCGTGAATCTGACATGCTCAAAATTTTGCAGGCAGAGTGCATTTGGGGGGTGGCGGGGGGGGGGGGGGGGGGGGGGGGGGGGCTGAAAATGGCCTAAAAGTCAGATCTGAAACTCTCCCAGTTTCAAGTCCGCCCAGCACTTACAATAAAAATGGTAAAATCCCTCCATAGTTTCCAAATGCATCACTGTGCCTTTCAGACAGGAACAGAAAGAGTCACTTTCTCTCTCCCCCTTCCCATCCAAGCCTTGCAAACATCTTGGCATGGACTTGTTTGAATTCAGAGGGAAAGTTTTTCTCATAGTAGAGGACTATTATTTTCGCTGGACAGAAGTGTAAAAGTTACATGGCCTCATCTCTGAACACAGTAAGAAGTCTCACAACACCAGGTTAAAGTCCAACAGGTTTATTTGGTAGCAAATACCATAAGCTTTCGGAGCAATGCTCCTTCGTCAGATGGAGTGGTCTCTGTTCTCAAACAGGGCACAGACACACAAATCAAATTACAGAATACTGATTAGAATGCAAATCTCTACAGCCAGCCAGGTCTTAAATGCACAGACAATGTGGGTGGAGGGAGCATTCAACACAGGTTAAAGAGATGTGTATTGTCTCCAGACAGTACAGCTTGTGAAATTGTGCAAGTCCAGGAGTCAAGCTGCGGGGGTTACTGATAATGTGACATAAATCCAACATCCCGGTTTAGACCGTCCTCATGTGTGCGAAACTTGGCTATCAGTTTCTGCTCAGTGACTCTGCGCTGTCGTGTGTCGTGAAGGCCGCCTTGGAGAACGCTTACCTGAAGATCCAAGGCTGAATGCCCGTGACTGCTGAAGTGCTCCCCCACAGGAAGAGAACAGTCTTGTCTGGTGATTGTCGAGCGGTGTTCATTCATCCGTTGTCGTAGCGTCTGCATGGTTTCCCCAATGTACCATGCCTCGGGACATCCTTTCTTGCAGCGTATCAGGTAGACAACGTTGGCCGAGTTGCAAGAGTAGGTACCATGTACCTGGTAGATGGTGTTCTCACGTGAGATGATGGCATCCGTGTTGATGATCCGGCACGTCTTGCAGAGGTTGCTGTGGCACGGTTGTGTGGTGTCGTGGTCACTGTTCTCCTGAAGGCTGGGTAGTTTGCTGCGGACAATGGTCTGTTTGAGGTTGCGTGGTTGTTTGAAGGCAAGAAGTGGGGGTGTGGGGATGGCCTTGGCGAGATGTTCGTCTTCATCAATGACATGTTGAAGGCTCCGGAGGAGATGCTGTAGCTTCTCCGCTCCGGGGAAGTACTGGACGACGAAGGGTACTCTGTCCACCGTGTCCCGTCTTTGTCTTCTGAGGAGGTCGGTGCGGTTTTTCGCTGTGGCACGTCGGAACTGTTGATCGATGAGTCGAGCGCCATATCCTGTTCTTATGAGGGCATCTTTCAGCGTCTGGAGGTGTCTGTTGCGATCCTCCTCATCCGAGCAGATCCTGTGTATTCGGAGGGCTTGTCCGTAGGGGATGGCTTCTTTTACGTGTTTAGGGTGGAAGCTGGAGAAGTGGAGCATCATGAGGTTATCCGTGGGCTTGCGGTACAGTGAGGTGCTGAGGTGACCGTCCTTCATGGAGATGCGTGTGTCCAAGAATGCAACCGATTCCGGAGAGTAGTCCATGGTGAGTCTGATGGTGGGATGGAACTTGTTGATGTCATCATATAGTTGTTTCAGTGATTGCTCACCATGACTCCAAAGGAAGAAAATGTCATCAATGTTCGAACAAGACTTCTTCACTGCACAGGACCTTCAACCGATGCTATACACTAGATACATCGATGACATTTTCTTCCTTTGGAGTCATGGTGAGCAATCACTGAAACAACTATATGATGACATCAACAAGTTCCATCCCACCATCAGACTCACCATGGACTACTCTCCGGAATCGGTTGCATTCTTGGACACACACATCTCCATTAAGGACGGTCACCTCAGCACCTCACTGTACCGCAAGCCCACGGATAACCTCATGATGCTCCACTTCTCTAGCTTCCACCCTAAACACGTAAAAGAAGCCATCCCCTATGGACAAGCCCTCCGAATACACAGGATCTGCTCGGATGAGGAGGATCGCAACAGACACCTCCAGACGCTGAAAGATGCCCTCATAAGAACAGGATATGGCGCTCGACTCATCGATCAACAGTTCCGACGTGCCACAGCGAAAAACCGCACCAACCTCCTCAGAAGACAAACACGGGACACGGTGGACAGAGTACCCTTCGTCGTCCAGTACTTCCCCGGAGCGGAGAAGCTACGGCATCTCCTCCGGAGCCTTCAACATGTCATTGATGAAGATGAACATCTCGCCAAGGCCATCCCCACACCCCCACTTCTTGCCTTCAAACAACCACGCAACCTCAAACAGACCATTGTCCGCAGCAAACTACCCAGCCTTCAGGAGAACAGTGACCACGACACCACACAACCGTGCCACAGCAACCTCTGCAAGACGTGCCGGATCATCAACACGGATGCCATCATCTCACGTGAGAACACCATCTACCAGGTACATGGTACCTACTCTTGCAACTCGGCCAACGTTGTCTACCTGATACGCTGCAAGAAAGGATGTCCCGAGGCATGGTACATTGGGGAAACCATGCAGACGCTACGACAACGGATGAATGAACACCGCTCGACAATCACCAGACAAGACTGTTCTCTTCCTGTGGGGGAGCACTTCAGCAGTCACGGGCATTCAGCCTTGGATCTTCAGGTAAGCGTTCTCCAAGGCGGCCTTCACGACACACGACAGCGCAGAGTCACTGAGCAGAAACTGATAGCCAAGTTTCGCACACATGAGGACGGTCTAAACCGGGATGTTGGATTTATGTCACATTATCAGTAACCCCCGCAGCTTGACTCCTGGACTTGCACAATTTCACAAGCTGTACTGTCTGGAGACAATACACATCTCTTTAACCTGTGTTGAATGCTCCCTCCACCCACATTGTCTGTGCATTTAAGACCTGGCTGGCTGTAGAGATTTGCATTCTAATCAGTATTCTGTAATTTGATTTGTGTGTCTGTGCCCTGTTTGAGAACAGAGACCACTCCATCTGACGAAGGAGCATTGCTCCGAAAGCTTATGGTATTTGCTACCAAATAAACCTGTTGGACTTTAACCTGGTGTTGTGAGACTTCTTACTGTGTTTACCCCAGTCCAACGCCGGCATCTCCACCTCATCTCTGAAGCCATTATTATCTCTTTGAAGAGGATGTTCTTCACACACAATGCACTCCAGATGTTGTCATCTCTAACAACAGGCCATAGTTCGATAATGAGTGTTTCCAATCCTTCACAGAGTTTTATGAACTAGTCTACATCATGAGTTTGCCAAAATACTTTCAGGAAGGGATATTTCACCCTCTTCATGGCATGTTTCATGGTGGTGGGAAGTGGCATGCCACTGGCTGGCAGTGGGATCTTATGGCCCCGCCATTGTCAATGGAGTTTCCCATTGAATGTACCCCTCGCCATGGGTAACCTGTGGCAGGGGTGCGCTGTCAGCAGGGCCATAAGATCCCACCAGGGTGAATAGCAACAAGATTTCAGTGACAGACTAACATAAAGATTACAAAAGGCCTACCAAGGAGGAATGACAAGTTTGAGTTCACTCTGCTCGATTATTCTTCTACACCATTGCAGATTGGTTTACCTCGTGCAAGCTTCTGATTGGTCTCAGGCAAAAGAAACTACTTCCTTTCCTTCCCCACATGTTGATACCAAATATCATGGTAGAAGAACATGGTCAGGCTCGAAAAAAAGAAGAAACTTGCCAAGCAAGTCAAGCCTATACTTTTAATCAAAGGTTCATAACCTTTCCCCACTTAAGGGGGAAGAGATGGCATGGATTAGAGACCAGCAGCAAGAAGATACTATAATAAAGAAGCCACTTGCAACCGAGATTGTATCTGGTTCAGACACAGTCAGGCATCATTCAAAGGAATAGAACTGCCCAGATTTTAATGGATAGAAAACCATGCAGCAAGATAGGCTGCATACCTTGATTCTCAGGAGAATGTCACACCTACAGAATCACAAATGAGGGAAACCAGTAACGACAACCCTAGGAACTATCTTCAAAGTGAATAGATTCCCAACTAATTCAGAAGGAATTCTAGGATGTTTGGTGAAACCACCAAGGAAACAGTCCCTTTAAAAGCAGAGACTTTGGGGAGGTGTATATAATAATATGGGGATAAAGACCCTGTAGAATAAAAGGTTAAGTCTAATAATAGCAACAAAGCATGTGCTTAAGAAGCTATGTCATAGTAATGTCACTCACTGAGAGAAAATGAGTGAGAAGTACCTTAGAGATAAGCTGTAACTATGTCCTTGTTGTGATATTGTATGCATGCCAATGCAGACAGTGGCACGTACCTTTAAGCAGCTGCATAGTGGCATCACCATGTGTAAGGTTGGGGGATAAATGGTACTGCCTCCATTTTAGATGTTCGCTCTTGCCTGTGATCTTTGCTGCTGTTCATGACTGTCTGTGACTCTGTATCAGTAAGATATATACTTTATGAGTCAAGAATATAGTCAGGTAATCAGCCTATTAACTTTAGGACCCAGGCTAAATCAAGGTCTGCGCAGAGCTGTATATAATTTTGCTGGTATTAAACTTCATGTAATTGTGTTCAACCAGAATCCTCATCCATCCCAATGTATTGCTTAGCATAGATAGCATACAGATATCTTGAGGTTTATATTAAGAGGAGAATTTAGGAGGCACGGTTAGTAAGTTTGCAGATGACAGCAAGATTGGTGGCATAGTGAACAGTGAAGAACGTTATCTAGGATTGCAACGGGATCTTGATCAATTGGGCCAGTGGGCCGTTGGAGCTTAATTTAGATAAATGTGAGGTGATGCATTTTGGTAGATCAAATCGGGGCAGGACTACTCAGTTAATGGTAGAGCGTTGGGGAGAGTTATAGAACAAAGAGATCTAGGAGTACAGATTCATAGCTCCTTGAAAGTAGAGTCACAGGTGGACAGAGTGGTGAAGAAGGCATTCAGCATGCTTGGTTTCAGTGATCAGAACATTGAATACAGGAGTTGGGAGTCTTGTTGAAGTTGTACAAAACATTAGTAAGGCCACACTTGGAATACTGTGTACAATTCCAGCCACCCTATTATAGAGAGGATATTATTAAACTAGAAAGAGTGCAGAAAAGATTTACTAGGAATGCTACCGGGACTTGATGGTTTGAGTTATAAGGAGAGGCTGGATAGACTGGGACTTTTTTCCATGGAACATAGGAGGCTTGTAGAGGTCTATAAAATAATGAGGGGTATAGATAAGGTAGATAGTCAACATCTTTTTCCAAAGGAAGGGGAGTCTGAAACAAGAGGGCATAGTTTTAAGGTGAGAGGGGAGAGATACAAAAGGGTCCAGAGGGTCAATTTTTTTCACACACAGGGTGGTGAGTGTCTGGAATGAGCTGCCAGAGGTAGTAGTAAAGGCTTTTAAAAAGCATTTAGGCATTTACATGGGTAAGATGGGTATAGAGGGATATGGGCCAAATGCTGGCAATTGGGACTAGCTTAGTGGTAAAAACTGGGTGGCATGGACAAAGTGGGCCGAAGGGCCTGTTTCCATGCAGTAAACCTCTAATCTCTTATCTAAAAACCTTCAACATATACGGTCGCAGTGGATCATAAGTGACCACAACAGTCCTGAGTTCTATCGCCTTGTAAATAGTTAGTGATATAAATAAAGGTATTTTGAATGAAAGATCATTGCCTCTAGCAAGATCTCTTTTTGAGTAAGAAACTAAGAAATCCCAAGACAAGCCCACACTAACAGATTAACTGTCCCCTGAATCCACAGAATTTGGGGGGAATGAGTTCCAACTTTTGACTATCCTTTGTGTGAAAAAATACTTCTTGAACAGCCTTGCTCTAATTTTAACATCATACCCCCCTGTTCTGGGTTCCCCTACCAGAAAAACTAACTTCTCTACCCCCATCAACCTGTTTTATTTTAAAACCTCTTAAGTTATATATTTGCATTCTATGGTATCCAATCAATTGCTTCCAGATGTTTTCTCACACCAAAGGAACAAACCTGCTTTTCCAAAAGTGGCGAGTTTCTCCATAACTTCCGAGTTCCAAGGTGTTATATCTGGAGGGGTATCCCAAAGGTGAGCTGGGGAATCCCCACTGGAAGTTCCCAGGTAAGGGTTGCATGGGAACTGTGCAAGAAGTTCAATTGTTGCAATTATACAGGGCCTTGGTGAAGCCCACACCTAGAGTATTGTGTGCAGTTCTGGTCTCCTTTTCTAAGGAAGGATGTTCTTGCTCTTGAGGGAGTACAGCAAAGGTTTACCAGGCTGATTCCGGGGATGGCGGGACTGATGTATGAGGAGAGATTGACTAAGTTAGGATTGTTTTCGCTGGAGTTTACATGAATAAGGGGGAATCTCATAGAGACTTATAAAATTCTAACAGGACTAGACAGGGTAGATGCAGGGAGGATATTCCAGATGGCGGGGGAGTCCAGAACCAGAGGTCACAGTCTGAGGATTCAGGGTAGACCATTTAGGACGGAGGTGAGGAGACATTTCTTCATGCAAGGAGTGGTGAGCCTGTGGAATTCATTACCACAGGAAGTAGTTGATGCCAAAACATTGAATGTATTCAAGAGGCGGCTGGATATAGCACTTGGGGTGAATGGGATCAAAGGGGAAAAAGCAGGATTAGGCTATTGAGTTGGATGATCAGCCATGATCGTAATGAATGACGGAGCAGGTTCGAAGGGCCAAATGGCCTCCTCTTGCTCCAATCTACTATGTTTCTGTGTAAGTTCAATCTTTCGATGGGTAATGGCCCTAGAGTGGGAGCCATCTGAAAATGCCATTTAAATTGCAAACTTTAGATGGTCGGACTGTGTTACATCAATAGTTACCCAGGAACAAGACAATAAAACCCACTTTTAGCTTCTGGGTAATTATTGCATGACTTCCTCCAGAACATTTAACTATCCCTACTACAACCACCCTCCATGACCTCCCAAGAGAGCTCTCTCACCCCTATCTGTATCCTCACACGACTTTCTCCCCCTCACTGCTCATGGAACCCCCCAACCCTGTACCCCCAACAGGACCTACCGATTACACTCCAACCCCAACTACACAATGCTCCTCCAGAATAAACTCCGACTACCTGACACACTCCCCGATTGACACCCCTGACTACCTGAACTGCTAACCAACCCCCTCAGCCACCCCCACATCACTCAATTTCATAAAATTTGGAAAATGCTGGATTACAATCTCAACCTGCAATTTGTGCAACTCCTTTCATTTTGTTTAATTTTGGACCACGAAAGACACCAAAGGCTAAATTGGATAGCCTCTGAAAATGGGCAGCGGGATCGCAATGCTCATTTAATGTACATGTTGCTTGAAATACAGGCAGCCTACTTCTGTTCCTTTATTTTTAAAGATACAATTAAAATAGGTAAACCATTGCTACTCTCGTAAAAATTATTTCAGTTTGTTATGTAAGGGCACTGATGTCAGATGCCAGGCCATCCTTGTGCTGAATACTGATTAGCTTGATTGTTGCATGTGACTGATGCTAACCACATTATTCATTCCTTGCACACACAGCACTTCACCTCTCCGCTTCCCGCCGACCTCTTTTCATGCCTCTCTGCTTGTTTAAAACCTGTCACATATTTCCTTCAGTTCTGATGAAAGGTCATTAACTTGAAATATTGAAAATACTTAGAGCATTGTGAAATTTGCAAGTAAGCCTACATTCAATGTCCAGGAACATGGAGTAGTCCAGCATCAACTTGACACAGACTTTGGAACCCAACCTTTCCAGCATGGAACTTGTGGCCAGTTCCATTTGCATACCCGTGGATGAAATCGTGATGCAGCTTTTGTTAGCTAATGCTTCAGCTTCCACTGTACACAGACTGCTTCCACCAGAAGTCTTGAATGTTAGAATGAAGCTCAGATTATGTTATGCAAGCTCAGCTGCTGTATAAACTCAGACTGTTTCCACTATGGCTAAGAATGCCACTGTTTACTTGTATGTATTACAGCAGTCCAGTAACATGTCCTCTAACAGATGTCAGGATTGCTGAAGGGTTTCCCTGTGAGATTGGCAGTGGCTTCATGGAGCACATATTCGATGTCCCCTGTTCGGGGTACAGTGTTCGTGATCCCAGCAGTGTCTTTTATTTGTCTGTCAGTCAGCCAGCCAGCCAAACCGCTTGGCTGGAACTTTATGGCCCTTCACACTGGCAGGATTCTCTGGTCCCGCTGCAGTGAACGGAGATTTGGCTGAGCGCCAAATTCTCTGTCCTCGTTTGCAGCAGCGGCGGAGTCTGAACAACCGGAAAATTCCAGCCCCTATCACTCATGCTGAGATGCTGCAATCTGGGCTTTCTAGGCCCAAAGCTACTCAAGGACACCCTCCAAGATCACCTGCAATGTCTTCCCTTGAAAATCAGCAGTCTTTCACCACTCATGCTGCAGCCACTGAGATAACTGTGTGGAAGCTCCAGTAAGAAGTTTAACAACACCAGGTTAAAGTCCAACAGGTTTATTTGGTAGCAAAAGCCACACAAGCTTTCGGAGCTCTAAGCCCCTTCTTCAGGTGAGTGGGAATTCTGTTCACAAACAGAGCTTATAAAGACACAGACTCAATTTACATGAATAATGGTTGGAATGCGAATACTTACAACTAATCAAGTCTTTAAGAAACAAAACAATGTGAGTGGAGAGAGCATCAAGACAGGCTAAAAAGATGTGTATTGTCTCCAGACAAGACAGCCAGTGAAACTCTGCAGGTCCACGCAACTGTGGGAGTTACAAATAGTGTGACATGAACCCAATATCCCGGTTGAGGCCGTCCTCGTGTGTGCGGAACTTGGCTATCAGTTTCTGCTCAGCGACTCTGCGCTGTCGTGTGTTGCGAAGGCCGCCTTGGAGAACGCTTACCCGAATATCAGAGGCTGAATGCCCGTGACCGCTGAACTGCTCCCCAACAGGAAGAGAACAGTCTTGCCTGGTGATTGTCGAGCGGTGTTCATTTATCCGTTGTCGCAGCGTCTGCATAGTTTCCCCAATGTACCATGTCTCGGGACATCCTTTCTTGCAGCGTATCAGGTAGACAATGTTGGCCGAATTGCAAGAATATGTACCGTGTACCTGGTGGATGGTGTTCTCACGTGAGATGATGGCATCTGTGTCGATGATCCGGCACGTCTTGCAGAGATGTCCTGGAAGCTCCAGGACATCTCTGCAGGAGTCCCTCAGCGTAGTGTTCTAGGCCCAACAATCTTCAGCTGCTTCATCAATGACCTTTCCTCCATCATAAAGTCAGAAGTGGGGATGTTTGCCAATAATTGCACAATGTTCAGCACCATTTGCGACTCCTTAGATACTGAAGCAGTCCATGTTCAAATGCAACAAGATCTGGACAATATCCAGGTTTGAGCTGACAAGTGGCAAGTAACATTTGCGCCATCACCAATAAGAGACACTCTAACCACCGCCCCCTAACATTCAATGGTGTAACTATCACTGAATTCCCCACTATCAACATCCTTGGGGTTATCATTGACCAGAAACTCAACTGGACTCACCGCATAAAACACAGTGACTACAAGAGCAGGTCAGAGGCTAGGAATATTATGGCAAGTAACTCACCTCCTGACTCCCCAGAGCCTGTCCACCATCTACAAGACACAAGTCAGCAGTGTACTCCCCACTTGCAGCTCCAAAAACACTCAAGAAGGTTGACACCATCCAAGACAAAACAGCCCGCTTGTTTGGCACCACATCTACAAATATTCAATCTCTCCACCACCAATGCTCAGTAGCAGCAGTGTGTACTATCTACAAGATGCACTGCAGCAATTCACCAAAGATCCTTAGTCAGCACCTTCCAAACCCACGACCACTTCCATCTAGTAGGACAAGGGCAGCAGATAAATGGGAACGCCACCACCTGCCAATTCCCCTCCAAACCACTCACCATCCTGACTTGGAAATATATCACCGTTCCTTCGCAGTCGCTGGGTCAAAATCCTGGAATTCCCTCCCTAATGGCATCGTGGGTCAACCCTCAGAACATGGACTGCAGTGATTCAAGAAGTGGAGATGCCCGTGTTGGACTGGGGTAAACACAGTAAGAATTTTAACAACACCAGGTTAAAGTTCAACAGGTTTATTTGGTAGCAAATACCATTAGCTTTTGGAGCGCTGCTCCTTCGTCAGATGGAGTGGAAATCTCGCCAATAATGGAGATTTCCACTCCATCTGTCGAAAGAGCAGCGCTCCGGAAGCTAATGGTATTTGCTACCAAATAAACCTGTTGGACTTTAACCTGGTGTTGTTAAAACTTTTACTGTGATTCAAGAAGGCAGCTCATCACCACCTTCTCAAGGACAACTAGGGATGGACAATAAATGTTGGCCAGCCAGCAACGCCCATGTCCCACAAATGAATTTTTTAAAAACAGGTAAAGGAATTGCATAAGAGTGATTAGTTTATATTTTTATGCAATATGATTTTTTTTTATCAGTTTGCTTTGGAATAGTTATTTTGTTACATTTTGTGATTTATTTTTGTATTGTGGCCAACAAACGCTGTAACGGTCAGTGACAAAGGGAATGTGGAAATGTTGGTGAATGAGCAATTGCGGTTGTAGTTCCTGCACTCAAATTAGCTTTTCACGCTTACTCCAAGCAAGAAGTTGTCTTTCCTCTTCCTCTCCACTTTTTCTTCTTTTCTTCTCCTCATGCACTTATTCCTCAGTTGCCTGCCTAATAACTGGTGGTAAGGTCTGTCCCTTTATGTTGGCCTGGTCGTGCTGCATGCTATAGACCACCACAAATAGTAAAATCTGCTCAACCAAGGACTGCAGGACTCCTTCAAAGTGGTGCAGACAGCAGAATCATTGTTTCAGTGTGCCAGTGCTCTGTATTATAATGTTTCTAGTCGCAGCACGGTTTCAGTTATTATTGCTGTAGTCTTATGCATCAGTTGTGAACTGGAATCCTGAGACATATTATCAGCAGATGACCCTTGTTGTCAAGTAGACACTCTGTTTGCCACTGTGGATGAAATGCAGCTTTTACAGTGGAATGCAATATAATGAAGGCATCATGACTGCTGCTGGGATGCCAGACATTGATCTGCTTGATGCATTGCCTATGTCACACACTTAACATCCTAGTTGTATTCTTCCAAAGGGTGACATTTTACCAACTGCTATTTGAAAGAACGATCCCCAGCAAGTCCCTTTCTGATCCCCATTGAGTCCATTCCCATCCCCAGTGGGTTTCTTTCTGATTCCTAGAGGGTTCCCTCCCAATCCCCAGCAAGTCTCTTCCTTATCCCTAGCGATTCTCCTCCTGATTTCCAATTATTCCCTTCCTAATCCCCAGTGAGTCTCTTCCCGATTCCCAGCGAGTTTCTTCCCGATCCCCAGCGAGTTTCTTCCCAATCCCCAGCAAGTATCTTCCCGATCCCCAGCGAGTCTCTTCCCGATCCCCAGCGAGCCCCTTCCTAATCTCTAGCGAGTCCCTTCCTAATCTCCAGCAAGTACCTTCCTAATCTCCAGCGAGTCTCTTCCTGATCCCCAGTGAGTCTCTTCCTAATGCCCGGAGAGTCTCTCCCCAGTCTCTGTTACCTGGATGTAGAAACTGAATCAATACTCTAGTAGTTTTGGCTCCTTGGAATGAGTCTGTGAGCAAGCCAGTAAGGGGTGAAGTGAGGTTAACAAGCAGGGTGGGCACAGGGCAACAAGTGGGTGGGGAGTGAAACAGCAAGTGGGGCAGGAATGAGACAGCGAGCAGGGTGGATGCAAGGTGGGAGTGAGCCAATGAGTGGGGCAACAAATGGGTTCGAAGTGGGAATGAGGCAGAGAGCAAGGTGGAAGCAAGGAGCAATGCAGTAAGCGGGCAGCAAGTGGGATGGGAGCAAGCAGGGCAGCAAATGGTGCTGGAGTGAGGCAGCGAGCAGGGCAGAAGCGGGATGAGAGTGGTGCAGTGAGCAGGATGGTAAGCAGGGCAGGAGCAATGCAGTGAGCGGGGCTGATCTGAGAATCTCACATACCAACTCCTGAGACAAAGCTCCTGGCAGCACAGTTCCATTGCTCTGCTGAGGGCGATGACAAATACAAGGCACACTATGATGATGTACAACTCCGTACCAATGATGCATGCAAATGACATAAAATCAAAAATGGTGATACAAATTGAGAAAACAGATACTAAAGAATAGATTATTTTGAAATGAAACAACATTAAACAGGGTGACCAAGAGTGAGGACTTACTGTACTGGAGTGAAATCCCTTTCATTTCCATAGATGACAAAGTTGACATAGGTGCCGCAAAGCAATATGCGTGTAGCCAGTGGCATCCTGCACGATGGAAAGCTTTCAATCCTAGCAATTCTTGTGTTTGTACTGACAATTCATTTCTGTCAAGAGACAATAAAATGTAGTTAGCTCTCTTTGAAAAGAGATCCTCAGCAACCTCCCTCATACAACAATGAATGGCAAACTTCAAAATGTTGTAAATATCTCCAGCTGCAACCTGGAAGGAGCCAAACAAATTAAAGTTCGTGCCACGCTGAGGTTGCAGTTGTGGTTCCAGCAGTTGGCTGATTTCAGTGATGAGGTCCTTCTATGAAACATCTATTAAACATAGATGTCGCTCACATTGGCCGGGATTTTACCGGCTCACTCGCCCATTGATGGGTGAAGTGAGCTGGTAATATTGCGCGAGAGCTGAGAAATCAGGATCATGCCCGATTTCTTGGCTCTTGGAATCTTACAAGAGCCGAATTTCTGGCGAGCTTGGCCTCTCACTGGAAATGGGTGAGAGGCTGAATAAATTAATGTACGTTAATATTAATTTACATGTCTTCAGTGAGCCTGCCGCTCAATCGTCTGGGCTCACTTGCCTTTATGGCCTCACTGGGAGAGGTTCTGTCCAGCAAGGAAAACATTGGCTCCTCATGAACGGGGAACAGTCGTGTTCGTCTCACCAGTGGAGGCCATTGAGACCCCCTGAGTAGGCCGAGGGCCAGGGGGGAGTGCCTCTTGGGCAGTGCTAGCCTAGTAGTGCCACCCTGCCAACTTGGCACTGCCAGACTGGCACTTTGGTAATGCCCACTGGGCATGTTGGCACTGTCATTTCTTGGCGGTGCCAGGGATGGGGCCTATAGGGGTGGGACCAGGGGCAGGGCCTATGTGGGTCAGGTGGCAGGTTTTATAGCGATGGGGCCAATGGGGGCAGGGGTTATAAGGGGCCTGAAATGGGCGGGCCTGAAGGGGCAGTGCCTGAAGGGGATGCCCCATCAGGAGGGAGGGGGAGCCAGTGAGCACTCTGCCTGTGATTAGACCGGGGAGGGGGGGTGGGGCTGATGCCACTCTGCATCCTGATTGGATCAGGGAGGAGGGGGGCGTGATCGGTCTGGGTGGTGGGATGGCAGTGGGGGGCTACATATCCATGTGGTGTGGGGCTTACAATCAGTTGCGGGTCACACAATTGCATGGATGGTTCAGGCTGGCTGCAGCAGCAGGGACCTGACAGTTGTCTGTCTGTCAGACCCCTGCTGTTGGAATTGCGCATGTGCGGCCACAGAGGTCTGCACATGTACAATAGCTCCCTCTGCAGGCTGTCTGGCAAATTAAGCCCAGCCCAGCAGCTAGAAACGGTCTCGACCATTTTTTTCAATGTCTAAGTCTATAAGATTGGGCGTGAAAACTCACCCAAAAAACGGATCAGGAACTCTCCCATTTTCACGCTAGTTGGACATTTAGAATCATTCTTGTAGAATTCCACCCATTGTTCCTCGTTGAGATTCACGCATGAATACCCTGGGTAGATATCACCTCTACTGAGAACCCTCCCCACTCCTCTTCCACCTTTCTCTTTAAGCAGCTTATCCTGCTCTGCATGGCCTCTGTTCACTCTCTTAGTTAAATTCAAAGGAAAGACCTACAAGTGTGCTCGTAGAAGTTGGTTTGTCCAGAAGCCTTTAAGACAGCAAAAAGTACCTCAGCACTCTACAGACCACTTCCTGTCGACTTTCGCAACTTGAAACCTCTATGCAAAACACCAAACACTTGAGAAATGTTGTAACTGCCAGAAGAATGCATATTCAGCTCTGCATGATTAAGAGACAGTGTTACGTGTGATTGACATTATTGTCTCTCTACTCTGCATATTTCTGCTGGTGGAGAATCTTGCCTGCTACTGAATGTTTCTTTAGCAATGCATTCTTAAGAGAGGGCACTCTGAAATGTTGATCTCAAAAATAGCAATGCTGGTGTCAAATTAGCATTGTACATTTCATGACAGAAGTGTGCATCCACAGAGCCGAAGCTATTTTGGTTCCCAAACAGCTCCCATAGCACCCAAACATTGGGCATTACCAAGGCAAATTCTTTTTGTCCCTTATACTTTGACAGTGATGTGATTCATGTGGAACAAGACAAGCACACACATTTTGAATTAAGGATGCAATTTTTTTTATAATTCTCATATATATGTATAGATGTTTGTTCATTCCTTTTACATTATGATATAATCCCATGGAGAAATATGACACTGGTATCATATTCCAGTGAGGTTCACTAATTCATTCCTTATAAAGCTATATTTGCCAGCTAAGTTTAGGTTATTTATCAGGAGGCAACATTAGCCAACTGTTTAATAAGAGAAACAAATGGAAAGCTAGACTAAAATAAAATGCAATGATAGCATATCACAGAAAACAAAGGTTACTAATTAATTGGAATTTGGTAGATTGAAAATGCGAAAAAAAAATAGAAGCTTTGGAACTGTTCCACGATAGCTAATCAGTGATTAAAGGATCTACACAAATATTGGCAGATTTCCTATGGCCAAAGAATTTAAGAATATAGGGACAGAGGTAAGCCAATCAGTCCCTTAAGCCTGTTCCACCATTCATTTAGATCATGGTTCATTGGTACCAAATTTAACCTTATCGCAATTGCAGTTTGATTTCGATACAGGCATGAATTGCAAGGTTTGCATCAGCCATTGTGTCTGAAGTTGTCACTCACTCATCGGGCATTATCTGTGGAACATGAGATCACTATAGAGAGTAATCAGTGAGAATGTGTGTTCTTTCTCCCTTCTCTTACCTATCACTCTAGAGTGTCCCAACTTTTCATCTCTTTGGATTAAGGAGCCTTGTGAGTAACAAAGCAAATGTAAATTCTTGTCCCCATTAATTTGCCCCTGCCTTATGCTGTGGCTGCTGATGTATTTCGGTGTCCTGAGACAACAGCTCTAAGAGCAGGTCTTCCCAAACCTCTTGGTCTATAAAGTGTAAATAGAACAGACAGCAGTTCATAAATATTAGAGAAAATATAACTGAGTTACTTAGGACTTCACTGGTTGGATGTAGTACATGACACATACTTTGGTGCAACACCTGCCCCTTTACCTCCTTCCTCCTCACTGTTCAAGGCCCCAAACACTCATTTCAGGTTAAGCAGCATTGTACTTGCACTTCCTTCAATTTGGGCCATTGTATTTGCTGCTCCCAATGTGGTTTCCTCGACAGGGGTGAGATTAAACCCATAAGGGTGACCACTTTGTGAAACATCTTCGCTCAGTCCGCAAGCATGACCTCAACCTTCCTGTTGCTTGCCATTTTAATTCAGCACCTTGCTCTCATGCTCACATGTCTGTCCTTGGCCTGATTCAATGCTCCAGAGTAAGCTGGAGGAGCAGCATCTCATTTTCCGATAGGCATATTACAGCTCTCAGGACTCAACATTGAGTTCAACAACTTTAGACTGTGACCTGAGATAAAAGCAAAATACTGCAGATGCTGGAATCTGAAACAAAAACAGAAAAATGCTGCCAAGTCTCAGCAGGTCCGACAGCTTCTGTGGAGAGAGAATACAGCCAACGTTTTGGATCTGACAAAGGGGTCACCTGGATTCAAAACGTTGGCTTTATTCTCTCTCCACAGATGCTGTCAGACCTGCTGAGATTTTCCAGCATTTTTCAGTTTTTATTTTAGACTGTGACCTTTCTCCTCCATCTTAAACCCCTTTTTAAAAAATAGCCCATACATTTTTTGTCTCAAGGCAATAACCTTCCCACTCCCTCCCACACCAGGCCATCTCTTGTTCTATCTCTTGTTCTTAAGATTGCTACATCTTGTTGCAATCCCTCACAGCTATAGTTTAATATCTGCTACATTCCTGTCTCTGATAAAGAGCTAACTGGACTTGAAACAGTAACTGTTTTCCTCTCCTCACAGATGCTGCCAGACCTGTTGAGTTTTTTCCACCTTCCTTCTCTGGTCTTGTCACACAGCTGTTTTGTTACTCTATAACTCTCGCTGTAAGCGCTGGCTTTACATTAAAAGGGGACACTTAGAACCATAGACCATAGAACCATAGAAAATTACAGCTCAGAAACAGGCCTTTTGGCCCTTCTTGTCTGTGCCGAACCATTTTTTGCCTAGACCCACTGACCTGCACTTGGACCATATCCCTCCACACCCCTCTCATCCATGAACCCGTCCAAGTTTTTCTTAATTGTTAAAAGTGACCCCGCATTTACCACTTTATCCGGCAGCTCATTCCACACTCCCACCACTCTCTGCGTGAAGAAGCCCCCCCTAATATTCCCTTTAAACTTTTCTCCTTTCACCCTTAACCCATGCCCTCTGGTTTTTTTCTCCCCGAGCCTCAGCGGAAAAAGCCTGCTCGCATTCACTCTATCTATACCCATCAAAATCTTATACACCTCTATCAAATCTCCCCTCATTCTTCTACGCTCCAGGGAATAAAGTCCCAACCTATTCAATCTCTCTCTGTAACTCAGCTTCTCAAGTCCCGGCAACATCCTTGTGAACCTTCTCTGCACTCTTTCAACCTTATTTACATCCTTCCTGTAACTAGGTGACCAAAACTGTACACAATACTCCAAATTCGGCCTCACCAATGCCTTATGTAACCTTACCATAACACTCCAACTTTTATACTCGATACTCCGATTTATAAAGCCTCATTCAGTCGGTCCTAACCCCAAAGCTTTCAGCCCATCTGACTCTGGACTCATGTACTGAGCAGCACCCCACCCCCCACTTACATCAATGTCTATTTGAGTAAACTATTGGGCCAGGATTTTCATGTGTCTGAACATGTTGGAACAGAGGTGAGGGAATTTTAAAAAGAATAAAATAGGCAGGACCCTATTCTGCAATTCCTGCTCCCATTTCTGTCAAGTGGGGTTTTTATGATCCCAGGATAAGAGTGGAGGTAGCGATCCCACACTTGGCAATCCCATCCCCACCTTCTCCATTGCATTGATGGGCATTTTAGACATCCCGCTATAGAGAGGACTTAACATTTTTAATGTGTTTGGCTTTTTCAGTATGAAGTGTGTTGAGTGAGAGCTGTATTGTTAAAAGTTTAATGCATTTTCATCTCCATTTCAAAGACATGTCTCCTTAGGGTGAGTTGCTATAGAGGGGACATGAGGGTATGTGGGATTATGGGGAGGCATGGGGAATATCTGGGAGCATGTGGAGTCAGCAGTGGGTGACCAAGATGAGGGATGAGAGTTTGAGGGCCTAATATTCATTATTAAAACTGGGCTAAAGTTCCACTAAATGAAGGCAGATGTTCTGCGCTGCTGGCCTGGCCTCCGTCCACCTCCATTGCCACTTCAAATCTGCCTCCATAGGTGGCATGCCTGACTCCATCCTGTCCCCCCTCACTCCCCAGAACAAAAATATGGTGGTGAGGACCCTTTTGAAGGGGACAGGTCGCGGGCAGTATCCCAACTTGACCTTCCCCATTCCTCCATGAAAATCCAGCCTTTGGTCCATCAATTGCAATAAAATCTTAAGAGTTAAATGTAGAAAAAACAATAACTCTGACCGGTTATAGAGCAGCTTTATGAAAGAAAGCACCATCATGCGAGAGGAAAGTGATGACCTTGGTAAAGTATATGACTCCTATTTATACAGCCTCTTTCATAACTTCAGGATGTCTCAAAGCATCTTAAAACCAATTGTTTAAATATGACAGTTAACCATCAAGCAGCTGGGAAAGGGAACAGGGGTGAAGATCAAAATTCTGTATTGTCAAGGGCCATGATTCAATCAGAGGCTATTTCATCCCATTTCCCTCCATTTTCCAAATACACAAACCGTTATACTGATATACTGACCCGCTTTCAAGGGGTAAAGTGAAGGAGGTCCAAGCCTGTGTTTTTCTCAGTTTTAATTTCCTTGGAGGGATTTCGCCAAATGTAATTTCTCTCAAAGAAAAAGTCAATTACTTCAGATTTTGTATCAACTCTATTGCATTATTATTCTTAACATGGAGGATAAGATAGATTTCTTGTCAGATGCCGCTTTTGATCATACACTGCCTATGTAATATTTATGAAGATATTTGGTACAGATATTGAACAAAGATTAAACATTATGTATTATTGCAATATATGGGTAATTATTCAAATAATTAAAGAAGAAAAGATTTATGTTTCTAAAATGTGCTGAAAGGGGACTGTACTAAATTCTATTCTAATTACATTAGATTTCTCTGAGTGTCTTTTCTTATAATTTTTCTTTTTGTTACAATTATCACATTCCCATTTTGTTACAATAATTCACTTATTAATCAAATCAAAATGTCAGATTATGCTCTATATTTGGAGCTAATGCATTTAAAATTATTTTCTGCAAGTGTTAAGTGTCATTTTATTCTTACTGAAGAACAGATATTGATTCATATAGGTGTGACAACATTGTTAGATATCTTGCATATAAATGAATTAATAGAACACCCACATTTTAAGGTTAACTGGGCAATGAACCTCTCTGTAATCAACTACTAAGTATTTCTCAAAAAACCTACAATGATTATGTTATAATCATCGTGCTCTTGTTTAAGTGAGGATATGGGCGGCACGATAAGAACATAAGAAATAGGAGCAGGAGTAGGCCATCTAGCCCCTCAAGCCTGCTCCGCCATTCAATAAGATCATGGCTGATCTGATAGTGGGTTCGGTTCCACTTACTCGCCCACTCCCCATAACCCTCAATTCCCAATGGCACAGGGGTGAGCACTGCTGTTTCACAGTGCCTGGGACATGATTTCGATTCCAGCATTGAGTGACTGTGTGAAGTTTGCATGTTCTCCCCGTGTCTGCATGGGTTTCCTCCGGGTGCTTCGGTTTCCTTCCACAGTTCAAAGATGTGCAGGTTTGTTGGATTGGCCATGCTAAATTGCCCCTTAGTATCAAAAGAGGTTCGGGTGATTAGCAGGATAAATGCGTGAGGTTACATAAAAAAAGACGGGAGGTCGGCCTGGATAAGATGCTCTGTCGGAAAGTCGGTGCAGACTTGATGGGCCAAATGTTGTCCTTCTGTACTGTAGGGATTCTATGATGCAAACTCATATTCTCACTGATAGATTGCTTCTTTCAAGCTGATCAAACCTGAAAAATAGAAGCCATGGGTAGAAATTAGAATGCATTCCATTGTTTTCCAGGTACATCATAGGGGTAAAGCACACCAATTTAGCAATCGGATGGTCTATATCAGTGTTCCCACTGCTAAATTCATGGAGCATCATGGTGGGTGTTGTAATATGCCTTTAAGGGACAGCACCATGCCATTGTAGTATAAGAGCGTTCAGAAGGCATATTATATACTGGATACCTAAAACAAGCATCAAATCCCTTAACCATGTAAATTTTGGCCAACTGCCCTCTAAAGACTTGTCAGAGTTAATCCTAGTTGCGGAATCTAGAATATTGGATCACAGTCTCAGTATAGAAACTGGCCATTTAAGATTGAGAAAAGGAAAACTAACGTCATTCAAAGGTTTGTGAATCTTTGGAATTCTCTACCCCAGGGAGTTGCGGATGTTCAATTGTTCAGTATATTCGAGATGTAGGTCAAGAGGTCGATTTGACACATGGATAGGGGAGATGGTGTGGTGGTGATATTGTCACTAGGCTAATCATCCAGATCGCCAAGCTAACGCTGAGATTCCAGGGATTCAAATCTCATCATGTTAGCTGGCAGAATTCAAATTCAGTTAATAAATCTGGAAAATAAAGCTAGTCTCAATAATTCTGACCATAACAACTACTGTCAGTTGTTCTAAAGTCCCACCTGGTTCACTCTGTTCTTTAGGGAAGGAATTCTACCAACTTTACCAGCCTACGTATGACTCCAGACCCACAGCAATTTAGTTAACTCTTAACTGCCTCTGAATTGGCCTAGCAAGCCACTCAGTTCAAAGGCAATAAGGGATGGGCAGCAAATGTTGACGTTGTCAGCGATGCCCACAACTCATTAAAGAGCAAAAGACAAGAATACAATTTTGGGTATTAAGGAATAGAGTCATAGAGGTTTACAGCATGGTAACAGGCCCTTTGGCCAAACTTGTCCATGCCGCACCATTTTACCATTAAGCTGAGAACTTAATAACTCAAACCATCAAGTCCCGGTAGCATCCAAGTAAATTTTTTGTTTGGATAATTAAGGTGGGGAGGCAGAACAACTTTTTAGGCTTCATTCTGATCTTCTGTGGAGGAAGAGGGCAAGAGACATAGAATCAGAGAATCCCTACAGTGCAGAAGGAGGTCATTCAGCCTATTGAATCTGCACTGACTGTCTCTGTTTGTGAACAGAATTCCCGCTCACCTGAAGAAGGGGCTTGCAGCTCCAAAAGCTTGTGTGGCTTTTGCTACCAAATAAACCTGTTGGACTTTAACCTGGTGTTGTTAAACTTCTTACTGTGTCTCCAAGAGAACATCTTACCCAGGCCCTATCCACGTAACCCATGCATTCACCCCACTAATACCTCTAACCTACACATCTTGGGACACTAAGGAGCAATTTAGCCAATCCACCTAACATCTTTGGATTGTGGGAGGAAACCATAGCACCCGGAGGAACCACACACAGGTACAGGGAGAAAGTTCAAATTCCACATAGACAGTCACCCAAGGGTGGAATGGAAACCGGGTCTTGGCACTGTGAAGCAACAGTACTAACCACTGTTCTACCATGCTGTCATACTGTGCCACTGTGCTGGCAAGGGACATTGAAGTGGACTTAGTAGACACAAAGTTAGCATTCCACTATATATAAATCAACCTATGTATATTGTAGTGCATCCTCAGTTATCATTAGAATAAGGCTGTATTCTACATCTCTTTGGCTGAACTGAAGTTTGGTTAAAGGGGAACTGGGTATCTCACATGACTGGGAAGAAGGCTGCTCAAATAAAATAATCAGTACTACTCAGAATTTCTTAGACAAGAGTCATCCTCTGAATGAAAAGCCCCTTTCAATTGATCACCTCAACTAGTCCAGTAATTGAAATGAACAATAGCAGCATTGGCATCGACATCGATCCACCCTACACCTCTAGTCAATTTCAACAAACTGTCATTATTCTTCTCATGTAGACTAGACATTAAAGACTATCACTAAAGAAATTGATGCACGTTCTGAGGCTACTTCTTTCAAAATTCAACCTGTAGTTTGAACAGTGGCTTTAATCTACGATTCTGGTAGAATATGAAGCCTCATCATTTCAAATGTCAAATTCATTTGCAATGATTCCTATTGGACTTATCCATAGGCATCAGTGGAAATCTTGACTCCAGCTATTTTAACATAAAAGTATGGATGCTGGAAATCTGAAATAATACAGAAAATGCTGGAAATACTCAACAGGTCTGGGAGCAGCTGTGGAAAGAGAAACAGAATTAACGGGGGTGATTCTCCCATCCCACCCACAACTTTTCTGGCGGGTCGGGCTAGGAGATGCGCATTGCTGAACTTTTTCCAGGATTTGCACATGTGCCTGGAACGCATGCGCATCTTTGGAGAACAGTCGGAGTCCAGACCATGCTGGAAACCAGCGGGAAGACAGGTAAGTCATTTGAATCTTTATTTAATGTAGTTTAAATATGTTTAGCATGCAATTATCGGGAACTTGCCGGTCCCAATTGAATCTCCCACCCCACCAGGAGTACTTCATTCCGGCGGGATTCAGAGTAGCTCCACACGTTCAGGGAACTAACGGGAGACCCCTACCGGAATGAAGGGGGGGGCAATCGGGGCCCCCCAGGGGATTGAGCGGCGGGAGGTGGTGCCTTCTGGGCATGGGCACCCTGACAGTGCCAGCCCTCTGGCACTGCCCAAGGGGCAAAGTGCCCATGTCCAGGGGGCACCTTGACACTGCCCACTGGGCATTGGGTAGTGCCAAAGGGGTGGGGTCTATTGTGGGCAGGACCTAAGGGACGATTGGTAGGGGTGGGAGGGTCCCGCTGCCACTCTGCATGGCGATCAGTCTGGGATGGAGGGAAGCCAGCTATTGGGGCGGGCCGGGGGATGTGGTCTGCTGCGGGGGTCTGCCTCCCGGTGGGGGGAGGGGGTGGTTGCCGTGGTGAGGGGGTTGGGAGGGGGGATTCGTCACTGCTGGAGGGTATGGGCTGGGTATCGGAGCGCTCCGGTGTGGGAGGTCAGGGCTGGCCCAGGAATTGTTGTGGGGGCCACGATCGAACTGTGGGGGGAGTGCTGGAGGGCAGCACTGCAGAGGTCCCAGGCTGGCCAGCGATCGAGCTGGTCAGCAAAACGGGAAGACTGACAGATCGGGGCCACTGCGCATGCGCAGAGTTCCAGAACTGTCAGACTCTGGCGTGAATAGGCCCCGCCTCCCCTGGGTTTTTAATGATATTCACAATTGTGACCTCTGCTGTGCACAGAGTGGGGAGATTCGAGTGAGAAGTTGAACTGAAAAAACAGTCGTGATCTAGGACAGTTTTCCCACCAATTTAGCACTTTTGGGAGAATCGCCCTCAACATTTCTGATCTGCGACTTCATCAGACTGGGAAAAAATTAGAAATGTAAAGAGTTAAAGGGAGAGGGTGGGAAAAGAACAAAAGGGAAGGGTATGATGGAGACAGGAAAAATTAAAAGATGAAGGCCGGAATTTTATCGTCCCACCCACCATGGGAATCGGAATGGGTGAGGGGCAGACCATGGAAATGTCCGTTGACCTCGGCGGGATGTTATGGTTTCGGGATGAGCGAGGCCGTAAAATCCCACCAAAAGGCCGAAATCTTACCACCTTTCATGCCAGTGGGATTTTCCCATCCGTTGCTGTGAATAGAGATTTGGCTGAGTGCCAAATTCACTGACCCCACTGCAGTGGGGGCATGGCATGAACGTCCAGTAAGATCGCGCCCAAAAGGTTTCATGGTGCAAGGCCAAAGGAAGTGTTTATGGGACAAGTGAAGGAAGAGATGTGTCTAGTGATGGTATGAATGACAGGATCCTGAATAGATCCTTCTGAAAGCAAAGAAAATGAAAAAAAAGAGAAATGAGAGCCGAAAGCCAAACAAGTGAAGATAAAGGGAACAAAATAGGAGCAGAGGTTATGATTGAAAATCATTGACCTTAATGTTGAGTCTGGAAGGCTGTAAAGAGCCCATTTGAAAGATGATGTGCTGTTCCTTGAGCTTGCATTAAGCTTCATTGGAACACTACGGGGAGCCAAGGACAGAAAGGTTAGACGTTTCAGGTCAATGATTTTTCATCAGAACTCATCTCTCTAGAACATGGTGGAGAATGATAAGTAACTGGAAGCTTGGGGTCACGCTTGCAGACTGAACAGAGATATTGTGCAAGGCAGCCATCCAGTTGGTGTTTTGTCTCCCCAGTGCAAAGGAGACCGTCATGAGCATCAAAATCACGGGCATTAAATTGAAAGAAGTACAAGTAAGTTGCTGTTTCATTGGAAGGAGTGTTTGGGAGGAGGTAAAACAGCAAGTGTATCTTTTAGCTATTTTAGCATCATATTTTACAAAAATATTACTTTTTTTTGGAAATACACACCTCATTGTTGTACACATCACATTTGCCTGTGAGCTTTCAACACCTGGTCATTAAACCTTTGACTTTAAATCTAGTTTATTAATATATTGGCTCATCTCTACTCACCATGCATTTCAAGGCCTAGCTATCAAGATCTAGTATGTAATTGTGGTGAACCATCGTTGGTTACCACTGTGGGGTTATTCCAATGTTACTGTTGGGTTAGGGTGCTGCCACTGTGGGGGTTGTTATAATGTTGTTGGGTTAGGGTGTTTACACTGTGGGATTAATATACCTGTGGTGGATGTTGTTATGGCACATCCCGGTCGGGCCCCGCCTCCTGGGGAGAGGTATAAGACCCTCTGCTCAGGCGGGACCCCTCCAGTCTGGATTGGTGTACTCGTGTTAGATAGTTCCATTGTTTATTAATAAAAGCCTTCAATCGCTGAAGCCTTGTACCACGTGCTTGATTGTCGCGCATCAATTTTATTGATAAACAGAAAACTCTCGACAGTAAAGAGAGTATGGAGCAAATGCTGAAACCAGAGCGGCTGACGCTGGACCCACGTGCGGTCGGTGCCTCTAATACCTTCGACCACTGGTTGAAGTGTTTCGAGGACTACCTGGCAGCCTCTGCAGCAGTTACTACGGACGACGACAAACTCCAGGTCCTCCACGCGAGGGTAAGCGACACGGTCTATCTTGCGATTCGTGCGGCCACCACTTACCCGAGGGCCATCGAGCTCTTGAAGAAACGATACACGAGACCACCCAACGAGATTCACGCTCGTTACCTCCTCGCTACACGACGTCGGCAGTCGGGCGAAACCATGGAGGACTACGCCAATGAGCTCTTGCAGCTTGCCAGGGGCTGCGACTGCAAAGATGTGTCGGCAGAGCAATATATGTACGACCTCGCCCGAGATGCGTTCGTAGCAGGGGTAGGGTCCTCGTACATCCGGCTTAAGCTTTTAGAGAAAGGGAACCTCAACTTGACCCAAGCGATGGAGATGGCTGAGATGCTGGAGGCAGCGTCGAAAAGCTTGGCTCTGTACCCCGAAGACCACGCGGAGACAACGTGGCAGGAGCAAGCACAAATCCCTCCTCGCCCCACGGGCTCGCGCTCCCATATCGACCCGACGACGGTGGCAGCTCCAGGCGGCCAGCGATGCTATTTTTGCGGAGGGGCCAAGCACCCACGGCAACAGTGTCCAGCAAAAACGGCAATTTGCAATCAGTGCGGTAAAAAGGGGCACTATGCTAAAGTTTGCAGGTCGAAGCCCAAAAACGGCAGTGCAGCCTGTGACCCTCCAGAGCGGAGACAAGCTCCTTCGACGTCGCAGTACCCGCGAGGCCCGACCACGTGCGAATCCAGGACGGCGCCATCGTGGCTGACGGAGGAGGAGGATGACCACCAGGAGTCGCTACGCTTGGCGCCCTCACCCACGTGCGATTCATGGGGGCGGCCATCATGGTCGACGACGACCAGGAGCGACCAGCAGGGGTCCTCAGTATCAACCTCGGCTGCATGCAGTGACGCCCGGGGGCCAACGGTGGCGTCGATCTCTCTGGACCAGACAAAGCATTACAGGCTTGACAGTTCGATGATGAACATCAAGGTAAAAGGTCGTACTGTGTATTGTCTGTTTGACAGTGGGAGCACCGAGAGTTTTATTCACCCAGATACTGCAAAAAGGTGTGGACTCCGGGTTCTACCTGCCAAACAGACAATTTCTATGGCATCACGGTCCCGGTCTGTACCGATCCAAGGACGTTGTATGGTAACCCTAGAGGTGCAGGGCACAATTTACGAGCGATACAGGCTCCTTGTGTTGCCGCACCTTTGCGCGCCAATTCTCCTCGGACTAAACTTTATGGTCCACATGAAGAGTGTGATCCTACAGTACGGTGGGCCACTCCCTTCACTGGCAGTAGGGAATCAGCCGCAGCCTCCAAATTGCCCAAAGCACCCCGCATGCAATCTTTCCACACTGAAGATCACCACACCTTCTTTATTTAAGAATCTGGTACCAGGCTGCAAGCCCATCGCTACTAAAAGTAGGCGTTACAGCGCTGAAGACCGGATCTTTATCAGATCTGAGGTTCAGCGGCTGCTCAAAGAAGGGATCATACAGCCAAGTGCTAGTCCGTGGAGAGCGCAGGTCGTGGTGGTTAAAAGCGGGAACAAACCCCGGATGGTCATCGACTACAGTCAGACCATTAACCGTTATACGCAGCTGGATGCGTATCCTCTCCCACGCATATCTGATATGGTCAATCAGATTGCGCAGTACCGGGTGTTCTCCACCATAGACCTTAAGTCCACCTACCATCAACTCCCCATCCGCCCAGAGGACCGACAATACACGGCTTTTGAGGCGGATGGTCGTCTATATCAGTTTCTTAGGGTTCCATTTGGTGTCACCAATGGGGTCTCGGTCTTCCAGCGTGCTATGGACCGAATGGTGGACCAGAACGGGTTGCGGGCTACCTTCCCGTACCTGGATAACGTCACCATCTGCGGCCATGACCAGCAGGACCATGACACGAATCTCCAAAACTTTCTGCGCACTGCATCTCGCCTGAATCTGACCTATAACAGGGAGAAGTGCGTATTCCGTACGCGCAGGTTAGCTATCCTTGGATACGTGGTGGAAAACGGGGTCATCGGCCCTGATCCAGACCGTATGCGCCCCCTTACTGAACTTCCCTTGCCCGCTGGCACAAAAGCACTGAGGAGATGCCTCGGCTTCTTTTCTTATTATGGGCAGTAGGTCCCCAACTACGCGGACAAAGCCCGTCCGCTCATCAAATCCACGACCTTCCCACTCACGCCGGAGGCCCAATTGGCCTTCAAGGCTTTGAAAAGCGACATTGCGAAAGCCACAATGTACGCGGTGGATAAATCCATCCCTTTTCAGGTGGAAAGTGATGCATCGGATTTCGCCCTGGCCGCCACACTAAACCAGGCAGGCAGGCCCGTCGCGTTTTTTTCCCGCACCCTTCAAGGTCCCGAAATTCGGCACTCAGCGGTGGAGAAGGAGGCTCAGGCCATTGTGGAGGCCATCAGACACTGGCGCCATTACCTGGCGGGGAAGCGGTTCACCCTGATCACGGATCAACGATCCGTGGCGTTTATGTTCAGTAATACGCAGAGGGGCAAGATCAAAAACGATAAGATCTTGCGGTGGAGAATTGAGCTCTCCACCTATAATTACGATATTATGTATCGCCCAGGGAAGCTCAATGAGCCCTCGGATGCCCTCTCGCGCGGAACATGCGCTATCATGCAGGAGGACCGCTTGAAGGCCCTCCACAATGACCTGTGCCATCCTGGAGTCACTCGACTCTACCACTTCATAAAAGCCCGCAACCTGCCCTACTCGGTGGAGGATGTCAGGTCAGTAACGAGAAGCTGTCGGATTTGCGCGGAATGCAAACCGCACTTTTATCGACCGGACCGGGCACAATTGGTCAAGGCCACTCGCCCCTTCGAGAGTCTGAGTGTGGATTTTAAGGGCCCCCTTCCCTCAACGGACCGGAATGTCTATTTTCTCAATATCATAGATGAATACTCCCGGTTCCCGTTTGTTGTCCCCTGTGTGGACACGTCGACTGCCACAGTGATTAAGGCATTCAGTGATCTTTTTACCCTGTTCGGGTACCCCTGCTACATACATAGCGACAGGGGCTCGTCGTTCATGAGTAACAACTTGAGGCAATTCCTGCTCTCATACGGGATTGCCTCTAGTAGAACCACGAGCTACAACCCTAGGGGTAACGGACAGGTGGAGAGGGAGAATGCTACAGTCTGGAAGGCTGTCCTATTGGCGCTGAAGTCCAGGGGCCTTCCAGTCTCCCGTTGGCAGGAGGTCCTTCCAAATGCGCTTCATTCCATTCGCTCCCTCCTGTGTACGGCAACCAATGCTACTCCCCACGAGAGGATGTTCTCATTCCCTCGGAAGTCGTCCTCGGGGATCTCCTTACCAGCCTGGTTGACGTACCCAGGACCCGTCCTTCTGCGGCGACATGTGAGGGCCCGCAAGTCCGACCCCTTGGTCGAACCGGTCCAACTCCTCCACGCCAACCCTCAGTATGCCTATGTGGCATATCCTGACGGGCGAGAGGACACAGTCTCGATTCGAGACCTGGCGCCCGCAGGGGACGTAGCAACTCCTGTCGCTCCTATACCCCCTGTCACGAACCCCCTTTCACTTCTTTCTTCCCCAGACGTGGCGCGGTCAGCACCGGGACCAGTGCATAACAGTTATACTCCCATGTACAGCTTGCCTGAGACTCGGAGATCGGCGCCACCACAGACGGTTCCAGGATCCCCTGCACCACCGCCTCACCAGGGTCAACCGGCCCGGGTGTCCTCGAGGGGACAGCCGGACGCTGTTTTGGGGAGAACGCCACCGCAAGCACCTGCTCCGGTGTCGCAACCGGTGTTGAGGAGATCACAGCGACGGTGCGGTCCTCCAGACCGTCTGGACTTGTGAATTTTGTATATATGTGACCTGTTTTCGCACCCTGCCGGCCTTTGTTTTTAAAGGAGGGGTGAATGTGGTGAACCATCGTTGGTTACCACTGTGGGGTTATTCCAATGTTACTGTTGGGTTAGGGTGTTGCCACTGTGGGGGTTGTTATAATGTTGTTGGGTTAGGGTGTTTACACTGTGGGATTAATATACCTGTGGTGGATGTTGTTATGGCACATCCCGGTCGGGCCCCGCCTCCTGGGGAGAGGTATAAGACCCTCTGCTCAGGCGGGACCCCTCCAGTCTGGATTAGTGTACTCGTGTTAGATAGTTCCATTGTTTATCAATAAAAGCCTTCAATCGCTGAAGCCTTGTACCACGTGCTTGATTGTCGCGCATCAGTAATCTCACCACCTATGAGGCTTAATTTTCCCATGTCCATTTGTGCATGGTCATGTTGCTGTCTGGGCTCAGCCTACCAATTCTATTTCCCCTTATCTCCTTTTTTCTTTTCCCCTTCCATGCCATCTTGTCCCATTTATTTTTTCCACCCTTAGATAATCTATCTTGACACACTCTAATTCTTGATTATTCATTGTCTTTCCTACTCTCATGCTGTCTCTCTAGGCTTGACTCCCTTGTAATTTATCCTGCAGCGTCCCTCTGTCCCTCTCTTGGCATCCCCCTGAACCAAGGTACTTTTTGCCACCTCTTAATGAGCAGCAACCCTAATTGCTTCAACCGATTCCATCTTTACCCTGTGCATCTCCCAGGATCTAATCTTGACTTGCCTCCTCCTGCTCTCAAAGCTTCCAGTTCAGTCCCTGCGGACTCTGCCAATAGATAAAGTGTCACTACACCTCTCTGCATTTCACTCCAGAGTGTACATTCCCTTGTGACATGGCTGGAGAGTGATGGCACACTACGCCAAAATAATTGTCTCCTTTGAGCATCTAATATTGATTAGCACATCACACTGGATTTTTGATTGTTTTAAAATCACAATTATGAACTGAATCATCTGGTTTTATGACAGGTATGATGGGAGTAGCCCAGTCACTGATTGTAACCAGCTCGAACACACTAACTAGTCATACTAATTCTTATTTGACCTTAGAAGGAATTGCATAAGGCACCACTCTTGCTTTGAGATGCTTTGGTTGAATATTTGACTTTATCTTGAGTTTCACTTGAACTCCCTTCATTGAGCCAAGCGTCTCTTTGAATACACTCTTGTATTTATTCAGAAGGTGTTGTAGGTCTGTTTTGACATCAACCAATCTGTTGACAGCACTCCAGTTAAGTTTTAACTTCACCAACTATGATCTCCCAAAAAGAGCTGAAAATTTACCACGGATCACATGGAGTGGCAACTCTGCTATTTGTCCACTCAACTCTACGTTGACTATGATGTAACATTTTAACGCACAATCCCGTCTGTGCGTGTCCTTAAAATCACATCAGCAGGTTTTAAAGGAAGATGCTTCAGCTTTTGTTGGGCGGCACGGTAGCATAGTGGTTTCACTGCTCCAGGGACCTGGGTTCGATTCCCAGCTTGGGTCACTGTCTGTGTAGAGTTTGCACATTCTCCTCGTGTCTGCGTGCGTTTCCTCTGGGTGCTCCGGTTTCCTCCCACAGTCCAAAGATGTGCGGGTTAGGTTGATTGGCTATGCTAAAAAAAATTGCCCCTTAGTGTCCTGAAATGCGTAGATTAGAGAGATTAGCGGGTAAAATATGTAGGGATACGGGGGTAGGGCCTAGGTGGGATTGTGGTCGGTGCAGACTCGATGGGCCAAATGGCCTCTTTCTGCATTGTAGGGTTTCTATGATTCTTGAAGGTACCCAGATTCTTTTTCTGAATATTCTCAGGGGAAACTGGTCTAAAATGTGACCCATTTTGCCACGATTCTTGCATTGACTATCCTTGCTCCAGCGTTCACTCATTGATTGGCTCATTTTGGCACATCTGTGACATGCTTGTTGCTGTTTTGACTTCTTATGGGCAGGTCCCAATTTGTGGATCTTCATTCTTGCACCAAATTGCGCAGCCTCTTTAGCTGCTAATTCCATTAACACTGCGATTGATTTCTACTGCTGTCTTTAAAATTAAATCTTCTTTAGATAGCCTCATTTTGGAGACAATCTCAAAAAGAATCTTTCAATGATTCACCAAACTCTCAATGTTGTGCCAGGCCTTTTTAAGGTTGCCACAAATCGAGCAATGCTTTCGTCTACCATTCGATTTTTTCAGTGGAACCTGAACCTTTCGCGATGATCAGTGGCTTTAGGAAGTAATGCTCTTCAAGGATCTTTGTCAAGTTTTGGTTCCTGGCTTTGCCGGATGAACCAAGCTCTGGAGAAAATTAAAGGTTTGACTTCCTATTGTACTGAGAAAAACCAGTATAAGCAACTCGTTTGCAAATTTATTTGCTTGTTCAAAGCACTGAATATATTTGGCACAGGAACTCCATGATTCATTTTCTTCATTAAATATGTTGTTTTTTACTGTCTTCCCCATACTCCCCTTTTCACCCTGGAAACCGTTGACTTGCTGGATGTTTTTTAACAACCCAGCCATTCAGCAAAGCATCCCTCTTTTCAAAAATGCCAGATACTGCCTGGAATCTTACCTTTCTTTTATCAGAAAAACCCCCTCTTTTAAAACCACACAAAGAGTTTTCTCTGCTGTGGCCTGCTGACGACTTCCATGTCCTGTTACCCGAGATGACCTTGGCAGGTGTTCTCGGTGGGAGTGAGGGGAATCTTGAGGGTCCTGGTCTGATTTCCGGCTGCACAGGTGTTGCAGTGCTATCCCTCCTTGGTGTATGGGGCTGGAGGTGTGTCGCTCACAGGGAGGGGTGTGTCAGATGGGCAGGACACCCCCAGGGTCTCCTGGGTGGGAAGCTCTGGCCTGTGCTTCTGCTGATCCTCATCCCTTCGGGTGCCTGGGGGCCCCTAGGCTCTTCCAGGGAATGGTCGCTGGAGTGATAACCAGATGTCCTCTGGCACTGACACTTGTGGATTCCCACTAGAGCCTGCACCATGCAGTATAGTCTTCATCATGGAGCTCATGTCCTCAGCCATGGAGGTCACAATCTGAATCATAGAGCAGACATCCCCTGTCATGGAGTGTACATCCTGCACCAAGGTCTCCATTGCAGATGCCACCCTTTTAGTGTTGGCCTTGTTGCATTGGAATTATACCATCTGCTTAGACAGTAGACAATGGGACTCCTCCAGTCAGCCTTTCAGTGTGAGAAGGGATACTGTCATCCCTTCCTGATGCTCATGACTCTGCCTTTGTAATTCCAGCAGCTCTGGGCGACGATACCCAGGAGCACATCATCAGCCTGGGGCTCAGCAGATTCCTGGACTCCAGCATCCCTCCGAGTGGGACATCCCTGGGATGTCCCTGCCTCTGCCTGCTGTGGACCTTCAGCTGTGAGGTGCTCACCAGTGACTGACCCAGAAGCCTGCCTACTAATTATTCCCACTGAGGTGTATGCACTGGTGAAGGATGTGAGTAACAGCTGTGATGCCTCTTCGATGCTGGCCTCTGAGATGTCATCCTCAGAGCTGCTCGAGTCTATTGTCTCCAGAGGGTCCGGACTGGTCGACTAATTGATCTGCAAGGGAAGTGAGACTGGGACAGACTGATGGGAGAAAGTTAATTCACGTGAGGCTTGCACCACGACTGTATGTGCCGAGAGTTCTCACTTTTGGCTCTTGCCCCCACCTCGCACTCTCTTCAGTTGTGGCTCTGCTCCTCATAGCCAGCGCCGGGACTCTTTCCTCAAAGGGCATTAGAGTTCTCAGCACGGGCATGACGCCAGCAAGCTATGCCTGCTGACGCTGGTTATGCTTGAGTTTATCCTGGAATGAGACAGATGGGGAGAGTGTAGGTGGGATTTGTGCCAGGTCAGATGGTAATGAAGTCTGACATACGTGGGATATGAGAGGTAGCGGGGATATGAGAACCAGATTTTCTATTGTGGGGACCATGGAGAGTGGGCGAAGTGGCCTGTGGGTGGGGGAGGGGTGGGTGGCAGGGAGAGCATCATGACAAGTGTTGTTTAATTGCATTCCAAACAATGTCTAGGAATCAGAAACTATGCTTTTCTTGGGTGAAACAGAATACTGGCAGCAGATCGGTTAGAGTTACTCAGCTGGAGCAGGTCACAATCCAGTCCAGATTTAGTTTGGCAATACCTCATTCTGACTTGTGAAAAAGCCAGGGGAGACCAGTTCAATAGGAGAACCCCATGAAGTGGCTGGGAGAAAGATCACCATGGAACTGTAATGGGTATGTTAAGAGACGCAATGGGAGACAGACTTCTCCTGGCTACACAAAGAATGTAATTTATCTTCTTTTGGCACTGTAGTTCCATCCTATTATGGAGATAGCTGGCACTCACTATCATGGCCATAACTTCCCAGGATTGGTGACTTTACTTTCTGGATGCCTGGCTGATCATGGATTGAGGATGTCACACCTCTGCTTGACACCATCCAGAAGTTTGCTGAGGGCTCCCTCCATGAAACATGTTGCTGGTCGCTGCACTACCAGAAAGATGTGGAGGCTTTGGAGAGGGTATAGAAAAGGATGTTGCTTGGTATGGAGGGCATTAACTATGGGGAGAGGTTGGAAAAACTTTGTTGGTTCTCACTGGAACAACGAAGGTTGAGGGGCGACCTGATAGAAGTCTACAAATACATGGAAATGTTTATGGAAGTATGTACACAAAGTAATAAACAATTAATTGCCTGTGTCATCTTTTCTCTGTTAGTCAGATAGGGTAGTGGATAGTCAGAAGCTTTTTCCCAGGGTGGAAGAATCAATTACTAGGGGGCATAGGTTTAAGGTGCGCAGAGCAAGGTTTAAAGGAGATGTACGAGGCAAGTTTTTTTACACAAAGGGTGGTGGATGCCTGGAACTCGCTGACGGAGAAGGTAGTGGAAGCAGATACGATAGTGACTTATAAGGGGCATCTTAATAAATACATGAATAGGATGGGAATGGAGGGATTATGGTCCCAGGAAGGGTAGGGGGTTTTAGTTCAGTCGGGCAGCATGGTCAGTGCAGGCTTGGAGGGTTGAAGGGCCTGTTCCTCTGCTATAATTTTCTTTGTTCTTTGTCTTCCTCATAGAATCCCTGCAGTGCAGAAGGAGGCCATTTGGCCCATCGAGTCTGCACCAACTCTCTGACAGAGCATCTCACCCAGGCCTTATCCCATAAACCTATGTATTTGCCCCACAAATCCCCCTAACCTATACATCTTTGGACACTAAGGGGCAATTTAACATGGCCAATTCCCCTAACCTACACATCTTTGGACACTAAGGGGCAAATTCCACGGCCAATCCACCTAACCTACACATCATAGAAATAGAAGAAATTTCTATTTTGAACTGTGTGAGGAAACTGGAGCGCCCGGAGGATACTCAGACACGGGAGAACAGGCAGCTATTCCCCGACTAGATTAGACTTGGAACAAGTGCTGGCGAGGTGTTTAAAAGGAGCACCCCACTTATTGCAGAGATTAAGTTCTACTGGGATGAATGAATCAAAGGCAAGCCGCAATGAGTGTGGTGTGAAACACGTGGCAAAGAATTTTGCTAAAGAGGCGGAATATTTGGCACCTGCGATGCTCCATTGTTTTCTCACCGGGAGCACACACACACACACTCAAACACACACACATACACATGTCTGTTGACCTCAGCGGGATGTTACGGCTTCAGGATGCGGGGAGACCATAAACGCCGTTCAATATCTCACCTGGTCATTTGCATTAATCATTTTTTCTAATTTATCAAATTAATGTTCTGACATTTCTTTACATTTACTCAGAAATTGTTTCCTTTCTTAATACCTCAACCTTTTTTGATATTCAGTTTACTGTTGTGTCAAATGTCATCTTTCCAAAATTTTATCATCAGCCCCTTGAGTGAGAAAAAAAATCCAAATGTGGCCTGCCAGGCGAAAAGGTTGGACAAGCCTGATCTACCCCAATCTCTTCAAATATTTATGACCATGAAACAGCGAATGGGGCTTGGAGATTAGAGGCAGCTGTTATGCACGGGTGTCTTGGCAGAACTGAGATAGTCTTTAGAAATATTAAAGCTCCTTTTACAACATTATCATGACCATCACAGGTTTTTTCATGTACTCACTATATGTAAAAAAAAAATTTATCACCCTGCAGATCTTAGCTAAAATTTCAATTGAAAACCAAAGACTTCCCTCAGCCTCAGCGAAACACGGAAATGCTGGAAGAACAGTTTAACCTTAATGTACTCCTAATAGTGTAACGTGTCTTCATCTGTCATGAGTATTATCATCACCGAAACACATAGCTTGCTCGATGTTCTGTAAAGTCAGGTATAATTTGTATTACTTAGGTAGAAACACTACTGGTGGTAGTGGTGGAAAAAGCTAGTTGTTTGTTGTTGAATGATTACCTCACATTATCACATCTTGCCTCTTTTTTATTGCTTCAGACATTGAAAGATTGGGAAAGTGGAATCCAATGGCCTTTTCCTTAATGATATCCTGATAAAGTGTCTTACTGATCTGTGCCTTGGGGCTGTCAGTATATGATTAGCATAATCAAAATTAAAAAGCACTTTTTGTGAGGAAAATTATAAATGTGCAAGTGGAACAGCACACATCATTCCAACAGTCTCCACCTTTCGCACTTTCAGTCTTAAAGGCATCAATTTGTGCTGGTAACAACACCCCCACAGTCCCCCGCACCTCTCCAACCCCAGCCCCCCACCCCTCCTCCCAACACACAGACACCTGTCATGTGGATATTTTTGTTTAGTGGGGAATCTGGAGAGGGGGTGCTGAATTGTTCCTTACCTGACCTACAGGATTCAGATTCCCACAGCATATCTATGATGTTACCAATCGGTTCCACGCCCTGAGGTGAACTTAACTGACAACAGAGTGGGAGGGCTATCTGTGAAGGCCACCAGGGTGTGTAAGTCTGCACAGGGGTGCACAAAGTGAGCTGCATTCATTGATGGGTCTGTGGGGAGGGAATCAGAGGCTGCGGGGGGACGATGGGGATTGATCAGGGAGATTGGAGGGGATCATTTTGGGACTTAAGGAGGTGGTTCAATTTGGGGAGGAAATAGTAATAGGGGTATTCGGGCTCAATTTTGGTAAAGGTCATTGATTGGAGAAGGGAAGAGGGGAATTAATCAGAGGAAGGAAGGGCTCAATCAGAGGAGTAAAGGAGATAGATTGGAGAGAGGGGGCAATTGCGGGGAGGAGGTGATCGAGAAAGAGGAGTACATTTTAATTGCTGGCAGAGGATGAAGGAAATCAGTTGAGGGGGGTAATCAGGTGAATTGCTGGGGATGGGGAAAAGTAATGAGGGTCCTGAGGAAGGCAGATTGGAAGCTTGAGGTAGGATCGGAGGTTGGAAGAATCAGAGGGCAGCAGGGACATGTCTGGGCCAGAATGGAGATCTGATGGTGTTAGGGAGAGTGGTCTTCTGGTAGGGGGCTGAGTCAGAGACCTCATGGGAGAATGGGGGGAGGATTATAAGTGGGGGAGGGGTGCTCCTCAGACAGACATTTGGATTCAAGAAGTAGGTGAAAAGGGAATTATCTCTTGAATTTGCCAAGTTCCTCACCTCAATGAAGATGTCAGGTCTCCCAACAAAAGTAAAGTTGAGAAACTGAATGACAGTGGAGCTTGCAGCCTTATTATTATATTTAAGGATTCAATTCACCTCCTTGGCTGCCTATCTGCCTTCGAGTGTCAGCTCAAATCAAAAATAGGTATGACTAGAGGGTTCAGGAAACACATTTCTCTGACTTTAACCCCTACCTGACTCGAATCTGTCTATTTACAGAGAAATGACAGAGGAATTAGGAGCAGCCCTTCGTGCCTGCTCCTGTTGAGAAGACAGTAAAAAATAATATTTATTTAGGTTAAAATCCCGCCCCCCGCCTAGTGTATGGTTACTTAACAATGGAGGAAGAGAGAAACTTTCTTTGGGCAGCATTCAGGAACCAGCTGATTTACCATCCCCCATTCTATCATTGTGTCGCACCATGCTGAAGCAGAAGTTAACTAACTGAACACAGTAATGATGATGAAATCAGAGAGATTTTTGTTTTAAATCTAGATGCGTATCTCAATGAAAACATTAGAAATGCAGGACAGAGAATATTAATGCTTTAAATTAAGGATACAATTTCTAGCTGAGTTTTGGATTTCTCAAACAGTATAATCAACATTGGCAAGATTTTCAGTTGGCCGTGGGGGACTGAATCAGATAAAGAGGGGGCTGCAATATCACAATGTCGCTGTCTTGATAGTTTGCAGCTACGATCCTGACTGTGAGCCATTTTTAGAGCGGCGGGCAATTCAGCCTCAATTGAAGGCAAAAAAATAGGAATAGGAGTATCACATGGCCTGTTGAGGTTGCTCCATCATTTGATACGATCATGACAATCTTGGGCTTCAGCTGTATTTGCCTGCCCACCTTGATTCCCTAAGAGACCAAAAATCTGTCAATCACAGCCTTAAATATGTTCAACGGGAAAGGTGGGGAAGCTGCGCTTAATCCAGTAAGAGACCCTCCACCACCTCCACCCATCATGGCTGCAAGGCCACAACTGTAGCTGCTGGAGACCCTGTGGAAGATCTGCCCCTGCACAATCATGACAAGCCAATTGTGGCCTTTTTATTTATTTTTTAAAATCTGACCGATACTTGAGGACGCTGCCTCTATGTTTATGTACCCTCTCGCACTCTCTCTCTCCATTCCAAATTGGCAGCTCCCATCACAACCGGTGAGTCTGCTGATCTGTCAGTGCCTGAGGGCCACTCATTGGCACTGAGAGCATGCCTGTTGTAAATAATTAACTGAACAGCAAGCCCCCTCCTTGGTTTACACTTTAAAAATTGAAGGGGGTGTGTCAGGAACATGCCCTGTGGGGTTGGAACCCAAAACCCAGAATTGAAATCCCACCCGACATACCTGAACGTTTACTGCAAGATTTACAAGCATGTTATAGCTAAATATTGCTGAAAATAAACTCATGGTACATCATTTTTCCAGCTACCAAATTTGCCTCAGATATTTTCTTGAATACAGCCAGGGCTCTGGCCAGCCCCTAAAATAGTTTAAGTGTCTCACATTCAGGGGTATAGTTATACAGTAATGCAATCCAGGGAGGTAACAACATGACCCCCACCATGCAATCTGAACTCAAGATTGTTTTATATATTCTGTTTACTTTTCCAATTTTATTGACAGAAAAACATTTCAAGATATGAGGCCAGATACAAATTGCTATGTGATTTACTTTACAGACAACACAAAGAAATAGAAGTAATCAAATCCCACTTCATGAATGATTCAAGTAAATTCAAAACCTTCCCTGAGAATAAGAGAAATAATAAAAATGCAGCACATTATCCCTGTTAGGGGGTTCATATAATTTTCTGGTCAGCTGTTCTTACTTTGGGTTTGTACCCAGGAGAGCTACCTCTCATTAGGCTAGGTTTCCACACTAGAAGTAGCTGGCGGATTGACTGTCTTTGGTTTTTTTTCTCAAACAGCAGGATGGTAACATCTTTGCTGCAGGCATTAAACCTTAACTGTGGCTTCACAACACATCACTGATCTTCACCAAGCTGGTCTGCATCAGAGTGGTAGGAATAATGTGGCATTTGTGACCTTGAGTGTTGTTGGAGATGCACTCTTCCAAGCAAGTGGAGGGTATTCATCACACTCCTGACTTATGCCTTGTATATGGCAAACAAGCTCTGGGGAGTCAGAAGATGAACTACGCACTGCAAAATACCCATTCTCTGACCTGTTCAACATTTAGTGCCTGGTCCAATTAGGTTTCTGGTCAATGGTACTTCTGCCTGCAATGTTGATGATGTGGGATTCGGATGAAGTCAATAATTGTGAAGTAGAACTGGTTAAATACTATCTTATTGGAAATGATCATTGCCTGGATAGTCACATGAGCAGTCTGGGAATGGAGGGATACAAACGAATGGTCTAGTTGGACCAATGAGCAGCACAGGCTTGGAGGGCCGAAGGGCCTGTTTCCTGTGCTGTACTGTTCTTTGTTCTTTGGCATGAATATTGCTTCAAGACTGAAAAGTGTCCAGATCTTACTGCATGTGGGTAAGGTTTGCTCCATTATCTGAGGAGTTGCAAATGGAACAGAACACTGTTCAATCATCAGTGAACATTCTGCCCAATGTTCGCTCTAAGCTGTGCAAGTATGTAGCCATGCACAGTCTGAAAGGTGCTGAACAGGCCTTGTCATGTGATAAGTAACAGGTCAGCTCAAAGAGAATTGAATGCATACTGAAAACAATGGGCCATGCATAACAACTGAACTTTAAAAGGGGACATTGCTTCTGACCTTATAATGCAAAGGAGGTCACTGATTGAGCAGCTGAAGGAATCTGGACCTGGGAGATGTGTGTCTCAGAAGAAAAAAACTGAAGAAATAATTGAAGAAGCTTTGCTACAGACATGTTAGTTGAGGAATCCTGCTGGTACATTGCTAGACCCCTGAGTGGTGCAGAGTGAGAAGGAAAAAACCTGGTGAGATCACAAAGACCAGTAAGCAAAAAAACAAAAGTTTGCAATACCCTGAGTAATGCAGTGTGAAGGGTACCAGTCAGTGCACAAGGTGGTGAGCAAAACTATTAAAATTGCAGGACCCGAGTAACGCAGAGACAAAGAATCTGGTCTGTTTACAAGACAGTGAGCTAATTTACAAAAGAGAAGCTGTACTTACATTGTAGAATAGATGGTGGTTCTGAGACTCAGCAGATTGCAGCAGTGGTGGCCAAGCTGCATTGGAGTTAAAAAAAGTTAAATAAAAATTGGCTGGCAGAGTCAAAAACTTAAGAGCAAAAACTGGAGAGTAAAGAACTGCTGAGATAAAAAAAAGTTACATGTACAAAAAGGGGCAAGCAGTGCAGCATATGGGTGATAAGTGAGGGAATGGCCTTCCCACATCTTCCCTGCATTTCTGTGGTTGTTACAGACTGAAAAATTCAAATTTCAATGAGCTTTACTGATGCAATGCTTCCTTTCATTATAAATCCTTCCTTTAATGGATTGTACATAACGGCCCAGACTTTGCGCCCGCGTTCACTACGAGCGCAAGCAGTAAGAAGTCTAACAACACCAGGTTAAAGTCCAACAGGTTTATTTGGCAGCAAATGCCACGAGCTTTTGGAGCGTGCTGCTCCTTTGTCAGGTGGAGGGTTTGCCCGTGTACCTGTGAACGGGGGGTGGTGGGTCCTCTATTTCCATTGGAGTGTTCCTCTTTTTTCTCTAACCAGAGATCGGGTTGTCCTTTTTAAAGGGCGGCTTGATCTCTGGAAATCCGACATTGCTGGCTTTTTCCAGTCCCGCTCTGCCAGCATGAAAGCATTTTTAAAAAATACTGGACAATATAGAGAGAAAAGGCAGCTGTGCAACCCACGAGCTACACATCCGCTTTTCTGGCCTGGTCCAGCGCTTAGATTTTAAAAAGGGAAAATTCCACCCATTGTCTCACCCACTTTCCCTAAAGATCCTGGAGAAGGGATGACAGTTAGTTTGCTCTGCTAAAGAGCAATTGCCAAGCATGCCATTCAAAGATTCCAAATCAGAAAATTGTCCCATCATTCTGGCAGGGACTAAGATCGTAAAACTCTGCCTTTAGTTACAGTTATATCAGTTTTATCCTCTGCCAGCATTATTACTCATTGCCAACTAGTGTTTTTTAAATTATTGTTTGTCAGACTGCTGGTGCTGTTTTCTCCAGTACCCCATTCAGCATCCTTTCATAATATGAGAAATATATCACGATCATACATAATTCCATAGTGTTAAAATCTATTTTAAATATTGAGTGTTCCAATGAGTCATGAATCTGGAAAATTAAACTGGTTCAGCAACAATTATCAAAAATGGAATAGGTTTCCTCTGGCATAGCCATGGAAGTCTGTTTCTGCTATTTTTTAATCCATCCTTTGGCCATGAACACATAAGCATATTAAAATGTTGAGTAGGAAAAGACCAGCTGGTCCATAAAACCTGTCCCATGCACATGATGGTGGAGCATCATAACCAGATGTGTCCACCTGCAGCCATATGATCTACTTGAAGAGGAAAGCCCTAGGACAACATGGGAAAAAATCCTCTGGAAAATTCCTCTTTGACCACCCTCAGGCAGAAAATCATAGGGACCAAATATTATCTGTAAAACACTTAGCTTCGATATGATGGATTGTTTTAGCAGCATGGTTTTCACTGGATTAAATTTTGACCTTAACATAATGTGATGACAATCAAGAATGGTGTTCAGTGTTATTGATTAAAGTCACTACTTTAATTAGAGAGAGTGCTTTACTAATAGCACAGCACAAGATGCTTTGTTGCTTCAACCATTCATTGTGAAACTCGAGTATTAATTTACCAACCTGTAGCTGATCTTCCTAATATCAGGCCCACATAAAAAATGCACAGTCCTTCAACAAGGAGGCTTCACTACTTGGTGACAGCTGCTCCCTGAGAAAAAGAAATCAACTAGGCCATATTCCCCCCAGTAGTTTGTTAGCAGTCAGGCCTGCTGATTTTGATGAAATAGAAGTTGGATGTACAGTTTAACAAAGCAGTGAGAACTGATTTCTGTGCTAATGCATGAAGATTTAGAATTAGTAGTTAGCCTTGTTGTCAGCTGTGAAGAGTGCATTGCTCTCAATGTCCACACACTAAATCTCCAAATTGAAGTTTTCATCTCCAATGCGGTTTGTGGGTTAATGCAATATGTACTCTGAGTCAATTTGAGCATTGATCAGTACTGATACAACTCAGGGCAAAGGCTGTAACACTGCATTTGGCCTCAGAACCCCATTTTTAGGAAAGGAAATAAAACAGCTGAAGGTTCCTAGTCCCAATCACAGATAAGTGACTCTTGCTGGAAAATACTTGTAAGTGGATATAGAGGAGCTATGTTATCAATTTACAGCTTGGGCATTAAACTGACGTTGCGAAATCAGTGGAAACAACAATCGGATCATTTCAGTAATGGCTGGCAGATCCACAATGCCAATTTTACACCCAGGCAACAAATTGCAAATAAACTACACAGTTGTTTAGCCAGCTTATTCACATGTGAGGAATTGTTATACAGCTGAGGCACCAAAAGACTCTACATCTATGGAACCATTCAATATCATTTTGGGGATCAGGAAAATACTGGAAAATAAGAATAGAGATCCATATGTGCAAATAATGGGGAAATGGTATAGAATTGATAACTCCAGTCAAAGAGCAACATAGAATATGAGGCAGGTTTTTCCAATCCCCCCAGTGATGGCGATGGCTTGCCATTGGCTGACAGTGGAATCTTTCGGTCCGTTGTCAACAGGGATTCCCAGTGATCACACCCTCCGCTACTGGGAACTTGTGGCTGAGGGTTGCTGTCAGCGAGACCAAAAGATCCTGCCGGCGGGATTGGCTGGAAAATCCCACCCATTGGATGGGATTTCAGTGCAACTCTTCAACTGCAATCCCATTGCATGATTTAAAAATAAAGAGAGGAATTCTCCCACTATCCTGAACAACATTTATCCTTAAACCAACACCCTAAATAGTCATTTGGTAGTATACAATTTAAATATTACTGAAAAATGTCTTGCACTCATCAGGACATTTCACAAGAATACCAGTATAAAGGGAAAGCAACAGTTTATACTGTATGAGAAGAGAACGGTGATCTATCAGCATTTGACATCTCTCTTTTTCAGAAATACTCGAATACAGATTATCTGATAATTTATCTCATTGCTATTTTGTGACATTGCTGTATGAAAATTGGCTGCTGTTTTTGCCTACATTGCAGCAGAAACTCAATGTCAGTATTCCTGCTAAGCTGTGCAAATGCACGACTGCACAGGAATTTGGAGTGTATGATACTGGAAAGAAATAGGGCGCACACAAGCCACATTTCTTTTAAGTTGTTTTCATGTATGGCCACGTGTCAATCTTTAAGGGAACAAGCAGGCCACACATAGCAAACAGAAATTAGATGGAACATTGCTTGAGTATTTCAATGACTTTGATAGGCTTTGAATCCTGAGGTTATGAAAGCTGCTATATCAGTGTAAGCCCTTTATTTTTATAATGGGCTGGCAGAGCAGATTGAAAGGTGGGCGATTTACTTCCAGGGTTTATGAACGTCAGACAATATGTAAGTTTATTGACACTCATTAGAGAAGCAGCGCATCCTTTCAAAGGATTCATTTTTATTTAATGCTATCCAATTGTGTTAGCCAGTTGATTTCTAAAACACTTACCTTTTCTGATTTTGCTGTTTCCCCTTTCAAATTGTCAGGCTGTGGCTATCATGAGCAGAAATGTAAGGGGGGTGGATTTAGACATTGTTACAAATTCAGACCCTGCCTTGGATACCTTCTCAGCTTCAGTGATGACAGCTGCTCTCAGTGACGTAGATTCATTTGCAAGATCCATTTGTTGTTCAAAACCAATGTAGTGGAGATTATTTCCAGCATTTCCACAAAATTTACTGATGCATTGTTATGTAGTCAGGTGACAACTACATATGAGACACAGGTTTATTCATTCTCAGGATGTGAGCATCGCTGGCAAGGCGAGCATTGATTCCCTATCCCTTCTTGCTCTTGAGAAGGTGATGATGACCCATCTTCTTCAATACAACTGAGTAATTTCAGAAGTAGAGGTAAGAGTCAGCCACATTGCTATAGGCACGGAGTCACATGTGGACTAGACTGTGTAAAGGTGGTAGGTTCCCTTCCTACATGAACCAGATGGGCTTTTATGATAATGTGGTGATTTCATGTTGACCATTATTGATACTAGCATTTTTAATTCTAGACTTATTTAATCAGTTGAATTTTAATTCCACAGCTGCCATAGTAGGATACGAATTCATGGCTGCAATTTTGCCAAAAAATGATAACGGCGAGAAAATTGGACCGATCCATTCCAGACAGGCTGGTGTGGTCCGGACCGCAATTGTCCCACAATTCGTCATTTTTTGGGAGAGTGGTGAGTTGCGTGCCAGTTCTGGGAGGGACAGGGCCTAAACACGCTGGTGAACCCAGTTGCACAGCGATCTGCGCCAGGCACGATGAGGCCAGAAAATCGCCTCCCCATGGCTCAATTTTTGGTCCAGGTCTCTGGATTAGTAGACTGGTAACATAACTACTATACTACCATACCCAAATAAAGAGATCAAAGTAATCTTTGCCAGTCCAGGCCAAAGAATATCAAATCGTTTTGAATGTTGCCAAGATAATAAACTTTAGAAAAGGGAACAGTGGTCAATTGTTAACACTTTTGGATTGGTATCTTTTGATAAATTGAAAATATACTTATTGCTGAACAATAGCAGGTTACATATTGGCTTTAGTTCTGATGTTTCCATTTATTGAAAATTAATTGAAAAATTTAATGACCAATGACTTCATGCCATAAAACAAAGATAAGCAGATGAACTTCAAGTTACACACATAGCTCCTCTTCAATGACCTTAAATACATACAAAGGTTGCTATTGATCTTTGCTTTAAGAAAAATGGGTATTATATACCATAACAAAATGATTCTTACACAATGCTTACCAGGATATGATCTATTTTGTTTTTATTTATTATCTATTCGTATTGTCTACTTTCTTCTACCATGAATCTAATTCTTTTAATATATGTAACCTATGAAAAGGTTACACTTCAGAATTTAATTTTTATTCATAGTGGTTAAGAAAGTAAAGAAATAAGCTGTAAGGCCCTAACTCGCTTTCTGATATTCCCTGCTCCTGCAAGTTATTTCTCTTTATTTCACCCTTAATATCTCTCAAGTGTTTGCCGGTGAGCTGCCAATTTCTCAGCTGGATTCAATCTCTCATAGCTTCCAAGACTCCTTTAGTGTCCTTCATTACTTGTTTAATGGTACCCATCTGTAGGCTCTTCCTCCTACAGATGCCATTAACCTTATTGTTACTTCCCTCAACGTTGGCCTTTTTACGTTAGAAAGAAAACTTGATATTTATTTTTAGAGTTTTCTTTTCCATTTAACAAGTCCTGGAATCATAAAATCCAATACATAATGCTCTTTCTACTGTGCATCTAACTGTGCCATTCTAACCTTTGCAATGTTTCCCCTGAACAAACAAGCCTGGTGTGGAAAATGATCTTACATACAAAAAACAGCTTTTGAAGAGCAAATTTTGTTTCAAAGCATTTTTCATCAAAACATAGAAACCATAGAAACCCTACAGTGCAGAAGGAGGCCATTCGGCCCATCAAGTCTGCACCGACCACAATCCCACCCAGGCCCTACCCCCACACATTTTACCCGCTAATCCCTCTAACCTACGCATCCCAGGACTCTAAGGGACAATTTTTAACCTGGCCAATCAACCTAACCCGCACATCTTTGGACTGTGGGAGGAAACCGGAGCACCCGGAGGAAACCCACGGAGACACGAGGAGAATGTGCAAACTCCACACAGACAGTGACCCGAGCCGGGAATCGAACCCGGGACCCTGGAGCTGTGAAGCAGCAGTGCTAACCACTGTGCTACCGTGCCGTCCCAAAAGTAAAGGCTAGGTTACTTTCTTTGGGAGAAATTGGGACGAGGAGCAGTTATCGAACCTTTAAGTATGAAGGAGCTAAGTGGAGAGAGAAAAATGAGGATGTAATGCCCTAAGTTGTTGCATTTTCTGAATATTTGTCATTATTGGCTATCCCTTGCCAATGAGAATGATTGTCTTCCATGAGGCCAAAGAAGTCTGATGAGGTCAATTTGGGATCTGCAGACTTTATGGCATATAGTTGGCACTTGGTGTTGTGTGGGATGTCTGGTCACGTATTACCAGTTTGGGTCATGATATGTTCCTTTCACTGCTTTCGCTTTTCCTCTTCATTGTGTCTCAAAATGCTGGAATCTTCTGCACAGATTCTGCTGCCATTTGGTTCAGCCCTGGGCGATGCTCTCCCAGGAGTTGGATGTCAGTTTTGCATTTCTTCATGTTGGCTTTCAGCACATCCTTGAATCCAATGGACTCAAAACATTAATTCTGTTTCTCTTCCTACAGATGCTGCCAGAACACTTTTCCCAGTGTTTTCTGTTTTTGTTTCCGGTTCCATCATCTGCAATATTTTTTGTGTGTTAAATAGTTTATTGTTCATTTGATAAATAAACTGCACTCCAAAGGGAGCTTGCCCATGTTAAGATGGAGCAGCAAATGTTGGCTGTGCCTCTTGATGACCTAAACCTACATTGAGTTTGGAGCAAAAACAGAAAATGCTGGAAGGGATGTAGTGAGACAAATTTGCAAAGTAATTACAGAAAGGTGCAAGAATTTTAGAATAATTATAACAAGGGACTTAAATTATCCAAATGTAGACGAGGAGAGGAATAGTGAAAGGGACAAGAGGAATGAGAGTTCCTGGAATATGGTCAAGATAATTTTCTGCAGTGGTATATTTCCAGTCCAATGAGAGGGGCACACCTATTATAGAACATAGAACATTACAGCGCAGTACAGGCCCTTCGGCCCTCAATGTTGCGCTGACCTGTGAAAGCAATTTAAAGCCCATCTAACCTACACTATTCCAATATCATCCATATGTTTATCCAATGACCCTTTAAATGCCCTTAATGTTGACGAGTCCACTACTGTTGCAGGCAGGGCATTCCACGCCCTTACTACTCTCTGAGTAAAGAACCTACCTCTGACATCTGTCCTATATCTATCACCCCTCAATTTAAAGCTATGTCCCCTCGTGCTAGCTATCACCATCCAAGGAAAAAGGCTCTCACTATCCACCCTATTTAATCCTCTGATCATCTTGTATGCCTCTATTAAGTCACCTCTTAACCTTCTTCTCTCTAACGAAAACGACCTCAAGTCACTCAGCCTTTCCTCATAAGACCTTCCCAACCATACCAGGCAACATCCTGGTAAATCTCCTCTGCACCCTTTCCAATGCTTCCACATCCTTCCTATAATGCGGCGACCAGAACTGTATGCAATATTCCAAGTGCGGCCGCACCAGAGTTTTGTACAGCTGAAACATGACATCATGGCTCCGAAACTCAATCCCTCTACCAATAAAAGCTAACACACTGTACGCGTTCTTAACAACCCTATCAACCTGGGTGTCAACTTTCAGGGATCTATGCACATGGACACCGAGATCTCTCTGCTCATCCACACTACCAAGTATCTTAGCATTAGCCCAGTACTCTGTATTCTTGTTACTCCTTCCAAAGTGAATCACCTCACACTTTTCCGCATTAAACTCCATTTGCCACCTCTCAGCCCAGCACTTGGGTTGGTTGGTTGGTTAAGAAGGTTAAGGCTCATGGGATACAAGGAGAAGTGGCTAGATGGGTGGAGAACTGGCTTGGCCATAGGAGACAGAGGGTAGTGGTCGAAGGGTCTTTTTCCGGCTGGAGGTCTGTGACCAGTGGTGTTCTGCAGGGCTCTGTACTGGCACCTCTGCTATTTGTGATATATATAAATGATTTGGAAGAAGGTGTAACTGGTGTAATCAGCAAGTTTGCGGATGACACGAAGATGGCTGGACTTGCGGATAGCGAAGAGCATTGTCGGGCAATACAGCAGGATATAGATAGGCTGGAAAATTGGGCGGAGAGGTGGCAGATGGAGTTTAATCCGGATAAATGCGAAGTGATGCATTTTGGAAGAAATAATGTAGGGAGGAGTTATACAATAAATGGCAGAGTCATCAGGAGTATAGAAACACAGACGGACCTAGGTGTGCAAGTCCACAAATCCTTGAAGGTGGCAACACAGGTGGAGAAGGTGGTGAAGAAGGCATATGGTATGTTTGCCTTTATAGGACGGGGTACAGAGTATAAAAGCTGGAGTCTGATGATGCAGCTGTATAGAACGCTGGTTAGGCCACATTTGGAGTACTGCGTCCTGTTCTGGTCGCCACACTACCAGAAGGACGTGGAGGCGTTAGAGAGAGTGCAGAGAAGGTTTACCAGGATGTTGCCTGGTATGGAGGGTCTTAGCTATGAGGAGAGATTGGGTAAACTGGCGTTGTTCTCCCTGGAAAGACGGAGAATGAGGGGAGATCTAATAGAGGTGTACAAGATCATGAAGGGTATAGATAAGGTGAACAGTGGGAAGCTTTTTCCCAGGTTGGAGGTGACGACCACGAGGGGTCACGGGCTCAAGGTGAGTGGGGCGAAGTATAACTCAGATATCAGAGGGACGTTTTTTACACAGAGGGTGGTGGGGGCCTGGAATGCGCTGCCAAGTAGGGTGGTGGAGGCAGGCACGCTGACATCGTTTAAGACTTACCTGGATAGTCACATGAGCAGCCTGGGAATGGAGGGATACAAACGATTGGTCTAGTTGGACCAAGGAGCGGCGCAGGCTTGGAGGGCCGAAGGGCCTGTTTCCTGTGCTGTACTGTTCTTTGTTCTTTGTTCACTGCAGCTTATCTATATCCCTCTGTAACCTGCAACATCCTTCTGCACTGTCCACAACTCCACCGACTTTCGTGTCATCCTCAAATTTACTAACCCATCCTTCTACGCCCTCATCCAGGTCATTTATAAAAACGACAAACAGCAGTGGCCCCAAAACAGATCCCTGCGGTACACCACTAGTAACTGAACTCCAGGATGAACATTTCCCATCAACCACCACCCTCTGTCTTCTTACAGCTAGCCAATTTCTGATCCAAACGGCAAAATCACCCTCAATCTCATGCCTCTGTATTTTCTACAATAGCCTACCATGGGGAACCTTATCAAATGCTTTACTGAAATCCATATACACCACATCAACTGCTTTACCCTCATCCACCTCTTTGGTCACCTTCTCAAAGAACTCAATAAGGTTTGTGAAGCACGACCTACCTTTCACAAAACCGTATTGACTATCCCTAATCAAATTGTTCCTTTCTCGATGATTATAAATCCTATTTCTTATAATCCTTTCCAAAACTTTGCCCACAACAGAAGTAAGGCTCACTGGTCTATAATTACCAGGGTTGTCTCTACTCCCCTTCTTGAACAAGGGGACAACATTTGCTGTCTTCCAGTCGTCTGGCACTTTTCCTGAAGACAATGACGACATAAAGATCAAAGCCAAAAGCTCTGCAATCTCCTCCCTAGCTTCCCAGAGAATCCTAGGATAAATCCCATCAGGCCCAGGGGACTTATCTATTTTCACACTTTCCAGAATTGCTAACACCTCCTCCTTATGAACCTCAATCCCGTCTAGTCTAATAGCCTGTATCTCAGTATTCTCTTCGACAACATTGTCTTTTTCCTGTGTGAATACTGACAAAAAATATTCATTTAGCACCTCTCCTATCTCTTCGGACTCCACGCACAACTTCCCACTACTGTCCTTGACTGGCCCTAATCTTACCCTAGTCATTCTTTTATTCCTGACATACCTATAGAAAGCTTTAGGGTTTTCCTTGATCCTACCTGCCAAAGACTTCTCATGTCCCCTCCTGGCTCTTCTTAGCTCTCTCTTCAGGTCCTTCCTGGCTAACTTGTAACTCTCAAGCGCCCTAACTGAGCCTTCATGTCTCATCTTTACATAAGTCTCCTTCTTCCTCTTCACAAGAGATTCAACTTCTTTTGTAAACCACGGTTCCCTCGCTCGACCACTTCCTCCCTGCCTGACAGGTACATACTTATCAAGGACACGCAGTAGCTATTCCTTGAACAAGCTCCACATTTCAATTGTGCCCATCCCCTGCAGATTTCTTCCCCATCCCATGCATCCTAAATCTCGCCTAATCGCATCATAATGTCCTTTCCCCCAGCTATAACACTTGCCCTTCGGTATATACCTATCCCTTTCCATCGCTAAAGTAAACGTAACCGAATTGTGGTCATTATCACCAAAGTGCTCACCTATTGGACCTGATTCTAGGGAATGAGTTGGCCCAAGTGCATCATAAGGTTACACGGATAAGTAGAATGTCTTTTGAGAGAGCCAGTGCAGACTCGATAGGCCAAATAGCCTCCTCCGACATGGTAAAGGTTCTGTGATTCGGTGACCTATTTTAGTACTCCTATCAAGTGTTTCCCTGGTGGCCACCATTTGGGAGGTGGATGGCAGTTAAGCTTCCATTGCTGGCTATGGCTTGTGGCCTTATATAGCTCTGCTAATCTTGAGAAAGCTTTTAATTACATCAGCGTGTTTGGCAGAATTGTTTGAAGCTACTCATCAGCATAGTTTTTCTTTGCTTTTTCCAAAAAGGTACCTGAAACTTATGCAAATGTAGACCTGAATGTTCCAGACCCATTGGAAAATTCAATTGACAGCAGCTAATGTCATGCAGGCAGCTATAGTTTTTCTCAGGTGCACAGCAGCCATAGAGTCATAGAGTTATACAGCATGGAAACAGGCCCTTCGGTCCAACATGTCCATGCCGACCATAAACTTATCTAGTCGCATTTGCCTGTGTTTGGCCCATATCCCTCTAAACCTTTCCCATCCATGTACCTGCCCAAGTGTCTCTTAAATGTTGTAGTTATACCTGCCTCTGCCACCTACTTTGGCAATTCATTTCATATACGCACCACCCTGTGTGTGAAAAACTTGACCCTCGGGTCCCTTTTAAATCTTTACCTTCTCACCTTAAACCTATGCCCTCTAGTTTTGGACTCCCCTATCCTGAGGAAAAGACCTTGGCCACAATAAGTTCCTTAATGAGACTGCTGGAAGATGCCAGTTGAAAGGTATATTTTAAGTTTTTTTACTTACCTGAATGTGGAGCTAAGTGCAGCTGAAATTCTCCTTCAGATTCCACATTAAAACCACAGGCTGCTGCTGATCACTGCAGCCCTAATCTTGATTCCTTGACCTACAGTCCCCTGCTTTCCACACTGTGAACTCACAAGTGGGTCGCAACTAGCTTTCATAGGTCTTAATGAAGGTGGACCAATTCGCTTTGGGTCTCCCATCAGCAGTTCAAGAAGGCCACTCACTCACATCTTCTCAAGGATAATTACGTGTGAGCAATAAGTCCTGGCCTTGCCGGTGACACTTAGGTACCATGAATAATTCATGAAAAAGGAAGAAAAAGTTCACAAGGCTTGTGATGTGTGTATTGTACCAGGATGGTGCCACAATTCAGATGCAATCCAATGGGTGGAATTTTCCTAAAAGATGACTAAGGCCGGAATTCTCTAGCCGTTCAGGCCGGCTGGAAAATCGCGGCCAATATCTCACCCATATTCTTTAATTGTAAAATCACAAATTTCATCCGTGGATGCTATTTTCAGTCTGAATAACACAAACGCATATATTGCAGTATAAAATCTTTTCTGGTCTTAATAACAATGGAATGGAAGTAACATTTTTATTTTGGAAGAGTTAAATTACATGTAAATTGTACAAGACTATTAGAGAATAGGATCATCTCGGGGAATAAAAAAATAGTGCTTGAAGCTGATCTAACCTTGTTGGTTAATTTGACCATAACGTATTTATCAATTCATTTGAGAAACGCCTAAAGGGCTTACCTGTCAATAGGAATTTCAATCTCTCGGGCAGAAAATCATGAAGGAGACATTGAGAAAATGCAATACTCATGGTCAGCTTGAAGATTTAAGAATAAAATGACACCTCAAATGTGTGAATGATTTGGGGTACTTCACTGCTGGCCCTATAATGATAGAGGGGTTAAACAATGAAAGGAACTCTGTTGCTCTATTCACAGACGTTATTTGACCTGCTGAATACTTCTAGCACTTTTATTAGTATGAAATAAATTAAATCTGATCATTACAGTAAATTCTTAAATATTAAGATTATAAAGGAAGAGCAGAGCGTATAAAGGGAAACTAAAGAAAATAGAAGTGGATAATGAGCAATTGGAAATTGTAAGAAGGAGACATGATTATTCGACCATTGAAGAGTCTTGATTTAATTTATAACAGACAGTTACTACTGCATTGTTAGATTTCGGGTTAGGTTCACCTCTGTTTCTCTTTCCAAAGATAGTGTTTCACCTGCTGAGCATTTCTAGCATTTTCTGATGATATTTCAGTTTGTGGAATGATGCTTCACACAAATTAGTTTAACTTCAGACAATTGATGATGGGCCGGATTGTCCGACCTCGCCCACAGCTGGGATTCTCCGGTCCCACTGCGGTGAACGGAAATTTGGCTGAGCACCAACTTCTCCATTCTCACTGGTAGCGGTAGCAGGGTGTGATTCTCCAGCCATTGTTTTGACCTTTCCCAGCTGGCCAGTAACTCATTAAATTTTAACTTAACCTCCCTGGCAAGCCTAGCTCTTGCACTTGTCCCCTCGGAGCACAAGTCGAATCTGATGGGGCACTGTGTGTGCCAAGCCAAGAAATTTCCCACTTAAGCCACCAGCCTCAAGTTTGAAAATCTGGCCCCATATCTTTAGCTGTCTGAAGCTTTTAAATTCCCTGCATAAAGATCTATGCCTCTATTCCTTTAAAAAGCTTCCTAAAAGCTGTCCCTTTCATTAAATCTGTCCTAATATTTTGTTATGTAGCAAATTTTGTTTGATTATGTCCTGTGAATCACTTAGGGATTTTTACTACAGCAAAAGCACTATATATGCAATAGGTAGTTGCTGTTGTTGATACTGCCAATGACCAACCTACAGTGGTGTGAACCAAAGGTTTATCTGCTTTTGCCAACAAATGAAGCACACCAGCAGGTAACAGTGAAAAGGTCCAATGTGGAGAAACGATTAAGAAAAGCTATAAAAAAGAATGACTGACAGTTTTATCAAAGGAATAAAAAAATCTAACTCCACTGATACTATTACATTAAACAATATGTGTTTAAAGAAACATAACATATCCTGTATTCTGACAGTCTTTGATATTTGAAATCCCCAAGGATGAAACCGTTGACTTCACCACGAAGGAGCCATTAGCTGCTGTGAAGGGAAACTTGCATGAATCATTCATATTGTGTTCATTAATCATTTACATTCAGCTGTAGTGTATTTTGTTGAACAGAATACAATGCGGCACCATGACCTTTAACTACAGTTTCAAACAAGGCAGCTGTAAATTCAATCCATACTCTTTGACTGTGAAGCATTCATGTCTGCTAAGTACACTGAGTTTTTGAGGTATATTGCATAAAGTATTATATCACCCAGCTGCTTGTCCTTTTTTTGAACGTTGCAAAATACTTAAACTAAGCTGCTTTTTGCAATTAAATATTTGGCTTTTAAATTTAAAGGAGACTTCATTTCCCTCTTTTTACATTTAATGAGCAAAATGCTCATATTTTGTACAAAACAATAAATGAAAAACAAGATGGCATTAATGCACCATTTAGCTTCAGTTTCATTGTTAAATGCAAATTTGTTAATATTATCAGATGAAATTTGGTCAATCAAGGTGCTTTCTCTCAATGGGAAAATTAAAGAAATGCTGTTAATCAAGCTGCAGCGAGCACAGAACTTCTGAGTCATGGTTTAAAGAAAAACTCTCAGCTGAGTGGAGGCCTGTGACTAGTGGTGTGCCGCAGGGATCGGTGTTGGGTCCATTGTTGTTTGTCATCTATATCAATGATCTGGATGATAATGTGGTAAATTGGATCAGCAAGTTTGCTGATGATACAAAGATTGGAGGTGTAGTGGACAGTGAGGAAGGTTTTCAAAGCTTGCAGAGGGATTTGGACCAACTAGAAAAATGGGCTGAAAAATGGCAAATGGAATTTAACGCAGACAAGTGTGAGATATTGCACATTGGAAGGACAAATCAAAGTAGAACGTACAGGGTAAATGGTAGGACTCTGAAGAGTGCAGTTGAACAGAGGGATCTGGGAATACAGGTACAGAATTCCTAAAAGTGACGTCACAGGTGGATAGGGTCGTAAAGAGTGCCTTTGGTACATTGGCCTTTATAAATCGGAGTATCGAGTATAAAAGTTGGAGTGTTATGGTAAGATTATGTAAGGCATTGGTGAGGCTGAATTTGGAGTATTGTGTACAGTTTTGGTCACCTAGTTACAGGAAGGATGTAAATAAGGTTGAAAGAGTGCAGAGAAGGTTCACAAGGATGTTGCCGGGACTTGAGAAGCTGAGTTACAGAGAGAGATTGAATAGGTTGGGACTTTATTCCCTGGAGCGTAGAAGATTGAGGGGAGATTTGATAGAGGTGTATAAGATTTTGATGGGTATAGATAGAGTGAATGCAAGCAGGCTTTTTCTGCTGAGGCTAGGGGAGAAAAAAACCAGAGGGCATGGGTTAAGGGTGAAAGGAGAAAAGTTTAAAGGGAATATTAGGGGGGGCTTCTTCACGCAGAGAGTGGTGGGAGTGTGGAATGAGCTGCCGGATAAAGTGGTAAATGCGGGGTCACTTTTAACATTTAAGAAAAACTTGGACGGGTTCATGGATGAGAGGGGTGTGGAGGGATATGGTCCAAGTGCAGGTCAGTGGGACTAGGCATAAAATGGTTGGGCACAGACAAGAAGGGCCAAAAGGCCTGTTTCTGAGCTGTAATTTTCTATGGTTCTATGGTTCTATGATGATCTGTCAGTAAGGCTTACTGAGCTAGGAATACATTTGGATCCATTTTCAACAACACACACCCCAACCCGACGACCTGAGACTGGGCTGAAATTGGGCTTTGGGTCTCTTTTCATTAAACAGAAGGGCTTGTGAATGCAGCCCAGTCCATCATGCAAACCAGCCTCCCATCCATTGCCTCTGTCTGCACTTCCCGCTGCCTCAGAAAAGCAGCCAACATAATCAAGGACCCCAAGCACCCCAGACATACCCTCATTCACCTTCTTCCCTGTTACCTCATATGAAGTTGACCTTTCTCTTCACCTAGCTATGACTGTAACACAACATTCTGTACCCTCTCCTTTCCTTCTCTATGCACATGATATGCTTTGTATAGTGTGCAAGAAACAATAATAAATAATGTGACAATAATAAATCAAATCAATAAGTATTAATCTTTCCATATTCACACCATCAAACCCTTCAGATTTTTAAAGTATGCTTTTATAATGCCTCAGCCCTTCGCTTCTTTAGAAATAGTCCTTGGGGATTATTTTGCCCAAAGGGCGAAAACGGGCAATGAATAGATGGAGTACCAATGAGATTAACCTGTTTGAAAAATCTGATTTTCATAATTTGAATTTGCTACTAAATGTGATGTTGAGCATTATATGTGGGCTCCTTGTTTGCAGTGCTCAGTGCACACAGCGGTACATGGCAGAGTAACTCAGGGACTGAGAAGTGAGCACACAGGTTTTTTGATCCAGTACTAGAGGTTCTGGTGGGGAAGGTCCAGAAGTGGAGGGATGTTCTGTCCCTGCAGAGAGGAAGGGGTCCAACTTGTCTTTATTACCATCCTGTCTTTCTATTTCACAGCGGCTTGTGCTGCTTCCCTTGGTATTATTTATTCTTTCCCTTATTGTACAGACCAAGTGACCCCCTAACAAGCTGCCCAGGATGAAGTCTCTTGATGATTCCTATCAAGTATACAACAAGATGGAGTAACACAGCTCTAACTCTTTTTAGATTAAGTCTTCAGAGAATTTACTCAAGTATTAGTGAATTCTTGACAAACTGTCCTAGAAATCCTCCTGATGTGTTTTAAAGGTCTTTTTCACAACTCCCCAGGCAGCAATGAGCACGAAATAGTGAGTATTCCTATAAGTAGTGCTTGAAATTAACATGAACACTGTGTTTACACAGAAACAGCTGGTAACAGGAGAGAGTGTTAGATGGAGCGCTTGCCACCAAAGTGCCGAGGACCCTTTTTAATGAGCACTAGTAGGCATTCTGAGTGATAATCAGCAGTTTAATGAGCCTCTGGCAGTGTTACTAGTGCTGGCTTTTATTCCTTTACCAAACTTTTGTTTTGTACTAAGTCTGGGCTAAACCAGCATCTCAGCTTCAGACCATATTGTGGTCCGAAAAACTAAAGCATTTGGTGAAAATGACCTTTCCCCTCCTATCATGAGACACTCTTCATACCCACAGTTTCCCATTCTTAGCATCATCTTGATAAATATATACAATGGTTTTACTGTCCTTTTTACAATGGGTTGCACAAATATGCACACAGTGCTCTGTGGCATAACCACTGTCTTGTCGATATATGTATCATTGCTTCTTTACACTTGTACTATATACCTCAATTTAATACATACTTTCAGGAAATGTATGAACCCTGGTCACTCTGTTCACCCCTTCAGTGATATATGTGTACTATTCAAACATAAAACTGGCTGATACAATGACATGTTTGGAATAGCCATGGTTGAAAATAAAAACAAATGTCAAACTACATGTTGTTCAAAGGCGAATCACAAAAAGCTGTTCAAATCCACGGATGTAGAATTATATCTGACAAGAGATTTAAATTTGTTCACTTGCTTGTAAAGCTTGTTCAAAGAATCGTACGAATTATTGATAGGCCAAAATCTCTCTCTTGTGCTATTATTGTGCTTCCATTTCTCCTTTGAATGGCCAGCTTGTTTCACACTCATGATCCTCGGTGAATTTCCAATAACATTATTTTGATAATATGCAGAAATAACTGCTACCACACAATTAAGAAATATGTATAAAGCTAGTAATGTAGTACAAATAAGAATTATTTAAGTAAATTGACAATAATTGAGTCTATTTGCAATTAGAGACAGCTCAATTTGGACTTGATCTGTATCTATTGATTGTATATTGTGTTCTGTTGTCTTTGCAAGCTGACACAATGCATTTCCTTGATAATAATTAAAATACTTGCAATTTATTTTCACAGTATCAGTCATATCCTGGCAGTCGCTTAGATGCAAGTGCTGAAAACATCCAAAATGTCTTTGGGTGATGGTTAATTTCAGAAAAGCCAAGGAATTTCAAAAAAATGCAATGAATTATGTTATTGGATGCATATTATTGACTGTGAATCTTCTACAGTTTCAGGAAGCTCTTTGTTTTGTACCTTACAAAGAGGTGCTGCTCCCATGCTGCGCCCATGCTATAGTGCTCTAAACAGAACTCGCTATTCATTTTTATTATTGCTTTGTTGAAACTTTGACATATTTCCTTTCACTTAAAAGTTAACTAAAAGAGATGCTAGTGGGTATTGATTCACCCTCATCATATTTATCCACCATGAGCAGGTTTCGCCTTAATTGGACTGAAATGGCTAAAATATCATTCTTAATCATTTTCAGGCACTAGCGTCACTTCATGATCTGCACATTCCTATTGAGGTAGACAGCATGCAAACCACGTGCTGTCTCTTCATTTCCATGATTTCAGCGCACAGTTCAGTGCAACCTGTGATGATAGGCTACCTGTACGCTTTTCAAGGGCCTATAATATGTGAGGCTAATTCATGTCCCAGCTAGCCTCCAACTATTAAAGGCAGTCTGTCCTGTTAGAGGGAAACTGCACTGGATAAAAGGAGGTTGTTGCTGACTGTCAGTCCTGCAGTTGAAGGAAAGTGAATTGGAGCACCAGGGCAGAGAGAGTGTTCCGTGGTTCACACAAGTGGCACTGGAGACTTCAGAATGGAAGTTGACAGGAAAAATTCCATATTTCTGCAGGGAACCAGGAGGCCTTCGAGGAACACCGTCCACACGGAGGTGGTCAGAGCTAATGAATGCATCTTCAAATGACATTTTGCACCCACCTCACTACCAACCTCTCACACTTCTCAATAAACCACATTCCCATCTGAATTACTAGTCCAGTGACAATACCACTACGCCACCGCCTCTCCTTCCCTATGGACCTATCCTATCAAACCTTTCTTCATAAAATAACCCCTTCACCTAACCCCAGGAGTCAGTCGACTGAACTTTCTCTGAACTGCTCCGACTGCAGTTATGTCCTTTCTTAACTTTCATGTCACCCTCATCCTGCTATCTGACATTTGTTCATGTTGTAGATTGTATGATAAGCACCTCTTGCTTTACAACCTTTCAGTCACCTTTAGCCACCCTTCGGGTTTTATGCTTTTAAGCTCAAGTATTACTGCCATCCCTGGCCACAGAAGTCGCAGGAAAAAGAGGAAGAATAACGCTAGACCACTGATGAAGAAGCTACCATCACTTGCACCCACTACCTCAGACGCCAACAATGAATTTTAGAGACTAATAAAGAGGCAGAATCGGCACATGTTGAATCATCGGGGATGAGTCCAAAGCTGGGCTCTCAAGGCCCAGAGCTGCTCGTGGTATCTTATGAGGCCATCTACAGCCTTCCATCAGCCTTCCATCAGCCATGCTGTAGCCAAAGAGCACAAATGGAATGCACAAGGATCAATAGTTCATTTCTGTTTGTATAATTGTTTATATATATAAATTTTTTAGTAGGATCCTGGAAAGGGCAAATGGCAAGGTGGAAATAATGGAGACAAAGGAGGGCATCGCAAAGTTGTCAAAGTGATAGTTCAGATGAGAAAATTGGTGTGAAACTCTCTAGCTCCACTGGTCTGCTTTCTCTCCCGGTCTTGACACTTTGAAAGCAAATAAAGAGTGGACCAGATTTGCGCCATCACTCTGGCTGGGTGGGGATTCCACAGAGATCGGACAGGGCGCCCAGATCACAAATAAAGAATAACCCCCCACCCCTGCCCAAAGCTCACAACAATCACAAAAATAAATAATCGTCCCCTCCTCTCTCCTCCACTGCAGAGGTTTCTTGGGCCTTCCTCCCTCCCCAATCATCACCGCATTGCCATCCCCTCCCCTGATCATCCCCATCATTCCTTCACTCCCCTGATCATCCCTGGTATCCCCTTGCCCCCCTAATCATCCTCGACATCCCTATCCTGTATAGCCTATGCCAACCTTACAGTGCCAATCTGTGCCAGAGGGCAGTGCCAGGGTGCATTTCCAGAGCATTGCTTGGCAATGTCATTCCTCCCCAGAGGCTATACAGAGGGCTGTACAGTGGTGGCTCAGTGGCACAGTGGTTAGCACTGCTGTCTCACAGCGCCAGGGACCCAGGTTCAATTCTGGCCTCAGGTCACTGTCTGTGTGGAGTTTGCACATTCTCCCCATGTCTGCGTGGGTTTCCTCCGGGTGCTCTGGTTTCCTCCCACACTCCAAAGATGTGCAGGTTAGGTGGATTGACCATGATAAATTGCCCCCTAGTGTCAGGGGGATTAGAAGGCAGTTTAGGAGGAAATAGATGTTCGGAGGGAGGATGTACTGGCAGTTTTGAATAAACTGAAGGTCGATAAGTCCCCTGGGCCTGATGAAATATATCCTAGGATTCTTTGGGAGGCAAGGGATGAGATTGTAGAGCCTTTGGCTTTGATCTTTGGGTCCTCACTGTCCACGGGGATGGTGCCAGAGGACTGGAGAGTGGCGAATGTTGTTCCTCTGTTTAAGAAAGGGAATAGAAATGACCTGGTAATTATAGACCAGTTAGTCTTACTTCGGTGCTTGGTAAATTGATGGAAAAGGTCCTTAGGGATGGGATTTACGACCATTTAGAAAGATGCGGATTAATCCGGGATAGTCAGCACGGATTTGTGAAGGGCAAGTCGTGCCTCACAAATTTGATTGAATTTTTTGAGGAGGTAACTAAGTGTGTTGATGAAGGTAGGGCAGTTGATGTCATATACATGGATTTTAGTAAGACGTTTGATAAGGTCCCCCATGGTCGGCTTATGATGAAAGTAAGGAGGTGTGGGATAGAGGAAAAGTTGGCCGATTGGATAGGTAACTGGCTATCTGATTGTCTGTACCTTTAAGACCTGGCTGGCTGTAGAGATTTACATTCTAATTAGTATTCTGTAACTTGATTTCTGTGTCTGTGCACTGTTTGAGAGCACATTTCCACTCCATCTGACGAAGGAGCAGTGCTCCGAAAGCTTATGGTATTTGCTACCAAATAAATCTGTTGGACTTTAACCTGGTGTTGTGAGACTTCTTACTGTATCTGATCGAAGATGGATGGAAAATTTTCGGACTGGAGGCAGGTTGCTAGTGGAGTGCCACAGGGATCAGTGCTTGGTCCTCTGCTCTTTGTGATTTTTATTAATGACTTAGAGGAGGGGGCTGAAGGGTGGATCAGTAAATTTGCTGATGACACCAAGGTTGGTGGAGTAGTGGATGAGGTGGAGGGCTGTTGTAGGCTGCAAAGAGATATAGATAGGATGCAAAGCTGGGCTGAAAAATGGCAAATGGAGTTTACCCCTGATAAATGTGAGATGATTAATTTTGGTAGGACTAATTTAAATGTGGATTACAGGGTCAAAGGTAGGGTTCTGAAGACTGTGGAGGAACAGAGAGATCTTGGGGTCCATATCCACAGATCTCTAAAGGTTGCCACTCAAGTGGATAGAGCTGTGGAGAAGGCCTATAGTGTGTTAGCTTTTATTAACAGGGGGTTGGAGTTTAAGAGCCGTGGGGTTATGCTGCAACTGTACAGGACCTTGGTGAGACCACATTTGGAATATTGTGTGCAGTTCTGGCCACCTCACTATAAGAAGGATGTGGAAGCGCTGGAAAGAGTGCAGAGGAGATTTACCAGGATGCTGCCTGGTTTGGAGGGTAGGATTTATGAGGAAAGGTTGAGGGAGCTAGGGCTGTTCTCTCTGGAGCGGAGGAGGCTGAGGGGAGACTTAATAGAGGTTTATAAAATGATGAAGGGGATAGATAGGGTGAACGTTCAAAGACTATTTCCTCGGATGGATGGAGCTATTACAAGGGGGCATAACTATAGGGTTCATGGTGGGAGATATAGGAAGGATATCAGAGGTAGGTTCTTTACGCAGAGTGGTTGAGGTGTGGAATGGACTGCCTGCAGTGATAGTGGAGTCAGACACTTTAGGAACATTTAAGCGGTTATTGGATAGGCACATGGAGCACAGCAGGATGATAGGGAGTGGGATAGCTTGATCTTGGTTTCAGATAAAGCTCGGCACAACATCGTGGGCCGAAGGGCCTGTTCTGTGCTGTACTGTTCTATGTTCTGTGAGACTGTATAATTATATTTAAATTTGTTGAAAGCTATTTAAATCAGGTTCATGCCCATTATGGGCGGGGAAAATTGGAGATTGCGATCTTGCTATTTCCGGTTTTTGACAGAAATTGAGCCCTCTCAGGTGATCTCGCGCACGGAGATTGCAGGCTCAAGATCCTGCGCATAGTGGTGAAGCATCCTATTATAAGTAGAGTTTGAGCAGGCACTCTTGGTCGGGCCTTCTGAATCAAATGTGTACCAGATGCCTTGTCATTGTCTCCTCTTCTAGTTTTCCTTTTCCAAATGAGGTGACCAATGGATTTCCAGTAACAAGGACTGCGCCTTCATGATGGCAACATTGTGGAGAACAAAGCAGGTCAATGCAAACTCATAGATCTGCTTTGGCAGAGAGTTGGGATAAAAGGTTCTTTCTCAGAATGGCAACCGGTGACAAGTGGTGTCCCGCAGGGTTCAGTGTTGGGGCCACAGCTGTTCTCTTTATATATTAACGATCTAGATGACGGGACTGGGGGCATTCTGGCCAAGTTTGCCGATGATACAAAGATAGGTGGAGGGGCAGGTAGTATTGAGGAGGTGGGGAGGCTGCAGAAAGATTTAGACAGTTTAGGAGAGTGGTCCAAGAAGTGGCTGATGAAATTCAACGTGGGCAAGTGCGAGGTCTTGCACTTTGGAAAAAGGAATAGAGGCATGGACTATTTTCTAAACGGTGACAAAATTCATAATGCTAAAGTGCAAAGGGACTTGGGAGTCCTAGTCCAGGATTCTCTAAAGGTAAACTTGCAGGTTGAGTCTGTAATTAAGAAAGCAAATGTAATGTTGTCATTTATCTCAAGAGGCTTGAAATACAAAGCAGGGATGTACTTCTGAGGCTTTATAAAGCACTGGTTAGGCCCCATTTGGAGTACTGTGAGCAATTTTGGGCCCCACACCTCAGGAAGGACATACTGGCACTGGAGCGGGTCCAGCGGAGATTCACACGGATGATCCCAGGAATGCTAGGCCTGACATACGATGAACGTCTGAGGATCATGGGATTATATTCATTGGAGTTTAGGAGGTTGAGGGGAGATCTAATAGAAACTTACAAGATAATGAACGGCTTAGATAGGATGGACGTAGGGAAGTTGTTTCCATTAGCAGGGGAGACTAGGACGCGGGGGCACAGCCTTAGAATAAAAGGGAGTCACTTTAGAACAGAGATGAGGAGAAATTTCTTCAGCCAGAGGGTGGTAGGTCTGTGGAATTCATTGCCACAGAGGGCTGTGGAGGCCGAGACGTTGAGCGTCTTCAAGACAGAAATTGATAAATTCTTGATTTCTCGAGGAATTAAGGGCTATGGGGCGAGAGCGGGTAAATGGAGTTGAAATCAACCATGATTGAATGGTGGAGTGGACTCGATGGGCCGAATGGCCTTACTTCCGCTCCTATGTCTTATGGTCTTATGGCATGTTCTGGAGGATTCCCCCTGAGTGGTATAGGTACCGGAAGCACATGGGTTGTCTGTACCAAGGTGTCCCTAGTGCCTTCATGGCTCTTTGTCCTTGCATGGTTTTTTGGCAGAGGATGGTCATCAGCCACATGTACATGGGGTAACCTTTGTCTCCAAGCAGCCATCCTCTGGATCTTAGAGGCACCAAGATAGTGAGAATAGCAGGCTGCTTTAAAATGAAGGCAGCATGTCTGATGTCAGAATAGTGAGCATTCACCAACAGATATACCCTGCATCATCATAATATTGGTAAATCCACGTACAGATCATCTTGTTTCACCTTCTTTAGAAAGATCACCATGTAATTGCCTCTCTTGTCACCATTCCCTCCCAGAGACATCGATAGACAGCATAGATGTTGAATGCGTCACCCACTCACATCTGAACTGACTGGCCAGTTGAAAGCTTAATGTCAGGGTGAGCTTGATGGCCACTGGCAGCACCATCCTTTCACCTGTATGAGGTTCCAAGTCATGCTGCAGGTGACACAGTTCTGTATCCACCTCCTAGGTTAGTTATCTAGTTAGGTTATTTCGTGATTTAAGTTCCTGAAACTTTGGGGTCTAAATTCCATGACCCTTCATGTGCAATCCCATCATAACTCCGACAGGAGTGAGGTGGAATGGCCGATATTAAATCACAGCACAGTGAAAACTGTGTTAGATGAATTGAATGATCGTGGGTTCAAGTCACCCAGCAGAGACTTGAGCAGATAGTCCAATCTGACACTTCAATGCAGTACAGAGGCAGCGCTGTACGACTGATGCTATCTTTTGGAAGAGACATTAACTGAAGACATATTTGTTTGTTAAAGCGACAATGAAAGATCTCATAGCACTGTTATTTCCATTGTCCTAGCCAATATTTACCCTCAACCAACAGCACGAATTACATATTACCTGGTTATGATCACATTTTTGTTTGTGGGACCTTGCTCTTTGTAAATCAGTTGTCAGGTTTCCTGATACTATCAGAGTATTTGGCAGCAACCCCGCAGATGCTGCCAAAGCTACTGTATTTACGCAGTACTTTTATTTAGGGGGGAGATAGTGGTATAGTGCTTTTGTCACTGGGCTAGTAATCCAGAAGTCCATGATGCTGGGTGACGGGTTCAAATCCCACCACGACAGCTGGTGGAATTTAAATTCAATCAGTAAAATCTGGAATTGAAAGCTAGTCTCAGTAATGGTAACCATGAAACCATCATCGATTGTTGTAAAAACCCATCTGGTTCACTAATGTCCTTTAGGGAAGGAAATCTGCCATCCTTACCCGGTCTGGCCTACATGTGACTCCAGACCCACAGCAATGTGGTTGACTCTTAACTACCCTCTGAAATGGACTAGCAAGCCACTCAGTTCAAGGGCAAATAGGGATGGGCAAAGTGGACCAGTGACACACATCCCATGAATGAATAAAGAAAAAAATATTCAGATTTCCAGCGTCTGTATTATTTTGCTTTTATTCTTCCAGAGTATTTCATTGGCTATGAAGCACTTTGGGAGACACTGAATGAATGAGAAACAGTATATAAGTGCAAGTTATTTCTTTCTTTGCAAACTATGTAATATAAAATATTTATAAGATTTGGTTGAGATATCTAATGACAGTAACACTTTTGGTAGCAAATCAACTCAAACTGACAGCATAAACCAGCACGCTAAAACCCTGAGGTGTTAGATTTCTTTCAGGTGGCCATTGTACTCTGTTTTGAGAATTCCCAGACATTGCTGAGAAAGTTTGAGTTAGAAAACTCACGGTGGCATGGTGACGCACTGCTGCGTCACAGCTCCAGGGACCTGGGTTCAATTCCCGGCTTGAATCACTGTGTGTGTGGAGTTTGCACGTCCTCCCCGTGTCTGGGTGGGTTTCCTCCAGGTGCTCTGGTTTCCTCCCACAGTCCAAAGATGTGCGGGTTAGGTGCATTGGCCATCCTAAATTGCTCCTTAGTGTCCTGGGATGCATAGGTGAGAGGGATTAGCAGGGTAAATATGTGGGGTTACGGGGATAAGGCCTGGGATTGTTGTTGGTGCAAACTCGATGGGCTCCTCCTGCACTGGAAGGTTTCTATGAAAAGAAACTTCTTCTCATCAAATTATTATCAGATTGACTGCGAAGACAGTTGAACATTTTTACTCATATGACTAAAACAAGACAGCATATTCCATTGTTTTGGAAATGTTTAGCTGGAGCCTTAATTTTCCCAGTAGCTTCATGCTGTTGGGAAGAGAATTGTATGCATTATTTGTGCTATACTGAGAGAGTTTATCTTCTTTCAGATGAAACATTGGTTAGTCTAGCCAAGGAATGATTACTGAGACATTGGTATGTTCAAACAGTAACTGGTTTATTATATGTACTTAAACTATGAGCAACCACTCATGACTAGATACTACACTGCTGAAGCCATAAATTTCCTCCTTGACTTCTAATCAAGTGTTCTTTTACATAATTTTTTATCAGAGATGCTGGTTACACAGTCCTGCACATTAAGTATTATAAACCCTAAACTGAGATTGTCAGCTCTTTCAGATGTACTTCAAAGATCCAGCTGTGCTTTTTGAAAAAGAACAGGGATTCATCCAGTGTCCCGGTCGGCATCTGGTCATCATCACATTGCTGCTTGTGAGATCTTGTTGTGTACAAATTGGTTACCATGCTCTCTATATTACTATATTACTACACTTCAAAAACAAATTGGTTAAAAAGTACTTTGGGACCTCCTGAGGTTGTGAAAGGCGCTACAAAAATGCAAGACTTTCTTTCTTATGTCATGTCTGTTTGTGCACAATTACAATTTTGACTTTGTGTACTTTCTGCAAGTCCAATCATATAATTTCAAAATTTATAATCACCTTCTGCTCACCATTTTGGACTAAAGATCCTTGGTCCTTCAGGTGCAATCTCACTGTAACTTTGATACCGCTGCAAAAGAATGATCACATATTAGATCGAGACCTAAAAGTCCTAACTTTTCCAAAGGATTTGTATCTTGCCATGTTGGAGTAGACAGTCAGGGAAATAGCTAGGGATTCCCAACATTGAGAGTTCTTGCAATCTACGGTAATGAAAGGCTCAGTGGATCATTCAGGCCCAAATGGTTGGTAAGAACAGGTATAGCACATTTTCACATGGTACCCCAAATACTGTACCCAGTATTTTCTTGTTAAGTTATGAATTTTTAAAGGAGCTGAATGTAACTTCTTTCCAGTCAGTAGCACCACCCATGAATTCCTGGGATGCTTCCGCAGGTGATTTCCCCGATGAGTTCCTAGTGGAATTGCTGTCCATGCAAATGAGAAAATTTTCCTTTGACGCAGGATAGTTTTCTGGAGTCAGGAGGAGAAGATCCTATCAGGAGTGTTCCTTTAAACCACAACAATCAGTGGTCGGCACATAGTTAGAAGGTAACTTAACAGATAGAGAGGTTTTTCTCTTTTCAGACACTGTTTCAAATGTGCGAGATAATGAAGTATGATGCCCCCTTAAATACATGCGAACATTTCAGCAACTAGCAGCACAATGAAAATACCATTAGCATTAACATGATGCAATTATATCCATTATATATATATATATGTATATGTTTATTTACAATTGGATTAATATTTACAGTGATTATACACCTGTGCTACGTTTGTGCCTTTAATATTTCTTTATCTTTCTTTATCTTTATTTTCTTTATCTTTTCCTATTACTAAGTCCCAACTTCCACAGCTGAGGTGGAGGCAGACTGCTGCCTGCCATGCTCCGTGGGCGTTCTGTGGTGGTACGAGCTAGGTGCTTCTAACCTGCTGGAGGCTTTGGGTCACTGGCAGAGTAGAGGTGGAGCAACAGGGCATCCTGATCTGATTTGATTTGATTTATTATTTTCACATGTATTGAGATACGGCAAAAAGTATTGTTTCTTGCGTGCCATACAAAGCATACTGTTCATAGAGTACATAGGGGAGAAGGAAATGAGAGGGTGCAGAATATAGTGTTACAGTCACAGCTAGGGTGTAGAGAAAAATCAGCTTAATGTAAGGTAGGTCCATTTAAACATTTGATGGTAGCAGGGAAGAAGTATCCTGGGATGAAGACTCCATGGTGTCTTGCCAACACTAATGATGGCACCTTTCTGACTCCTTGAAGAGAAGGGGCAGCTGGAGGGAGGTTGAAGTGATCTATCCTCCTGTAACATAGCCCCTGCTGCACTGTGCCCATGGTTAGAGAGATGGACCCAAACCTCAACAGCCACGTCTCCACACTTTCACCTCTCTTTACTACCATCACTGCTAGATAATAAGACCATAAGACCATAAGACATGGGAGCAGAATTAGGCCACTCGGCCCATCGAGTCTGCTCCACCATTCAATCATGGCTGATATTTTTCTCATTTCCATTCTCCTGCCTTTTCCCCATAACCCCTGATCCCCTTATTAATCAAGAACCTATCTATCTCTGTCTTAAAGACACTCAATGACCACAGCCTTCTGCGGCAAAGAATTCCACAGAATCACCACTCTGTGACTGAAGAAATTCCTCCTCATCTCTGTTTTAAAGGATCATTCCTTTAGCCTGAGGTTGTGCCCTCTGGTTCTAGTTTTTCCTACTAGTGGAAACATCCTCTCCACGTCCACTCTATCCAGGCTTCGCAGTATCCTGTAAGTTTCAATAAGATCCCCCTTCATCCTTCTAAACTGCAACGAGTACAGACCCAGAGTCCTCAACAGTTCCTCATACGACAAGCCCTTCGTTCCAGGCTTCGTTCTTGTGAACCCCCTCTGGACCCTTTCCAAGGCCAACACATCCTTCCTTACATACGGAGCCCAAAACAGCTCACAATACTCCAAATGGGGTCTGACCAGAGCCTTATACAGCCTCAGAAGTACATCCCTGCTCTTGTATTCTAGCCCTCTCGACATGAATGCTAACATTGAATTTGCCTTCCTAACTGGGGGACTGAACTTGCACGTTAACCTTAAGAGAATCTTGAACAATGACTCCCAAGTCCTTTTGTGTTTCTGATTTCCTAAGCATTTTCCCGTTTAGAAAATAGTCTATGCCTCCATTCTTCCTCCCAAAGTGCATAACCTCACACTTTTCCACATTGTATTCCATTTCAAGAACAGCTTCTTCCCACCAGACTTTTGAATAGATCTACCATATATTAAGTTGATCTTTCTCTACACCCTAGCTATGACTGCAACACTACGTTCTGCACTCCTCTCCTTTCCTTCTCCCCTATGTACTCTATAAACAGTAGTGGACTCGTCAACATTAAGAGCATTCAAATGGTTATTGGATAAACATATGGATGATATTGGAATAGTGTAGATTAGAGGGTCTTTAGATTGGTTCCACTGGTCGGCGCAACATCGAGGGCCGAAGGGCCTGTACTGCGCTGTAATGTTCTATGTTCTATGTTCTATCTGCCACTTCTTTGCCCACTCTCCTAACCTATCCAAGTCCTTCTGCAGTCCCCCCTGCTTCCTCAATATTACCTGTCCCTCCACATATCTTTCTATCATCTGCAAACTTAGCAACAGTGCCTTCAATTCCTCCCTCCAAATCGTAAATGTATATTGTGAAAAGTTGTGGTCCCAGCACTGACCTTTGATAGCCCCTTCCCCAACCAAAAACATGATCAACACCCACTTGAGCAGATCAGTCTGCCTCTCTTGGCCGTGGGACACCTTATACTATCCCTCCATGGATAGCCTGCAGTGTCCATTCCCAGACTGTTTGCACAACCCACTCCGGACATCCTGCATTGTCCCTCCCCGGACATGCTGCACTATCCCTCCCCGGACACCCTACACTATCCCTCCCCAGACATCCTGCACTATCCCTCCCTGGACATCCTGCACCATCCCTCGCCGGACATCCTGCACTATTCCTGCCCAGACACCGTGCACTATCCCCTTCCTGACACCCTGCACTGTCCCTCCCCGGACACCCTGTACTATCCCTCCACGGCACCCTGCACTATCCCTTCCCGGACATCCTGCACTATCCCTCCCCGGACACCCTACACTATCCTTCCCCGGACATCCCATACTATCCCTTCCCGGACATCCTGCCCTATTCCTCCCCGGATAACCTGCCCTATTCCTCCTTGGATAGCCTACAATTACCCACCACTACTCTACCCTTTCCCATTAAGCTGATCTTTTTCCCTTAGTCATCCTCCATGCAACTTGCACTGTCACTGTGTGGCCTCAAGTGTAAGCTGGCATTTACATTTGCTTCCAAAGAGGACAATACAGTGGTAACTCACTGTTAATCATGGAAGAAGTCATGTAACTCTTACTCATGTAAGAGTCATGTAAGCCTTACTTGTGACTGATAAATAAACTTTACTTTTACTTTACCTTGCCAGTTGCAAGCTTCTTATCTACAGTCGTAAATGGGAATGGTCTAACTTCTTGCTGGTAGAACGCTTAATTTGGAGGGAGAACATAATTCTGCAAGCCAGCCTATTGATGAGCATGCATGACATGCTAATTCATACAAAAGAACTTCCTGACATTGTTCATCAGAAGCTCATTCCACCTTAAAATCCCGAGAACATAATTGCAAAAGTTCATTCCACCGTCAGGAAACGGATTTTTGGCTTCACACCAAATTAAGTTCCTCCACCTACCAATCATCCCACTGATTCCACTCACAATGTTGAATGAATTATTTTGTTACTGTAATAACACCCAATTGAAAGCAATTCACCATATATTTAATGTGAAGAGAATCGTTGAAAGCTTCTATTACTTTCCTCAGGGTAGTGTCTTAGGCCCAACCATCTTCAGCTGCTTCATCAATGACTTTCTCTCCATCATAAGGTCAGAAGTGAGGATGTTCACTGATGACTGCTCAATGTTCAGCACCATTCATGACTCCTCAGATACTGAAGCAGTCCACGTCCAAATGCAGCAAGACCTGGACAATATTCAGACTTGGGCTCACAAGCGGCAAGTAACATTCATGCCACACAAGTAGCAGGCAATAACCATCTCCAACAAGAGAGAACCCATTGACATTCAATGACACTACAATTGCTGACTCCACCACTATCAAAATCCTGGAGGTTACCATTGACCAGAAACTGAACTGGATTAACCATATAAATACTGTAGCTACAAGAGCATGTCAGAAGCTAGGAATCGTGTGGTGAGTAACTCACCTCCTGATTCCCCAAAACCTGTCCATCATCTACAAGCCACAGGTTAGGAGAGTGATGCAATAATCTCCACTTGCCTGGGTAATACAGCTCCAACAACACGAAAGAAGTTTGACACCATCCAGGACAAAGCAGATTTGATTGGCAACCATCCACAAACATTCACTCCCTCCACCACCAATGCAGAGTGGTAGCAGTTTGCACCATCTACAAGATTCACTGCAGGAACTCACCAAGCTTCCAGAGATAGCATCTTCCAACCCCACAACCACTGCCATCTAGGACAAAAACAGCAGACACATGTGGACACTTCCACCTGGAAATTCCTCTCCAAGCTATTCACCATCCTTAGAAACAAAATGCCATTCCTTCACTGTTGCTGGTTCAAAATCCTGGAACTCCTTCTCTAACAGCACTGTGGGTGTACCTATACCACATGGACTGCAGCAGTTCAAGAAGGCAGCTCACCACCGAGTTCGCAAGGGCAATTAGGGATGGACAATAAACAATGGTCTAGATGGTGACGTTCACATCCCATTAACGAATGAAAAAAGGGTTACATAGAGAAGCTCTAATTACAAGATCAATTTGTCTTGATTTTTGAGAAAATCCTACTTAATAAAGCTTAGGCTGAATCTTACAATTGGCACCCACACATTTTATTCCATAACCAAATGACTTATTTTCTGAGGATCCAGAATTCCAGCTTGTTGAAACGTGGGTTAATGTCAAACTCTTATCTCTTCACACCAGATATACTGCCTGGGATCTAACATTGCACTCCAATCCCCAAGCAACGGATAAAGTCCATGATCTATGTAGGTAAAAATCACTTGAGTTGTTTATCACAAGTGGTTTCAAATTTGTTATCACCATTTTCAGTGATGCTTATGGTTGCTGAGTTATACTGGGAAGGCGTAATAGTTGATACAATAAACAGCCTTTTCATGAGAGATGAGGTCTGTGTCCAGTCATGTAGGGATTTTATGGAACCAAATCCAACAATATGGAATATGGAACAATAATATGAATGCAGCATACACCAGCAAGAACACTTTCATATTATAGCAGGAATATTTACACGTTTTTGTAGTAGAAACCTCCTAACCTCTATATCTCATTCAGCCCTGCAAATCTCTGAGTTCTCCAACAAATTCCAACAGATGGAAGGGGTGGCATGGTAGCACAGTGGTTAGCACTGCTGCTTCACAGCTCCAGGGACCTGGGTTTGATTCCCGGCTTGGGTCACTGTCTGTGTGGAGTTTGCACATTTTCCTCGTGTCTGCGTGGGTTTCCTCCAGGTGCTCCGGTTTCCTCCCACAGTCCAAAGATGTGCGGGTTAGGTTGATTGGCCATGCTAAAATTGCCCCTTAGTGCCCTGAGATGTGTAGGTTAGAGGGATTAGCGGGTAAATATGTAGGGATATGGGGGTAGGGCCTGGGTGGGATTGTGGTCGGTGCAGACTCGATGGGCCGAATGGCCTCCTTCTGCACTGTAGGGTTGCTATGATTCTATGAATTTAAGACTCTGGAACAACACAAGGTAATCCTTGTACATTTGTCACATATCTACCATTACCCTTCCAGGTTTGTGATGCAGCATACACCAGCATGAACACTTTAATACTATAGCAGGAAAATGTACACGTTTTTGTAGTAGAAACCTCCTAACCTCCATATCTCGTTCAGCCCTGCAAATCTCTGAGTTCTCCAATCCTGGCCTCTTGTGCATTCCTGATATTATGGTTCTTCCTTAACCAGCTATATGTTTAGCTATCTAGGCACTGAACTCTCCCCAAGACAACAGTGTTGAAGAGTCTGGGGGAGAAAGAGAGACTGGGAGGAGGAAGAGAGAAAGAAAAACTGGATGAGGAGAGAATTCTCTCCTTAAGCCTCTCTGCCGCTCTGCATTTCTGTCCTCCTTTAAAATCACTCCTTAAAAACTGACCTCGTGAACCAAACTTTTAGTCACCTAGCCTGATATCTTTTTATGTGGCTCAGTGTCAAATTTTGTATGAGCACACTCCCGTCAAAGTCCCTGGGAATGTATTTACTATGTCAAAGGTGGGATACAAATGAAAGTTGTAATTGTGCCAATCTTATCCTTGCAAAATAAGCAAAATGAGTCACAGTTTTGGAAATCAGAGACCTGTACCCCATGAATGCCTGAAATTGAGTCAGGCCATCTTGCAGCCACTTAAAACAGGTGTCAATATGGTAAATTGGAGCAAATGACTGCATTGAGCCCTCTTTAGGTATTGGGCTGTCTAAGTAGAACAGATGTGGAGATGCCGGCGTTGGACTGGGGTAAACACAGTAAGAAGTTTAACAACACCAGGTTAAAGTAGAACAGATGCAGGATGATTCCATTCAGGTTTTCAAAATGTGGATGTGGTTTTGCCAGCATCTACAACTGCAAGGGTGAGTTTCATCTTAATTATTTTAAAAATGACATGGAATTAATAGGAGCGCAAGAACAGAAGCAGGCCATTGAACCTGTTCCAGTTAGATCATGGCTGATCTGAGACCTACCTCAACTTTGCTCCATATTCCTTAATATCTTTAGATCACAAAAATCTATCAACCTATATTTAAAATTAACAATTGATCTGAGATTGCAATTTGTAGCAGTAAGTTCCAAAATTCTACTACTCTTTAGGATGAACCTAGTGAAACTCTTGGGAGTACACAATGAGATGGGCAGGGACACTTAATTGTGTAGGAGGCAAAGTATCAACTTCCCAATGATAAGATGAAAGTTGGGAATTAGTTGGCAGCGGAGTAAAGGCGGATCATGGTTCCCAACAGCAAGTGGCTGGAACCTTTTTAAATCCACATGTGTTCATTAAAACACATGGTTGCCAGATTAAATTGTACCTTTGTTGGTATGTTGACAGAAAACAAGGAACACATACTTTCAGATTCATGTCAGCTTAAAGGCGCAGCATGCAAGGTAATGTTCCTGGTGGACTTGGAATGAGTAGGAGCTGCTTTTCCTGTATGGGGAACTTTGTTGGACCAATGCTGAGGAACCTGAGCTGTTGCAGAGAGCTTGAGTGGCCATGTGGCCATGAATGTCGGGGCATGGCTGACCATGGAAAGGAGGTCAGGTCATGGTGGCTCTAAGAAGGGTGCTGGATGACAGAGGGAAGGTCAACAACGTCTGTTGAAGGCAGCTCAAGAATGAGAGAGAGGAGATCAAGGGTGATTGAAGGGAGGTCATGGTGGCGCTGAGGAGTCGAGGTAACCAAAGGCAGCTTAAAGGCAATAGAGGTTGGAGAATGACAGCAGATCAAGTATGATGGGGGGCAGATTCAGGGTCCTGGGGAGCAGTCCGTTGTTGACTATGGCAGCTCTAGTTTTATAGACAGTGGACCAAAGGTGATAGTAGGTGGCTCAAGGGTTTTGCTAAAAACAGGGCTAGGGGGATTGAGGGATGGTTGAAGGTATCCAATAAACGCTCAGTACCGTTGGGGTGTCAGTCTGGAATTTGTGCTGATATGCTGCCTCTAAGCCTCGACTGACATTTGTATTTGTCCTGTTCTTTCTCCTGTTGTTTTTAAACCTTGGTGGGGTTTTTTTCTATTTAGTCATGGGGCGGGGGCACTTGGCTGACCAGCATTTATTGCCCAACCCTAGTTTCCCTTGGAGGGTAGTTGAGAATCAACCACATGGCTGTGGCTCTGCAGGCCAGACCAAGTAAGGACAGCAGATTTCCTTCCCTAAAGAACATTAGTGAACCAGGTGGATTTTTCCAACCATGTACAATGATTTCATGGTCATCAGTAGATTCTTAATTCCAGATTATTGAATTCAAATTACACCCTCTGCCATGACAGGATTCGAACTTGGGTCCTCAGAACATGTCCTGCATTGTGTACATTGGCGTTTTATCTAGGTGTCTTAATTTAAAGAAAATTAAAATTTGTGAAGCTGAACATACATCAGGGGAAAAGAAGAGCTGAGCCAATCAAATTTACACTTTGTTACAACCAGGCAATAATTTAGCTTTGCCATAAAAACCTAGGTTTTCCCCTGACTCAGCAGATTTTAGCTTCGAATCACGGGTAATCTTTAATAATCTGCCTTTAGGCCTCTTTCTGGTGGAGTTCTCCTTTAAGATGTGAAATGACAGCTCAGAAGCAGCTTTTTTATAAAATTAGATTCCATCCAAAATTGTTTTGTCCTCTAAATGTATTAGCCAGAATGAGAAGAAAAATATCTTTAAATAGAATGAAATTGAGTGGGACAGTACATTACCGAGAATGATTAATCAAATTATAATTGAACCTACTTTTGAAAATCTGCTACTGCAAATATACAATAGCTACAAGGTAAGTGCAGTAAAATAAGATGAATTAATAAGGTTCCTATCCTTGTGCAGATGGTTTGAGGTTTAATTAATTCTTGCTGGGGGCTTCACACTTTCAGCAAAGGTTTAATGTTTTTACGTATCAGACAAGATTTTAGGAAAAAATAGTCTTGGTGATATCTCCAGCACAAACCTGGGTGGAAATTTCCCAAAAAATAACAAAGTGTCATTTCAGGCGTGAAAATTGGTGTGATTCTTTCTGATGCTGGTGGTGTGATCCGGATTGCTATCTTTTGGGACTTAGAAAGGAATATTTTTTGCCCACATGAAAAATGTCACACCTGAGTCAAAAGCGACTGATTCATCCACCATAGGAGTTCATCTGAGCACTTTAATCATTTAAACTGTATTTAAATGGTTCCACAACACTCACTGTCATTCAAACCAGGAGAATGGCAGCTAGAAGACCCAGATTCTCAGATTCTTAGAAGGGGCCCTGACTCAATTACTGGATACCATGGAGGAGAGATGGTCACCAACCACGGGTTGGCAGGAGACAAGGTCACCAATGCGTTCGGGGAGGCAGTGGCAGCACTAGTCAGTGCCAGCAGCATGACCAAGAGAATGGGGGTTTAATGAAAAAAGAGATGAATGGCCTCCTTTGATCTGCAAGAGTAAGAGCCCCCTGTCTCCCCTTGGCATTCAACCCTTCTGTCCCCCTGCAAGAATGTCACCTTGAATACACATGCTGCCACATGAATACACATGTTCCCTGCACTTGATGTCTTACTATGATCCTCAAACCCCTGGCACATCAGAGCCAATTCCTACTTAGGCACAGTGCCATCACATGTCCTCAACTTCCAACGCACCAGGCTTCCAGCTCACAAAATCCCCTTTTGTGTTCCTGCAGGAGAATATAGCCCATAACTGCTGAGAGAGAGAGAGAGAGAATGGGTAGTGGTGTGCCCGAATTAAGGGTCCTGACACCTTTCAAGGAGAGGGCCTTGGAGTTCACAGCAGAGGACCAGGCGCAGGCTTGCACAGAGAGCGAGGTTGGCCTGCAAGAGAGTAATGCGGAGTCACTGCGCCTTCATCCAGGTGGCCAGTCTCAAGTGAGTTACTTATTGTCCAAACCCTTGACCAGGCCCTGTACAAAAACCATATCCCTTGCCTTGCAGGAACATCAACCGATGAACCTCGACCATCCAGCAGAGGCTCCCTTGCACCCTTGACAGCACCTCGGAGGAGATCTCCGAGGAGGATAGCGATGAAGGATCACATCTATCACCTGCACTATCCAACATCACAGAGACAAACAGCTCAGTGGGTGAACTGACCAGAAGGCTTCTGGATCACCCTCTGGTAAGCACCACACAGCCTCTGGTGCACATCAGGTGAAGACGGGAACATCCCAGTGATCGGACAGCCGGAGGTCTGCTGGATCCCAGGACACAGCTGTGCTCCAGCCAGGTGCTGTCCTCTGGACACATTCATCCCTTAGCTGCTAAAGATGCAAATGAAGAGCCAGAAATGCCAAGAGCAGTTGTCAGTGACATTCCTGCAACTGCAAGGCCGAATGCAGAAGTCCCACAGCCTTCAGTCACAGGAGATTTGCCAGCATTGTGTGGCACTCAAGCCAACATTGCAAGGGTGCCTACTGCAGTGGAAAGCCTGGTGCAAGATGTCAGAGCCATGACTGCCAAATTCCAAAGCATGGCCCAGTCCCTGTGGGCCATGGCTGAGGGCTTTCATAGTATGGTGCAGACACAGAGGGCCATCGCTGAGGGGTTCAAGAGCATGGTGCAAACATTGGTGGGCCTCCAGGACTGGCAGCCGCAAGATGACATTAAGGCTTTTGGAGTTTCTCCAGCTGCCCCTCCATCCCATAGAGTAACCCAGGGACCCACAAGCACCTGGAGGAAGAGGGATGTGCTAGAGCACTCCCTGGGGCCTTCCTTCCAGGAGATCATAGAAGTGACCAGGCCCTCTGAATTGCCCCTTCTTGATACTAGAGCTTCTCAGGGGCAGTGAGCAGAATAGGGTGGTACGACAACACCAGTGCCACCCAAATGTTGGCCGAGGCCCTCCAGATCCAGGTCCTCCTGAGGACGCTTGCGACGGCCATCTCAGGCAACAGGGTGTGGAAGGCAACAGGCGCCTCCATTTCCGATGTGCATCCTGGGAATACACCTAGACATAGTGAGAGGGTTCTCAAGATGAGGGAGCTTTAGGAGCACAGTGTGGGAAAGGGCAAAATTAAGCATTCATAATTGTAGGTCAAAATCATTCGCCACAAAAACACAAGTCACCTTTTAAAAACCTCGTGTTCACAATCATAAGGCCTCACTCTCTTTGACTCTCCTCCCATCCTCATCCCATCTGAACACAGCTTTTCCCACAGGCCCTCACTGTAATGCAAACAGTAAGGTCCACTCAAACAGAGAATAAAATACATCCTGGAAGGACTTTGCCATTAATCAGTGAACCTTGCACCCTAGCCCTTATTTCCCTCTAGTGCTAGGGAGCAAATGGATGTGGCGCCTTCCCTCATTCACACATGAGCTGGGGAGTCAGTATGCTGGCAGCAGACAGACAGGAGTCAGACATCAGCCAAAGCTGAGGAGCATCAAAGAGCTTTCCTCACTGCAAGTTGTCATCACCTTCCTGCATTGAAATGCTATGCATGCGCAAGGACTCCCCAGGCCCAGTACCCTGATGAGATGCGTTTGTAGCGGCCTCCAACCTTGGTGCAGAGAGGATCACGAAGGCTGCGGCTTGTTGAGCTGTCGGACAATATGATGATCCGAGTGTCTTAGTGTACAAACTGTTAATACACAGGACTCCCTAATGCTACAGGGTGGTAGAGCCACACCGATGGCTTTCTGCACCTGTGACATGCCAGCGATAGAAACAAATCCCACAGCCCTGTTGTTCGGATGGGCCAGGTCCAGGTTGAAATTAATGTAGTCCAATACCATGGCATAGAGTGCGTCTGTGATGCCATGGATGTATTTGTGTATGGATAACTGCGAGATTCCACCCAGGTCACCTTTTGAGCTGTGTAATGATCCTGTGGCGTAAAAGTTGAGGGCTGCTGTGACCTTCACAGCCACAGGCAGCAGGTGCCCTCCTCCTTCATGTGACCTTAGTTTTGAAAGAAAATCACACAGGTGCTGCACTGCCTCCCTTGTGAGGTGGTGTCTCCGGCGGCAAGTTGTCCGACAGCTTCATGAAGGACACTCGGGTCCTGTAAACCCTCAAACTCCTTAATCTTTGCCTTTGAGCCCCCTGTTTGGCCTGAACTGCAGCCAGCCCTTGAACCTGCCCTGCGGCCCCTTGGCCTCCTGGAACTGGGTTCTCCCTGGGTGCAACCTCTCGTAACTGCTGGAGTCTGTGCTCCTCCAACGCAGTTAATGGCGGAATCGCCAGTTCCTCTGGCTCCATCCCAAGATCTCTCTGAAATCTACGAGGGATGAGAGAGAGAGAGAGAGAGAAAAAGAGCCAATCAGGTTGGTGTTCCAACCAGTTACCTTCAGACCTTTTGCCTTCCTCGCCCTGGAAGCTGTCAACCCTACAGTGTTCACTCATGTCTGTTGCCCTCCTAACCTCATCGCTTGACCAGCCCCAGTTAATGCAATCGCCCCTTCAGAGACACCTGTGGTCTTCCATCTGGTTGTTCCGTCCCTTAATATTTATCACAGGGGGTTCATGCTCAAATTAGACTTACTTAAGGAACAGGTTGTCAAACATCTTCCATCGAGTCAGGCTAGTAATTAGTCAAAGCTAGACAAAAGTGCTACCCTGCATAAGCATCTCAATATTACCGAATGACAACATGTTATTCCTAATTAGGAATGCTAGGAGCGCAATTTTACGGGAGGTTCTGATAGGCTGTTTGAATGGGTGCCCATCCCTCGTGGGCAGAGTCTACTGGATTCCTATGAGGACTACTGTATCCTCTATGACAGGTGCTGGATTCCGGCTATTGTGCTCACACATTCCCTCTCAAACACCTGCACCCACCCTTTAATCTTTAAAACATGAGTTTTCACCCCTCTCCTTGACTTTGAGCTGACATTGTTAAAGCTTAATGCATGATGGCAAATTAGTTTGATGAGCGTGGCTCTCAGGAATGTTAGAGGGCTCAATTACTCTCTGAAGCTGAGATAGGCAACACTCATAGATATCGTTCGTAATCTGGCTGTGTCACCCCGAGATCTCATTGCCGTCATGCCTTTTCACTTAAGACTCCTGGGCAGCCACTGCATAATCTATCTCTAAATGCCTCTTGTGAGATTTTGCAGCCATGATGGGCTTTCCACCCATGGCTCGCTGTAAAATTGTGCTTCGAGACTTACTATAAGCCTAGGAGCGAATAATAGATATTGTCATTCGGTAACATTGAGGTGCTTGTGCAGGGTAGTGCTTTTGTCCAGCTTTGACTAATTACTAGCCTGACTTGATTTTAAAGTTTATTTATTATTGTCACAAGTAGGCTTACATTAACATGCAATGCAGTTACTGTGAAAATCCCATAGTCACCACACTCCAGCACCTGTTCGAGTATACTGAGGGAGAATTTAGCATGGCCAATTCACCTAACCAGCACGTCTTTTGGACTGTGGGAGGAAACTGGAGCACTCAGAGGAAACCCATGCAGACACAAGGAGAACATGTAGACTCCACACAGACAGTGACCCAAGTGTGGAATTGAACCCGGGCCCCTGGCACTGTGAGGCAGCAGTGCTAACCACTGTGCCACCATGCTGATGGAAAATGTTTGACCACCTGTTTCTTAAGTAAGTCCAACTTGAGCATGATTCATTCTGTGCTTGTACTCTTGAGTTCTTTGGCCAACCATGATGTGATGCAACATCCCAGAAACTCCCACAAGTACTACCAATTCATGTGCATTGTACTACTGGTTGAGAAAGTGGGGAGTAACAATTGGGTTAGATTCCAATGACGAGTCACATTGGAATAATTCACACAAGGATAACCTGGCTCCCTGGCACTTGTGCCAATCTCGAGTCTGACTCATAAAGCACTTCTCTATTGGTTCTGATAAGTCATTGAAATATTCACCTCGATTTTTGACAAGTTGATTAAACCGCTCCGTCCCTGCGATTTTTGTGGAGATGGGTCCCTTCTGTAAATAGACATGATTCACAGCCTCACAGAGGAGGCATTGACCATGAGAATCCCAGTCCCAACTAGATAACCAAAAACAATAGCAGCCACCTTCTCCTGGAATTCTTTCATTGTCAGGCTTTGAAATATGAAAAATAAATTGTTCCTTCAGTTTCAGTAGGTAGATGCTATATTGCAAGTTAAGTGTATTCGAACTGCAGTGATTGAACAAAGGACTTTGTCCTACAAAGGTAAGTTGACCATTATATTGATTAGCATTGTGTAAGTGTTGAGATGCATTTGAGTACTTTTCCATTGGGAAAAATGCTACTACATATTCAAAACTAAAGAAAGCACTGCTCAGGATCTCTCGTGTAATAACCTGAAGTGATTTAAATACTCAGAACTATTTTAAGTTGAAAACAAAACTTCAGCAGCTTTCAGTTTGAGAGAGAAAATGTTCCCACCTCCTCCTCGACTGCTTTGATTGACAGAAGATCATGTTTTCAATAAGTGTGTTTTACTGATTTATCAGCACAGCCATTTTGGAGCTCAGTGCTCCAGCTAACCCCATTTATTAATGAAGAGTGGCTGAACATGCATTCAGTAGTAGTGAGGAACCCCACCACTACCAGCACCATTTAAAAACATCAACTACTCTTGTGTTATTTGCTGATTGATTTTCTATTGATTGTTTCTGTGAATGTACAAATCTTTTGAGCTCTCTATGGTTCTTTAAAGTTGCCAAACTTTACTGGGTGTGACTTGGCAGGTACTGAAGGAGTTGGTCCTGCTTTCAAGACTTCTGCACATCCAGTTACTCCTAGACATAGGTGCAGAAGGGTTCATTCACCTTACATTACAGCATGGCTAGAAGAATGAACACAGGGTGGAGCAAGTTGTTAGAATAGGAATGGGAAGAAAAGGAGAAGGGTTGTCAGCAGGAGACTACATATGCTTAGGATGTTCAGGGAGATATTCTCCTACCTCAATCTCGGTGAAGAATAGTGTATCAGACATCTACATGTAAGGATGCCCTTACTGAAATCTGCTGATCGCTGCAGCCCTGATTGCTAATTCAGAGCAGGAAGAGAATTGCATTACCAGTGGCTGTGATGATAGAATAGAATCATAGAGTCCTACAATACAGAAGGAGGCCATTCGGCCCATTGAGTCTGCACCGACAATAATCCCACTCAGGCCCTATCCCCATAACCCCATGCATTTACCCTGACACTAAGGGGCAATTTAGCATGGCCAATCCACCTAACCCACACATCTTTGGACTTTGATGATGACTCGGCCCATGCATCATGCTTCTCCCATGCTCGAGTTTTAGATATTTGGAACACTTCGTAGTTTCCTGTCCACTGTTGTGTAAGGTAAGTGTGGTGAACCATCGTTGGTTACCACTGTGGGGTTATTCCAATGTTACTGTTGGGTTAGGGTGTTGCCACTGTGGGGGTTGTTATAATGTTGTTGGGTTAGGGTGTTTACACTGTGGGATTAATATACCTGTGGTGGATGTTGTTATGGCACATCCCGGTCGGGCCCCGCCTCCTGGGGAGAGGTATAAGACCCTCTGCTCAAGCGGGACCCCTCCAGTCTGGATTGGTGTACTCGTGTTAGATAGTTCCATTGTTTGTCAATAAAAGCCTTCAATCGCTGAAGCCTTGTACCTCGTGCTTGATTGTCGCGCATCAATTTTATTGACAAACACAAAACTCTCGACAGTAAAGAGAGTATGGAGCAAATGCTGAAACCAGAGCGGCTGACGCTGGACCCACGTGCGGTCGGTGCCTCTAACACCTTCGACCACTGGTTGAAGTGTTTCGAGGACTACCTGGCAGCCTCTGCAGCAGTTACTACGGACGACGACAAACTCCAGGTCCTCCACGCGAGGGTAAGCGACACGGTCTATCTTGCGATTCGTGCGGCCACCACTTACCCGAGGGCCATCGAGCTCTTGAAGAAACGATACACGAGACCACCCAACGAGATTCACGCTCGTTACCTCCTCGCTACACGACGTCGGCAGTCGGGTGAAACCATGGAGGACTACGCCAATGAGCTCTTGCAGCTTGCCAGGGGCTGCGACTGCAAAGATGTGTCGGCTGAGCAATATATGTACGACCTCGCCCGAGATGCGTTCGTAGCAGGGTAGGGTCCTCGTACATCCGGCTTAAGCTATTAGAGAAAGGGAACCTCAACTTGACCCAAGCGATGGAGATGGCTGAGATGCTGGAGGCAGCGTCGAAAAGCTTGGCTCTGTACCCCGAAGACCACGTGGAGACAACGTGGCAGGAGCAAGCTCAAATCCCTCCTCGCCCCACGGGCTCGCGCTCCCATATCGACCCGACGACGGCGGCAGCTCCAGGCGGCCAGCGATGCTATTTTTACGGAGGAGCCAAGCATCCACGGCAACAGTGTCCAGCAAGAACGGCGATCTGCAGTCAGTGCGGTAAAAAGGGGCACTATGCTAAAGTTTGCAGGTCGAAGCCCAACGTGCGAATCCAGGACGGCGCCATCGTGGCTGACGGAGGAGGAGGATGACCACCAGGAGTCGCTACGCTTGGCGCCCTCACCCACGTGCGATTCATGGGGGCGGCCATCATGGTCGACGACGACCAGGAGCGACCAGCAGGGGTCCTCAGTATCAACCTCGGCTGCCTGCAGTGACGCCCGGGGGCCAACGGTGGCGTCGATCTCTCTGGACCAGACAAAGCATCACAGGCTCGACAGTTCGATGATGAACATCAAGGTAAATGGTCGTACTGTGTATTGTCTGTTTGACAGTGGGAGCACCGAGAGTTTTATTCACCCTGACACTGCAAAAAGGTGTGGACTCCGGGTTCTACCTGCCAAACAGACAATTTCTATGGCATCACGGTCCCGGTCTGTACCGATCCAAGGACGTTGTATGGTAACCCTAGAGGTGCAGGGCACAATTTACGAGTGATACAGGCTCCTTGTGTTGCCGCACCTTTGCGCGCCAATTCTCCTCGGACTAAACTTTATGGTCCACATGAAGAGTGTGATCCTACAGTACGGTGGGCCACTCCCTTCACTGGCAGTAGGGAATCAGCCGCAGCCTCCAAATTGCCCAAAGCACCCCGCATGCAATCTTTCCACACTGAAGATCACCACACCTTCTTTATTTAAGAATCTGGTACCAGGCTGCAAGCCCATCGCTACTAAAAGTAGGCGTTACAGCGCTGAAGACCGGATCTTTATCAGATCTGAGGTTCAGCGGCTCCTCAAAGAAGGGATCATACAGCCAAGTGCTAGTCCGTGGAGAGCGCAGGTCGTGGTGGTTAAAAGCGGGAGCAAACCCCGGATGGTCATCGACTACAGTCAGACCATTAACCGTTATACGCAGCTGGATGCGTATCCTCTCCCGCGCATATCTGATATGGTCAATCAGATTGCGCAGTACCGGGTGTTCTCCACCATAGACCTTAAGTCCGCCTACCATCAACTCCCCATCCGCCCAGAGGACCGACAATACACGGCTTTTGAGGCGGATGGTCGTCTATATCAGTTTCTTAGGGTTCCATTTGGTGTCACCAATGGGGTCTCGGTCTTCCAGCGTGCTATGGACCGAATGGTGGACCAGAACGGGTTGCGGGCTACCTTCCCGTACCTGGATAACGTCACCATCTGCGGCCATGACCAGCAGGACCATGACACGAATCTCCAAAACTTTCTGCGCACTGCATCTCGCCTGAATCTGACCTATAACAGGGAGAAGTGCATATTCCGTACGCGCAGGTTAGCTATCCTTGGATACGTGGTGGAAAACGGGGTCATCGGCCCTGATCCAGACCGTATGCGCCCCCTTACTGAACTTCCCTTGCCCGCTAGCACAAAAGCACTGAGGAGATGCCTCGGCTTCTTTTCTTATTATGCGCAGTGGGTCCCCAACTACGCGGACAAAGCCCGTCCGCTCATCAAGTCCACGACCTTCCCACTCACGCCGGAGGCCCAATTGGCCTTCAAGGCTTTGAAAAGCGACATTGCGAAAGCCACGATGCACGCGGTGGATGAATCCATCCCTTTTCAGGTGGAAAGTGATGCATCGGATTTCGCCCTGGCCGCCACACTAAACCAGGCAGGCAGGCCCGTCGCGTTTTTTTCCCGCACCCTTCAAGGTCCCGAAATTCGGCATTCAGCGGTGGAGAAGGAGGCTCAGGCCATTGTGGAGGCCATCAGACACTGGCGCCATTACCTGGCGGGGAAGCGGTTCACCCTGATCACGGATCAACGATCCGTGGCGTTTATGTTCAGTAATACGCAGAGGGGCAAGATCAAGAATGATAAGATCTTGCGGTGGAGAATTGAGCTCTCCACCTATAATTACGATATTATGTATCGTCCAGGGAAGCTCAATGAGCCCTCGGATGCCCTCTCGCGCGGAACATGCGCTATCATGCAGGAGGACCGCTTGAAGGCCCTCCACAATGACCTGTGCCATCCTGGAGTCACTCGACTCTACCACTTCATAAAAGCCCGCAACCTGCCCTACTCGGTGGGGGATGTCAGGTCAGTAACGAGAAGCTGTCGGATTTGCGCGGAATGCAAACCGCACTTTTATCGACCGGACCGGGCACAATTGGTCAAGGCCACTCGCCCCTTCGAGAGGCTGAGTGTGGATTTTAAGGTTTTAAGGGCCCCCTTCCCTCAACGGACCGGAATGTCTATTTTCTCAATATCATAGATGAATACTCCCGGTTCCCGTTTGTTGTCCCCTGTGCGGACACGTCGACTGCCACAGTGATTAAGGCATTCAGTGATCTTTTTACCCTGTTCGGGTACCCCTGCTACATACATAGCGACAGGGGCTCGTCGTTCATGAGTAACGACTTGAGGCAATTCCTGCTCTCATACGGGATTGCCTCTAGTAGAACCACGAGCTACAACCCTAGGGGTAACGGACAGGTGGAGAGGGAGAATGCTACAGTCTGGAAGGCTGTCCTATTGGCGCTGAAGTCCAGGGGCCTTCCAGTCTCCCGTTGGCAGGAGGTCCTTCCAAATGCGCTTCATTCCATTCGCTCCCTCCTGTGTACGGCAACCAATGCTACTCCCCACGAGAGGATGTTCTCATTCCCTCGGAAGTCGTCCTCGAGGATCTCCTTACCAGCCTGGTTGACGTACCCAGGACCCGTCCTTCTGCGGCGACATGTGAGGGCCCGCAAGTCCGACCCCTTGGTCGAACCGGTCCAACTCCTCCACGCCAACCCTCAGTATGCCTATGTGGCATATCCTGACGGGCGAGAGGACACGGTCTCGATTCGAGACCTGGCGCCCGCAGGGGACGTAGCAACTCCTGTCGCTCCTATACCCCCTGTCACGAACCCCCTTTCACTTCTTTCTTCCCCAGACGTGGCGCGGTCAGCACCGGGACCAGTGCATAACAGTTATACTCCCATGTACAGCTTGCCTGAGACTCGGAGATCGGCGCCACCACAGAAGGTTCCAGGATCCCCTGCACCACCGCCTCACCAGGGTCAACCGGCCCGGGAGTCCTCGAGGGGACAGCCGGACGCTGTTTTGGAGAGAACGCCACCGCAAGCACCTGCTCCGGTGTCGCAACCGGTGTTGAGGAGATCACAGCGACGGTGTGGTCCTCCAGACCGTCTGGACTTGTGAATTTTGTATATATGTGACCTGTTTTTGCACCCCGCCGGCCTTTGTTTTTAAAGGAGGGGTGAATGTGGTGAACCATCGTTGGTTACCACTGTGGGGTTATTCCAATGTTACTGTTGGGTTAGGGTGTTGCCACTGTGGGGGTTGTTATAATGTTGTTGGGTTAGGGTGTTTACACTGTGGGATTAATATACCTGTGGTGGATGTTGTTATGGCACATCCCGGTCGGGCCCCGCCTCCTGGGGAGAGGTATAAGACCCTCTGCTCAGGCGGGACCCCTCCAGTCTGGATTAGTGTACTCGTGTTAGATAGTTCCATTGTTTGTCAATAAAAGCCTTCAATCGCTGAAGCCTTGTACCTCGTGCTTGATTGTCGCGCATCAGTAAGTCATTGATGATTTATTTTCAAAGAGAACTGACGACATTTTGTCAGAGTGCAGCAGACCAATAAGCAACCAAAAGAGAAAACACTGGAAAATCTCAGCAGGTCTGGCGGAATCTGTAAGGAGAGAAAAGAGCTGACGCTTTGAGTCCAGATGACCCTTTGTCAAAGCTAAAAGGCATAGAAAGTGGGAGATATTTATACTGCAGAGTGAGGGAATGAAAGATGAGTCATAGCCATAGAAACCATGAGTAAAGACTGCTGATGGCAGTCCACAGAGAGAATAAAGGGTGTGAATGGCCAAACGGCAGAGAAGCTAAAATCAGAGGGTAACAGATGAAGATGTTGGGGGAGGGGGGGAATGGATGGGACAGAGGTAAAATTTAGAAAAAGGGAAGCAAAGGGGGAGAAAAGGTAAGGGAAGGGGGATAAAGTAGGGGGAAAGAGTGGGGGGGGGGAAGAAAAATAAAGACAATAAAGTAATAAAAGGTAGAGGACAGTAAAAAATTAAATAAAATAGAATGAAAACAAAGGGGTCGAAGTAGGATAGAATTAATCATCTGAAGTTGTTGAATTCGATGTTGAGACCGGAAGGGTGTAAAGTGCTTAGCCGGAAGATGTGATGCTGTTCCTCCAATTCGTGTTGAGCTTCAAGGTGCCATTGACTGCACACACGACATTGTGGGCACTGCATATCACCTCTGTGAGAAACGAAGCTCACTTTGCAAATAATTTACTCCAAGTCCAATTCTGAAGTAGCAAACACTTTTATTTAACGTTCTTGCAAGATCGGGTGACCAGCAAATAGGCACACCCTGGAGTAAATCTCATATACTTTATACAATTTCTTTGTGTCTCTCAATCCCTCCCCCTCCCCACAATTGGTGTTTTTGGTTATCGGATACCACCTATCATAAGCCCTAGGTTTACTCCGCCTTTGTTTACTGCCCCTGCTATCCAGCTTGGCCGTCCCCGTCCATATTTACTTTGTCCCTTATTTGGCTGTTCCCTCCCATCCTTATCTCCCATTTTCACGCCACTTTCTGTGTGAACGCCCACAGTGTACGTGACAAGCTGCAGTACTGGCTTCCCTTTATTTCAGCCAGTTTAACCCTTTCCTTGTTCAACAGAATTCAGTCTGTCCATACCTTATCAGTCGTCTTGTGATTCTCCTGCAGAAGCAACATTCTTATTTGTTTTTCACACCTCTGGATTGTACCAAAACAGAAAGGGGTTGAACTATTTCAAAGATCAACTGGTGCAAGACTGTGAACAACCAAGCATGCAGGTCAATGTTCAGTATCTTGGCAGCAGCCATGATGCCTTCTTTCTGTGGCTGTTCTCTGTGCCATCTGCATTTGAGTCTCCACAACAAACCAAATTGACGCTACTAGGGGCCAAGGGCTATCTGTTAACGACATGGTAAATAACTCCAGTGTGCAACTCACATGCAATATTATAGAGCAGATCATTGCTGTGTTGAAGCAACACTTCCGTTGCATGGGCAGCTATGGAAGAGCCCGACAACACTCGGCAGAGTGGGTGTCAAGAATTGTAGTGGTATGCTGCATGCTGCACAACTCTGCCACCATGAAGAGACAGCCCTTGATGCTAGTTACACAGTGAGCTGCTGAGGAACATGAGGAGGAGGACAAAGGGAGGTTATATTGCATAAAAATATCAACTGGTCACCTTTGTATTTTATGGTAGTTCTTGCTTTTTTGTGTGTCTTTGCCCATCCTAATTCCCCTACAGAGTGCCACACCAGTAGCTACAACATGTTGATAAAAGGCTGCTTATCTTCAGTGGATGAGTCTGCAGGTGATCACCATTTCTACGCTGGAGAGGATGGGCTCAAAGCTCCACACAATAGTTTCTGCAAAATTGATGTCAGACTTTTCCATGCTCCTTGAATTGCACACAGGCTTTATGCCAGGCTTGCCAATGCACCAAGCATTTCATTGTGCATATCCACCAACTTTCTGCCACAGCCTGTCCCATTAAATTTCTCAATTAAACCCTCTGCAGCAAAACTTGTGTGTCGTCACCCTCCAGAGAACTGGCAGCTGCGCTAACCTTGCACTCTCTCCTGACTGCAGACTACTTATGCTCCGTGACTCACAATGTGTACGTCCCGCCTTTAAGTTATCCTCTAAACTTTAGAGACTAAACTATGTGTAGTTTCAGATCTGAGATGTTCACTGCAAATGTGAGATTGAGTGATGATATTTCTTCATTATCATCACACTCATACTCTTCCATCTGTTACTATTCCACCACTGCCTACCAGGTGGCAATTCTTAGGTAAATGAAAAGGGAAAGTTGCAAAGGGAAAAGGAAGGTTCTTGTGCAAGGACAAGATTTGGAGTCGGTGAATGTAGGAGGTACAGCTTCTGTATCAGAAGCAGTTATGAGATGAGGGAGAAATCAAATGTGAGGAGAGGCATTAGGTTTGATGTTACTGTCATTTTTTGTGGTTTCAGTTCCACCACTGCAAAGCCACTTTAATCATGATGACCACTGTCTTTTCCATGGGGATAGGGATGTGCAGCTGTGCCTGTCCCCCAGTGAGGGGGAGAGTAGTATCTCAGTAAGTGTAGTGCAATGTGTTTGAATGATGTCATCGTAATGGTTGGACTGTTGGCATTGTGCGCAATCTGTGACAGGATGGGTGTGACCTTGCAGTGGTGCTAACTGTGTGCAGTTGCAGTGCAGCTTTGTTACATTTGAATCCTGATGATAGGTGAGTGAGAGAGAAGGATGTGGTGCAATAAGTAATGTATTGCATTTGAAGATACATTTACTGACCTCGACCACCTGTGAGGTCATTAAAGTTTTTTGCGGCACTCTGTCACGGTCTTTGGAGTTAATTCATGGTAATAACCTAGCTAGCTTTCTGCTCCTATTACCTTCTCATAGTTTGGCTATGGAGCTTTCTGGCCTCCTGAGGATGGACCACATTTCCCCTCAACTGCACCTCCTTCACCAAGGTTTCCAGAGCACCGTTGAAAATATTGCAGCCATGTTCTATGTTGTGACATTGTTGTGTCTTTCTCAGGTCAGAACCAGTTGTAAATTGACTTCCAGCACCTGCTCGAATTGGAATTCCTTTTTAAGAGATCCCAGGATTGCTTTAAGTAATATGCATGTTTACTTTTGACAAGCCCCTGCTGAGACATCAACAGCTCAATATTGTTGTTAGAGCTGGCTGCACACTCAACTCCCATTTTTGGAGTTTATCAAATTTCACAGCTTTTTTCTTAACCACAAGAACTATTTCAAGATTCCTGATTCAACGAATTAAAAAATGCAGAAAATCCCAAAGCTACATTAGCAGTAATTATTATTTTGTTTTGCCGTATTAAACTGGAATCTTCCAGAAAGCAAGGTGAAATCTATGGATTAAGAAGGACAGCTAATTCACAAGGGCTGCAAATGCAAGTCAGTCGTAATGATCATCCTCATTAGATGAACCGTCAATTGGAATATTCTTCAGAAATGTTTTGCCTATTGTATTTATGTGTATCATTATATATGCTTTCACTATAATAACGGCACCAAAACAAACAAATCTAGAAAGTTTTATGCCCGATTTCTATAGAGAGCCCTTCTTCTCCTCCCTCCTTGCAGTGCTTCCACATTCTGTCTCCTCATCATGTCATCATGTTACAGACAAAGTGAGTGCCCTCATACTTCTATGAGGCACGAGTCTTTCCTCCCTTATTGTGTGGAGCAAATGTCACCAAATTGCTTCTGCAACTCTAAATGGTGCTTCCACAACCCTTGCCTCACCTACAATTTGTTGAGTGGCCATTTAAATATCACTAGAACAGGGCTCACCAGGGTTCTGGGATTTTGAGATCCTTGTCAAGATGGGAGCTAAGTGGCTGAAGAAGTGTGTGTGCAGGTTGAAGGGTAAAGGGTTAGAGATGAGGCAAATGTCCAGATGAACAACTGCTGAAGATGCAGTACTGATCAGGCTTTGTTGAATCTTACATAGCGAGTAGACGCTGAAGCTTCTGTTTACACATCTTTTTTTTAAGCCCAACAAATTTAGAGGCATCTCGGATGCTGGTCATGAGAAGATCTTGTACATTCAAGGACTGTGCCTTCATGTACAGTAGTTGCAAAATAAAATGCTTCCTCATGCCTGTTGTTTCAGGAGTGATTACAAAGATACTGCCTACAAATACATTGACCAAATTTGGTATCTTGGTGTTGCATTAGCCCATTTAGCTGATTGATGTTATGGTAACATCCATTCAAGGTCTTGAGGCACAAGCAGGGAATGCACCTACTTGTGCCATTCTAACTCAGTGATGACACACAGGCCACACAGAAAGTAACCAGCAGCTCAAAGCACACATGAAAATTTGTGGTAGGCCTCCATTGCATTTCCCATTTGTGTGCTCACAGACTTTAAAAGGCAAAATCCTGTGCAGTAAAATGTGCCAATTTATGACTGCCAAAATATCATTTGTGTGAAGTCTGTGCTTTGCCATTTCCAAACCATAAAATTCCACTTTGCTGTGGCTTAAGCTGTTAAATGCACAACACTTCTCAGAATGCTGCCTGACAGCTGGTAAAGTCCACTGATAAATAACAGAACAGCAATAGAGAAGGTTAGTGGGGGAGACAGTAGAGGAAGTTGCATTATTGTATTTCATTTCCACTATGAAATGACTGTGGTCTCTTTGTCTCCTTTCCAACTTATTTTGTTTCTCATTTTTGTAATTAACAACGGCTGACAGTGTTAAGACAGTGGGTCCCTTCCTCCTTCTTCACCTCTGCTTTTAATCTGGAAGAAACCTGTCAAGGTGTCAATCAATGACACTGCCAACAGCAAAGGTCATTATTTAGTCTGGAACTGTCAAATGTAACCTTTTGCATGCTCACTGATGTATTTTACCTTGATATTTCCTCACAACAAGGTTTCTGGTTTCCCCATTTATAGCCCAGATTCAATTAGCACAAAGGCAGCCAGGCTTCGTTGGAAACATTTTTTTTCTGCAGTCCGAAGGCTGTGGTTTCAAGAGGCCTTGAACACATAGATTGATTTGAAAATACCACTGCAAAAACCAGCAGGATTCACTCCAGTTCTTACCCGAGTTCGACACTTAGAGTTTTTTGGGGAGAATCCCACCCATAATTTTGATTGACACTTCAATGTGGTACTGAGAGGATGCTGTATTGTTGGAGATCCATGCGTCAGATGGGGATTAAACGGAACATTGTCTGCTCTCTCAGGCAATATTAAATATCCCATGGCAGAATTCAAAGAGCGGGAAATTTCCCAGGTGCCCTGATCTCCAACCTTTCCACAGCCAACACCACCAAAGCTCAGATTCAACTTCCAGCTGTTTATCATATTTAGTAGGCACAAAACGGCTGTTCTGCTCACAGACAAAACAATGGTAATTTCAAATCAAATTTATCTCATATTATGGATTGTTTGTGAAAATTATGTTGAGGTAATAAAAATGAAAGTTCTTTCCATAACATGAAAAAAGGTAAAGTTGACAACACTGTTGCCTCACAGTGCCAGAGACCCGAGTTCGATTCCAGGCTTGGGTCACCGTCTGTGCAGAGTCTGCATGATCTCTCCGTGTCTGCATGGGTTTCCTCTGGGTGCTCCAGTTTCCTCTCACTGTGAAAGTTTTGAGCCTCTGTTTTTGGTTCTTTAATGTTTATAGGGTTGTAGGCACTACAATTTTATTCTCAAAAATAAGCTTTGAGGATGGGTGTTTGCTTCTGAGCAATTCCCACATGCCGTTGTTACTAGTTGGCTCTCGGTTCTTTAGATATTATATAATGAGTAAATGGGCAATAAATGGCCATGAGTTGACATGGAGGATATGAGGGGGTCATGGTGGTGGTGGGGGAGGGGGTGGGGGAGGTGTTGGGGGGATGAGTTGCCACTTAGTTGACTTAGTTTGCATGGAGGTGGCATGGGAAGTGTTTGGTGTGTGAGTGGTGAGGGCCAGAGGACCTAACGGCCCTCACCATTCACCACACCAAACACAACTGGGGACAGCGTCCCGGAGAACCAAGACGGGCCTTCTAACCAGCTCACCTAGTTCCACCACCATCTGCTTCTGGGGTCGGTAGGCCCGACTCCATGCTGCACCAAAGGAGCAAAGATTGCAACATATTTTCTACTAAGGCTGGTCTGGCAAATTCACAATTCGAGCTACCCACCTCAGTAATGAAAATGTTGCCATTAAGTTCAGTTTCAATTATTTTCTTTCTGAGCAGATGTCCTACTTGCCAGCATCAGAAATACTAAGAAGCTCAAGTTTTAGGGAGGTCCTTACTTTTAACTTCACAGAATGCTTATAAGTGACTTTGCCATATGCTTTGAAATGTTGATGAGTTTACAAAATTGTTTTTTTCTTCTCTGTAGGACCCATCCTGCTGGGAGGATGTTCTGGAAAGAAATAGGATAACTGGTGTGTGTCAAGCAAAAAACTGTGAGGGAACTGTTGCAGTAAGTCCAATTCTCATGTTTATGGCATGTTTATATATTCCAAATGTGTGGGGTGATCACCCACCTTAGATTCTTTTAGGCCACAGAAAAATTATGAACAGTGTTAACATATTCTTGTGAATGAGAAACAGCAGTTCTGAAACAAAATGCCGTTTCCCTCTCTTTGATGCCTGGTTCCCAAGACAACATTAACTGACATTTATCTCATGATCTTAATGTACTAAAATGTCCCAAGATGCTTCACAGGGGTGGTACCGAAGAAAGTTTAACACTGGGCCACATCAGGAGAAACCTTAAAAGATAAAAGAGAGTTTGAGAGGTGGCGAGCTTTAGGGAGGAAATTCCAGAACTTAGGGCTAAGGCAGCTGAAGGCACAACCACCAAAAGGTAAAGCTATAAAAATCAGGATGCACAAGAGGGCATAACAGGTGGGAACCCAATAAATATTCAAATTGGCCAGTTAACATATAATTAGTGGGCTGAAAGCCCGATTAATATACCTTCCGCTACTCACCCACCTACCCAGTGGGATCTGCACTGAGCACTCTTTGGTATAGGTCCTCACAAATGAGGACCTGGCGTGTTGAACCCCTAAGGGTTGAGGAAGCACCAGCAACTCCCTCAGCAATGAAAGGCACCCTCCCCCCTCACCACATAGGAAGTACGTTTATCTGACCCAACGCCCCACTCAGCCCCCCCCATTCCTCTTCAGATCCCCCCACTCAGGCCCTCTTCTCCCTCGGACCCTCCATACAATCCCCCTTCCCCCTCAGAGTCCCCACACTGCCCCCTTCTCCCTCAGACGTCTTACTCAGACTCCCTTCTATCTCAGAACCCCCACTCAGCCTCCCTTCAGGCCACGCGGCTTGGCAGAGCCAACAGCATCCTGCCCGCTGGCACCCTGGCACCGACACACTGGTGTGGTGCCTTGGGCCTCGAGAAAACTTGAGGAGGTAGGTCCAGTGGCCACTTTCTCCATTTCTGCTGCCAGGTTGCAGAGGATGGGTCACTCTAGGGTCCTGGGGAGTGGGTGGACCGAGAATGGGGGCAAGGGTTGACCTTGTTACTCTCCACTGGGATGGGGGTGTCATGGCTGGACTGCCCCTTCTAGCCCTGGCAGACCTGAAGATCACCCCTGGCATGGTGATTTCAAGTAGCCCTGTGATCAATATCTGCATTCCTGCCTGTTAGCTGTGCAAATTCTGAAGCGGCCTGGTCACTTTAACCTCCAGGCCTCCCAGGCCACCTGACAAGATTTTAAATCACTGCAGCACTCCATTCTGCAGCAGAAATTTTCCTTTCTCCCCGTCAGAAGCTACAGATGTGAGCAGATCCTTTTGAAGTCCCTGTTAGTAGAGAGGAGATGTTAGTTTCACTGGGGAGAGGGGGTGGGGGTGTTGGCTCAATTCTGCACAACTCTGCAGTCAGCCCCAGTCTGCACACATAGCTTTGATTTGAAGATGCTGAGGCTTCCCAACCAGCTGAAATCATTGAAACTTTCTCCATTGCACTTGAAGCCTTTGATCTGTGACAAATTCAATGTGCAGTGCCTTGTAAAAGATTCAACTGCCAGCTTAATGGATTTCTATATTTCTCCAGCCACCTGTATTTATTTTTACTTCTCTTCACCGTTGAATGCACCTCAAGTACCCCATTGATGCTGATCACAACGTTGACAGAGTCTAAGCCTGATTGAGTCTGTGGTTGAACTTCTTCTTTGAAGTCTGTTTGCACCCTCATGCCTGTGTGGTGTGGGGGAGAGTTTAGCCGTTATTTATGGGTTGTGGGGGGAGGCTGCCCTTCTTTTGTGAGGGGTTTGTGGTGCTCCCCTGGTCAGCGGAGGGGGCGGTCAATTCTATCTCTGAGTGCGGAGATGGGGTTGCCCTTTAAAAATGGCGGCCTGGTCTCGGGACGTGGGGCCGGTCAGCAGATTGTCCGTGATGCATAAATTAGCATCCCTCAGATGGAAGAAACCTACTTGGGAGATGCTGCTAACGCCAGCGGGAAACCCTCCAGGACAATTGCGGTCTTGACCACGCCTGACAGACCAGCTCAGATCGCTCTGGTTTTCTTGCCGTTATGACACTTATGTCACGATTCTCCTGAATTGAGATGAAGTGCCTTCCAGCTGGCATGGGTACTTAAGTGTCATAATGGCAAGAAAACCGGAGTGATCCAAGCCGATCTGTCAGGTGTGGTTCAGACCGCAATTGTCCCACACTCAGGCAGGGCCTAAACACGCCAGTGAGCCCGGCTGCACTGTGCTCAGGTGCCATTTTGGAAGAGGACCCCGATCTCACAGTACACTGGGAGACTCCCTCCCTTCCCCAACAGACATCGGCGGCTTGTTTCCCCACCTATCTTTGACATGGATCGCCAGCATCAGGGCACCTCCAATGGGTCCCCATTCATGACCCCCAACATGTCCACACCTTCATGACACCTGACCTGTACCCCTACATGCTCTACCTCTGCCCGAACCGCCTCCATAGCAGGGGGGTTATGCATAGACCACTCTGCATAACTCCCCTGCATAGCCCCCCCCCCCCCGCGTATAGCCCCCTATTGTGAAATTAGTGTTTGTAAAATTATTTTTAAAATTGTAAAATGCTAAGTGTTGTAAAATTGCATGGTCTGTTAAAAAAAGGTAGTTTATTTTCTGTACTTAGAGTTTTAAAAAAAGGGAAATTGCACGTGCATATAGAGTACACTGACTGAAACATTGTATCGCGATGCAAGACAGTAGTGTTGCCAAGACAACAGGCTGCTTTTGAAGTTTGCTCAATCAGTTGAAACTAAGCATTTGAATAACAACAGCCTATCAGATTTGCATTTGCTGTTTTGGTAACCTGTAAGCCAATCCTATTGTGAGGATGTTGCTATGTTATCAGGGGGTATAAGAGACGGGGGGCAGTAGCAAACTGGAGGAGAAGAGCACCTACCACCTGCCAAATGACAGCTTAGTTCAGCTCTCAGAGAGAGAGAGAAACTGGATGGTTCACTTAGCTGCACTTATGTCTTAAAAGAAAGCCTAATCTCAATAGTGAAGATAGCAAAAGAAAGCAGAGATTCCAGAAAGAAAACAGAAAATTCTGGAAGATGACAAACCTGGTTGTATTTTGAGATTGACTAAAAATTCTATTTTTTTTGTTAATAAGTGGGAATTCTATTTATCTAAACAGCATTCTGTCAGAATAGTGTTTTATTCGGTTTCTTAATAGTTTAGTTAACATGTTCACTGTTAGTTAGATAAATAAAGTATTACTTGTTGATTTTATAGAGAGAGGGCCCTATTTTACCATTTTGATTCTAAGTGCTGAATCTGGGCGCAATTCAGATCCGACTTGGAAAACTGTTCTCAGGTGCCCCCATACACACTTAGCCTGAAAAAAAAATTGCGAGTCTGAATTGCACTGTGGGCGGGACTTATCACACCTGAAATGCTGCAGCTCCGATCGGAGCTTTGAACTGTGCATGCGCGGTGAACAAAATTTGAAAAACACGTCCCTGTCACATTGCACCCGGGCCGCAAAAAGCGGATAAAGCAGCCCGGGAGCAAAAAGCGGGAGCAATGGCCCCCACAGACATCTCCCCACCCCCACAACATAACTGTCCCCGTTATCCACCCACCCCCCCGCTCCCAGACCGATCGCGACCCTCTGCCCCCCTTCCCCCCCACCGATCGCCCGCAGAATGACAGTGGTCCCCCCGTCCCCCTGCCCCGCACCCACCAGAGATCCATCTGGCCTCCCTCCCCCCCCACCAGAGAATGATCGGGCCTCCGTCCTCCTCCCCTATCAGAGAACGATTGGGCCTCCCTCCACCCCCCCCCACCCACACCCAGAGAATGATCAGGCCTCCCTCCCCCCCGACCAGAGAACGATTGGGCCCCAGAGAATGATCGGACCTCCCTCCACCCCCCCACCCCACCCCCACCAGAGAATGATCTGACCTCCCTTCCTCCCACCAGAGAATGATTTGCCTCCCTCCTACCCCCCTTACCAGAGAATGATCTGGCCTGCCTCCCTCCCCCCCACCACCGATCTGAGTCAGAGAGCCGCTGGAAGCTCTGAACTTACCCCTTCAGAAGCTGGAGCGCCCGAAACAGACCTTTGTCGAGCATATCTGTTTCGCTCCGGATCTGGACGCACAAATGCAATGGTAAAGGGGGAAATGCTGGTAAAGTTGGGCGTGCAGTCCATTAATTCAATTTAAATGCATGCAAATGGCTACAATCCGAACCGCATCCGTTGCGCACGTTTTGGGTGCCGTTCGGATCACGGCCATTTTCGGGCCTTGGTAAAGTGGGCATATACGTGGATGCGGGTGTGGATCGTGCTAATCGCTTCATGCCTGACTTTACCAAGTTTTCGCACCCGAAAAAGGGCACGACACAATGGTAAAATCGAGCCCAGAGTCTCAGATAGTTATTTTGATTTAACCACTAAAAGTTGCTGAAGAGCAGATCACACTATTTCTCACACACTTTTTAACAAGTTATAAAGGGAGGTACTCCTCTGTGAGTGGTTAACTGTTAGTTCTCAGAGAGGGGATCAACCTCCCCTTTATAACCCCCCTGCATAGACCCCCTTGCATAGACCCCCCCCCCCATCATAGCTCCCTATCATTGTCCCCACGCAAGCCCCATTCCTACTCAGACCCCACTCCTACTCAGGCCCCACTCCCTTGACACTGCTCCTGGCACACTGGTAGTGCCAAACTGGTACAGCCAGGGTGCCCAGTGGGCACTGCTAGGGTGTCCAGTGGGCATTACCAGTGTTCCAGATGGGCGCTGCTAGGTGGGCAATGCCCAATGGTCAATGCCCAGCCATGTCCCTGACCACCCAGGGGCTTCCATGGCCTGTGAGCTCACCGGCATGGCTATCGCGCCTGGTCTTCACTAATGGAGACCAGTAGGGATTCTCGCCAGTCTCACGCCATGTTCGAAATTCAGAAGGTCACGGGAACTGGGAGAATCCGGCTTCTAATGGGCTATGCATATTTAAGTACTACTTTAAATATGCTAATCGGCCTCACACCCTTTTGGATGTGATCTGGTTTGCACCATTGGAAAGAGACCAGGACGATTGCAAATGGTTTGGCGCCATGCGGGAAGTCGATTTTTAGGCCCGCGCGTTATTTTCTGGGATCGGCGCGATCTGCATATCTGCGATCCTCTCAGTATTTACCCTGCCAAGCCCCTTAAGAATCCTGTATGTTTCAATGAGATTGCCTTTCAGTTTTCTAAATTCCAATGAGTAGAATCCCAACCTGTTTAACCTTTCCTGATAAGACAATCCCTCCAGACAGGGATCATCCTAGTGAACCTTCTCTGAACTGCCTCCAATAAAAGAATGTCTTTCCTTCAATAAGGGGACCAAAGCTGCTCACAGTACTCCCGATGTGCTCTCACCAATACCTTATATAGTTGCATCAAGACTTCCCAAATCTTTTACTCCAATCCCCTTGAAATAAGGGCCAACATTCCATTAACCTTCCTCATTATCTTCTGCACCTGTGTGCTAGCTTTCTTAATTTGTAAGTAACAGGTTATCACTGCCTCCCTGTCTGTCAATAGTGTGAGCCATGGCTCAGTGGTAACACTGTCGCCTCTGAAGAAGATTGTGGATTCACGTCCCACTCCATAATCTAGGCTGTCTCTCCCAGCTAGTACCGTGGGAGTGCTGCATTGGCAGAGTTGCCACCTTTCTGATGAGATGTTAAACGAAGGCGCCTTGTTCAAATAATCTTCTAGCAGGAAAATAATACAAAAACGACGGGTGAGATTCTCCGGCCTCCAAGCCGCGTATTTCCGGCCGGCGGGAGGTGGAGCTTTGTTTGCTAGTGGTTGGATTCTTTGGTCCTGCAGCTGTCAATGGGAATTCCCATTGACGTCACCCCACACCGGCGGGAAATCTGTGGGCAAGGGAGTGCTGCTGGCGGAACCAGAGAATCCTGCGCCGTGAATAGCTGGAGAATTCTGGCCCTTATATTTATATAGGAATTACATTTGTGAAGCACAATGCACTGTTCTATAAAGGAAAGCCTCTCCTATATCTGTCATTAATGCAATATGTTCGGTAGATCAGGGCCCAGATTTCTGCATTAAGGAGCACTTCTTCATCATGGTGAATGGCAGACAAACCATAAATTTTAAGTGCCGCCCCCAAACATGGCTCTACTTATTTTTGCGGGGGCAGGACAGGAGTCATGCCAGAATTTGTGCATGTATGGTTTACAGAGGCAGCTGTCCATATAAATCATCAGCTGCCTAAGTGGGATTTTGGTACAAGGAGCATGAAATCCAATCTGTATATTGTAATAAACCTTTAAGGGATATCAACATGACATCACTGGAAAGGAAATTTGTCATGTATCTAATATTAGTTTAATCTTCACTTTTCGCAGAGCATACACAGCTCTGATGTCTTCAAGCTTCATACCTATATATAACTGTTCTCTTGTGCCTAATCTTAATAACTGAACCCACAACAAATCCCTTATGAGCGATTGGTGCCTTCTGTCTCATCCAGTGAATAAACCCAAGGCATTATATGATTATAATAACATGGGATGGTGATCAGCGATGGTCAGACATTTGGCAGCAAGGTTAAGTCCAGGTACAAAATGTTGAACAGCCTTAGATTGTGCTACATGTTATGAGGGAACCCTTGACGTTTTGGATAGACCGCAACAAAATCGCAGCTGTGGAGAGTGTTCAAAATGCAGCGTAGTGCCTGTGAAGGAAAGCTTTAGAAACACAGTGGTGAGATAGTGCTAAAATGAAGATCTCATAAACTAATGGATCACTCATGGTGAGATTACAGTGTGTAGCCAGTCAGTTCTGTCAGTGGGATAGCGCATTGAGAAGACCAGCATTGGGCTGGCTCAGTTGGGAAAGCAAGTGACCAGAGTGTGGGAGAGATCAACAATGAACAGGAGAGAGTCAAATAAGAAAAAGGCATAAAAATCAGACCAAAGAAGGTTGCAATTATAATGGGTGGCTGTGGAAGTTCCTGAACAATAATTTGAATCAAAAGCAAACATGCTGTTACTCTATGGTGCATTCCCACCACAACTCATCTTCGTGGACAGAGCTTTGAAAAAACATATAAAGGTGGCTACAGTGCGATTCATCCCAGGTACAACAGAAGAAAGAAGGTCAAAAGGCTAGTGTTCACAAAATTCCCCAATTTGAATTGGGATTTAGTTGACCTACTATCCAAATTCAAAATGTTTCAACAGCGTACAGAGCTATGGTTTCTTGATTTCGATCTTTCTGAACCAGACAAGCAACCCATAAAAATTCATACAGTAATTAGCAATTAAGATCTACACAGCCTAAACATGTGAAGCTTAACAAAAGAACAGCAAAAGAATCACCAAAAGATATGGCTTCCATTGGAAGACTGTTTCAGAATCAGGTTAATTTTTTTGTATTTATTGCCAAGAGTTCATGTATACACATTCACAACAGCATAAAGAATCCACAGGCCTCTTTGTCAACAGATGCAGGAAAAGGGTGCATATTGTGATTTTTCAAATGCAGAATTGTTGAGTTGGTCATTACATCCACTCACATGGAAGCATTCCAGAAAGATCTGCCAGATAATCCCAAAGCATATAGCATCAAAAAGCTATTCAAGGATGGATGTTAGTACGAAACAATCCTCGCAGGTTGACAAAGCTTAGAGGTCCTAAATAGTGGTCCTAAGTATTGGAATTCAGAAGAATGAGGGGAGATCTTATAGAAACATATAAGATTATGAAGGGAATAGATAAGATAGAAGCAGGGAAGTTGTTTCCACTGGCAGGTGAAACTAGAACTAGGGGGCATAGCCTCAAAATAAGGGGAAGCAGATTTAGGACTGAGTCTGATTTAGGACCATCTGGATAAGAATGGTTCGATCAAGCAGATGCAGCATGGATTCATGAGAGGAAAGTCGTGTTTGATAAACTTACTGGATTTTTATGAAGATGTGCGATTGACGGAGGGGAACCGGTGGATGTGGTGTTTTTGGATTTCCAAAAGGCGTTCGATAAGGTGCCTGACAAAAAATTGCTGCGGAAGATTGGGGCACACGGAGTTGGGGGTAGGGTGTTAGCGTGGATTGGGGATTGGCTATCTGACAGGAAGCAGAGAGTTGGAATAAATGGGTGCTTTTCTGGTTGGCAGGTGGTGACTAGTGGCGTGCCGCAGGGATCGGTACTGGGGCCTCAACTGTTTACTATTTACATAGATGATCTGGAGGAGGGGACTGAGTGGAGGGTAACAAAGTTTGCTGATGACACGAAGATAAGTGGGAAAGTGAATTGCGTGGAGGAAGCGGAAGGTCTGCAGAGAGATTTGGATAGGCTGAGTGAGTGGGCGGGGATCTGGCAGATGGAGTATAACGTTGGCAAATGTGACGTTATTCACTTTGGAAGAAATAATAGCAAATTGGATTATTATCTAAATGGAATAAAATTACAACATGAGTCCAAAGATGTGCGGGTTAGGTTGTTTGGCCAGGTTAAAAATTGCCCCTTAGAGTCCTGTGATGCGTAGGTTAGTGGGATTAGCGGGTAAATATGTGGGGGTAGGGCCTGGGTGGGATTGTGGTTGGTGCAGACTCGATGGGCCGAATGGCCTCCTTCTGCACTGTAGGGTTTCTATGAACATGCTACTGTGCAAAGGGACCTGGGAGTCCTTGTGCAGGAGTCACAAAAACTCAGTCTGCAGGTACAACAGGTGATCAAGAAGGCAAATGGGATGTTGGCATTTATCGCGAGGGGGATGGAATATAAAAGCAGAGAAGTCTTGTTGCATCTGTACAAGGCATTGGTGAGGCCGCAGCTGGAATACTGTGTGCAGTTTTGGTCCCCTTATTGGCGAAAGGATATATTGGCCTTGGAGGGAGTGCAGAGAAGGTTCACCAGGTTGATACCGGAGATGAGGGGTGTAGATTATGAGGAGAGATTGAACAGATTAGGTTTGTACTCGTTGGAGTTTAGAAGGCTGTGGGGTGATCTTATAGAGGCATATAAGATAATGAAGGGGCTGGATAGGGTAGAAGTGGAGAGATTCTTTCCACTTAGAAAGGGGCACAGCCTCAAAATAAAGGGGGGTCAGTTTAGGACAGAGTTGCGGGGGAACTTCTTCTCTCAGAGGGTGGTGAATCTCTGGAATTCTCTGCCCACTGAAGTGGTGGAGGCTACCTCATTGAATATGTTTAAGTCACGGATAGATGGATTTCTGATCGGTAAGGGAATTAGGAGTTATGGGGAGCAGGCGGGTAAGTGGAACTGATTCACTTCAGATCAGCCATGATCTTATTGAATGGCGGGGCAGGCTCGAGGGGCTAGATGGCCTACTCCTGCCCCTATTTCTTATGTTCTTATGAGTTGAGGAGGAACTTCTTCACACAAAGGGTTGTGAATCTGTGGAATTCCCTGCCCAGTGAAGCAGTTGAGGCTACCTCATTGAATATTTTTAAGGCAAGGATAGATAAATGTTTGAACAGTAAAGGAATTAAGGGTTATGGTGAGCGGGCGGGTAAGTGGAGCTGAGTCCACAAAAAGATCAGCCATGATCCTATTGAAATGGCGGAGCAGGCTCGAGGGGCCAGATGGCCTACTCCTGCTCCTAGTTCTTATGTTCTTATGTTCTTATAATTACAACCTCAATTGTTGACAGATTCACTGGACCATCAAAATCTAGCAGATCATGTGGAAGGTATCGACTTCTGCATACATCAAGGAAATGCCCAGGTTTTCATCAAACCTGCAAGGCATGTGGCAGAAAGTGCCATTGGCAGCAGTGCACTAGAACAAAGGCTGATGCAGCCACAAAGAGTGGTGCACTGAGCCAAACAGACCATACACAATGGGTATCTTAAAACAATAAGAATGACCATCTAGTATCTCATCTGAAACATGTATATGACGTTATTGACAAACTGGCAAATTACAATGATGTGCACGAAAAGCGGTAAATACATGTTTCATACCATCAATCGCGTAGAAAATGTAGATGCCATCAAACCTTTCAAAGTGTTTGCTAAGATTCAAATTATCTGTCCTAAGAAAGTTGGCAACTACTTGTTATTGTCCAAGATGAATACGGAGCAAATGCTTACATGCTACTTCTACAAATTCTTAAAGAGTGCATCACCAGAAGTTGAAAACCTTGGCTAAACCTAGAGTTGTGAAACTTTCAGTGTACAAAGTTCACTAATTCTATCTGCAGGATCCATTGTCCTCCTCCTAGTTGTCACAGATGTTCAATATCATGGAAACTAAAGGAGTAGAGAGTGCAGGTCCACCAGCATATCAGGCCAACCTCAGAAACTGTATCTACCAATTCAGTTCATGATCTAAATCAAAATAACCAGAATGTACTGACAAAATTGACAGTTTTAAACACTGTCTCTCCTACAAGCTTAGCTCCACCCATTACCGGATGATGATGTCAATCAACCTAATCAAAACTCTACTCTGAAACCCCAAGGGAAATCTAAGTAAACACAAATGAACTTTGTTTAGGCAAACACAGCATAAGCTAAAGTCAGTCATTATCCTGCATTCTCAATATTTGAGCTGCCTGTTGCCCAGACAAATCGACACCATGTGGAACAGAGCTGAATTTTAAACATACCCCTTACAAGAAACATGACATAAATATTTTTCTTAAAGACACACTATCATCACATGTAGATTATATTGTTGTTGTGAGAAGAACAAAGCAAGTTTATTAACATAATCTGCACTTATTGATACAAACGGCACCTGATGAAGGATTGATCTTCAACAATCTGAAATGTGACATTAACGTGTAGCAGATCAATTTATTCAGATCTATTTATTCCAGTGTTGGTATGTGTCCTGATCCAAATATAATAGAGAATATTAAGGCCATGCCAAATCCTCAAGATTAGGACAATCTTCAAAGATATCTAGGTCTTTTTAATTTCTTGATTCCATACATCCCCAATTTTGCTCAGAAATCTTCATCATTAAGGAAATTGTTGAGAAAGGATGTGCCTTTCCTGTGACACAAAGACCACCAGTAAATTTTCAAAGCATTGAAATCGTCATTATCAGAAGCATCAACATTGCAATTTTACGATCCTTGAAAGACAACTATCCTGAAGGTAGATGCTTCACAGAAAGATCTAGAAGTATGCATGCAATAAAAAAGAAAATCATCAGCATTTGCTTCAAACTCTCTGTCTGTAATCCAATCCAACTACTGGATATCGAGTGGGAGACATTAGCTTCAGTGTTTGCAGTCACGCATTTTCATACGTATCCATTTGGCAAAAAAATTGTGGTAGAGACAAGCTAAGCTACTGGAGATGGTTCAACAAAAATCATTGATCAGTGTGTCACTAAGACTGCAACATCTCTTGATAAAGATTCAAGGTTATGACTGTCAGATTAAGTACAAACTAGGTAAGCTGATTGTTACATTAGATACACTCAGCAGATTGCCTAACACAATGCAAACAAACGACATATCCTTCGATCTACAATTTGACTTCATTGACATCGAACTTTAGGGTGTTCTCCAAATTGGTCTGGTATATTTTGTACGATGCAAATGCCAGAAGCTACAAGAAGATACAACAAAAGCTATTACATTACAGAATCTGCGGAAAAATATCATCGAAGGAAGGCCTGATTTAATTCAGCATGTCCACAAACATGTGACTATTATGGTCTTATCGCGATGAGTTCGGCATCTCCCAGGTATTTTTAAAGCAGCCAGGTCACCACTTAATATTCTTCAACAACTTCTTTATTCATACTTGGGCATAGATCAGATGAGAAGACATGCAAGAGAAACAGTCTATTGGCCAGGTATAATGATGACATTGAAGCCAATGTCAAGAAGTGCAAGGCTCAAAACACCATTAATTCCACATTAAATTCCTACCTAGCCTTGGTCCAAAATCATATCTGACCTCGTTCATGTCCATGAAGCTGGCTTCATTGTCATCATTGACTGATTTAACAAGTGTCCAATTATTCACACAATATATCAAGTGCAACTGTTGCACATAGTCCATATGCTATTTTCAGCCTCTTGGATGTGTGTTGGGAGATCATTATAGATAATGGTTCACACTTATTGGTCAGCCATTTCAGGACAAGTATGAGAAGTGGAAAACAATTGCACTACAACTTCTCCTCATTACCTAGATCTAACAGCCTAGCTGAATAAATGATTTGCGCAGTGAAATCTCTAATTCTCAGATGTAGACAGACCAAGCAAGGTCTACACACTGCAATGTTTCATCTGAGAGCGACACCTTTCAGTGCAAATATTTCATCACCAGCGGAGCTCATACTTGGCAAATCATTACGTACCAATTTATCTACTTTTACCCATTCCTGTCTCTGAGAAATTAGAGAGCAATTTTTAAAACTACAAGAGAGGATGACCAGCATGCAAGGTAATAGTGCAGGTACACAAATGCCAAATTTACAGTTGGGCAAAGAGGTTCACAGAAGGTAGGTGATAACCAGCTGAGCTGACAAGCGTTTGTTCAGAACCAAGGTCCTATAAAATCATTAAACAGAAAGGCGCTACAGTGAGGTGTAACCGAGGATAAATCGGATCCATTCCAGCTCCTCAACCACTATACAGCGCTATTGGCATAGGTGGTATGAAAGAACATGAGAGTAGGTGGGGGCATTAGTTGGCATTGGGGATATGAGGGACCACGTGGTGGGTAGAGGAGCATGGGTTTGCATAGAGGGTATGAGGAGCCATGGGGACTGGTTGGACATAAGATAGCATAGGTTGTCATGGATGGGGCATGGGGAGCAAGAAATTTGTTGTTGGTGCTGGTCACTGGACTGAGTCTTGGACGAGGGTAATGGTGCCAGATCACTCATTTGGGTGAGAGAAGTAGTGTGGTGCTGTGGACCTTTTTGCACCTGCTCAGTGGAAAGGTTCAGTAACTGGCTGTGGCTGAATCAAATGGTTGTGGTGCTGAAGCTCCACTTTAAAAATACATTAGAGAGAGAGAAGCATGTGCAGCTTGTTAAGTCCCACATCATATACATTCTCTGCTTATTTTTGACTCCTGGAGGGGTCCCTCTTTGAGACCCCTTGTTGGAGACAGAACCACATTTATGTTGCAAAAATGCATCATGTAGCAGAAATAAAATTCCAGTTTTTATTAAAATATTTTCTGCATTGAAATTAATAAAGGAACAATTTTAGGGTACAACCATGCAAAATTGTCTTTTGGAACTTGTCATCATGTTACATAGTTGACACATCTCAAACATTTTAGCACAATATTATTCTTGTAAAACTGCAAAGGGATGTCTCAGAAAACCGTACCTGCGCTCTGGAAAATGTAAAAACACTAAAAAGTATATGAAGAGCTGCCTGAACTTGAACTGACTGCATATGTTTTAGTTAGTGACTAGATAATCTTTACTTTGCTTCTTTTGGATTAAACCCTTGTGATTTAAAATGTCAGCATTGATATATTTACTTCAGTCAGGCTGTACTGCAGTCTGACAATGATAAAGAATCAGCAGAGGCTGGGCCCACACCTGGCATTAGCCTAGGAGCCAGAAGCTGGCCACATCACTTTCATCTCCAGCTAATGCAGTCTCTTTAGTAGCCAGAGGCACGAAGAGGGGGTGCCTGGTTCAAACCATTTGCTATATATATTTGTTCCATGAGGCTTCTCCCTTGACAGATCTGAAGCAAAAAAAATTACCTTGATTTTAATTTCTATTAATAGAGTGTTACTCAGACAGCACCTGTTTCAGGTATTATGCCTCATCGTAGCTGCTTTGCTTAATTTCTAACTTTATTGAATAGATATGGATTGTGTGAGTTTAACACAATTAATTAATAATGATTGCTGCTCTTTATACAGAGCGACCCCACTCATTATTTAAAACTATTCATTTTGGTTGCTGTATTTCAAGTGTGCTATGATTGTTCAGCATGTAGTGTAAAGGACAATTGGGCCAAATCTTCCAGTTTTTGGATCATCAGAGATCGGAAGTACAACTGAAGATGCTCATTGAGACCCTGTGCAAGCCCTGATGTGCTGACCTTTGTGGGAATTGTTTGGGAAGTTTCAACTTCTGACCCCCGGCATCCCGGGACCCTCCATGAATGTCTCGGACTCTGAGGTGGCACCTAACTGGATAGTTACTCAGAAAAGGTTACAGATTAAAACTTAGTCTAACACCAGACGAACTATGCAACTGCCCCATCATCACCCAACCCCCAATCATAGCCTGACCACCAAACTACCCCTGACCCCAAACTACTGCATCCTGACCCCCCGACTACCTGATTGACCTCCCAAATGCCCCTCAATCCCCAGACTACCCCTTGACCAATCAACCAGCTCTTCAACCACCCAATCACCCCTTCTTGAACCCAGACTATTCCCTGCATATATCATAGAATATCAGCGTAGAGGGAGACCATTCGGCCCATTGAGTCTGCACAGACACCAATCCCACCCAGACCCTATCCCCGCTTAGTTACCCTCCTAACCCCTCTAACCTATCACATCCCGGAACACAAAGAGTTAATTTAGCATGTCCAATCAACCTAACCTGCACATGTTTGGACTGTGGGAGGAAACCAGAGCATCCGGAGCAAACCCATGCAACAGGGGGAGAATGTGCAAACTCCGCACAGACAGTGACCCAAGCCGGGAATCGAACCTGGGTCCCTGGAGCTGTGAGGCAGTAGTGCTAACCACTGTGTCACCATGCCGTCCCTGTGCCATCGTGCTGCCCCTGTGCCCCGTGCCACTCCTGTGCCACTGTGCCATCTGACTACCTCCTTGACCACCTGACTAGTAACCCCAACCCGACCTGGCCCAACTATGCCCCAACCCAGACCCTGCCCGACTACCCCAACCACCTAACTACTTCCACAACCACCCAACTACACCCCCACCACCTGGCCCGAATCGATTCAATTACAGTCCCTGGCCCAGACTGACCAGACCCAACTACCCTCCGACAAGATCTGATCACTCCTCTGATCCTACTGCTCCTTGACCCAACTACCCATTCACCCACCAATGTCCCCTATCCACTTACTCACCTCACCCACTTACCCTACTCACCCACTTACCAAGCCACCTCCCCTCCTCGCCCACGTAGCCACCTCACCTACCTCACCCAACTACCCACCTCACCCATTTACCCACCTCACCCACTTTCTACCTACCCACCTCACCCAACTACTCACCTCAGTCACCTAACCCCTAACCACCTATCTGTTTGCTCAACTACCCATTCACTTACTCACCCACTCACCCATCCACTCACCCATCCACTCATCTATTCAGTAACATTCAAACTGTACCGTTAAACTTACCTTATGGCAACTAGCTCCATTAAAAGGGGATGTGTCCTGTCTTGCCATGACTCTATTTCACTCTAGTGGAGTTCTCCGAGGAACGCTGCATTGTCCTTTTCTATGAAAGCTGTGGTTGGAAGACCCCAGTGGAAATGCTCAGCAGCATTGTGTCGGGGGAATTTTTGAGTACAGTGATCATAGCCACTGCTCAGAAGATCCAGGTCAATTCCTGTGTTAAAAGCAATGCTCCCTCTAATCAAGTAAGAAGTCTCACAACACCAGGTTAAAGTCCAACAGGTTTATTTGGTAGCAAATACCATAAGCTTTCGGAGCGCTGCTTCTTCGTCAGATGGAGTGGAAATGTGCTCTCAAACAGTGCTACACAGTCCGTGGATAAGCTGATCATGTGTGTGTGTATGTGTGCGTGTGTGTGTGTGTGTGTGCAAATAATTAGAGGGGACATTGGTTGTAAGGGTTACAGTTCATCCTTTCATTCAGTTTCAACAGTTGCCCACGTTTTAAGGGAAGATCTGACTTTCATTTCACCAGAAGCAATGAATCATTGCGTATGGCCACCTTATTGATATCAGAAGATGTATTGTACCAGACCTTATGACTCACTTCAGATCAAGGGATGCCCTTTGATGGGAGATCTTCATGTTATGAATTGTAATGTAATCAAGGAAGTCTTTTAATACTATAAGCTTAAATAGTTTATACAGTTATCAGAAATGTATGGTAAATCTGCAACCTCTAACCACCCCCAATCTTTTGCTTGTAGCTACAAATGAAATAACTCAATAACCAAATCAATATTAACTGACCATTTCATTCTAAGTAATTTGGTCAGTTTGCTAATCTGATGTGACATCTGGTCTTGTTATAACATATGAAAAATTGTCGATGAAACAAGATCTTCTATTTCTCAATGTTACATGTTGAAGATTCATACCAACAATGACCATATCATCCACCCTGCGGTCTCTAGTAGTGCTCATTTGATAAGAAGTGAATATTTTGCTTTGAAATATTGCATTTTGGGGTGGCATGAGAATCTATGGTGGGCCATTTTCAAACAGATACCTAGGGGGAAATCTTACCAAACATTGGCAGAGTGTTGGTGGTTCCGGCAAGAAACACACGGGTTTCCTCTCCACATTATCACACTGCCACAAAAAAACAGCTGGGCATTTTTTTTTGGCCGTCATGTGAAGGTGGCAGGGGGTTGCGGGGGTGGGGGGGGGGGGGGAGAGAGAGAGGGGGGTGGGGGGTGGCGGAGCCAAAACATGCCGGAAAAGCCTCGTTGCACTGAGTTTGGGGCGCCATGTTTAAAGGGTGCCCCAATCAAAGCAAAATGTAACCTCTCCCCAACCCCACCAGAAGTCTCAGGGGCTATCCCCTACACTCCCATCCCCGATTGGAACTGGCATTCACCCCCGCACCACCCTGACTGATCGGAGCCAGCATTTCTTCCTCCACTGTCAGAACTGTAGAACTACATGAATTATTGAGGAAGATTTGATGTGTTGATTCAACTTCATTTTGCAGCAGAAAAGATTAATGACATGGAGGAGAGTATTTTAAAGCTTTATTCTTTATTGTGTAGCATTTTCATGTATTCATAGAATCATAGAATCCTACAGTGCAGAAGGAGGCCATTCGGCCCATCAAGTCTGCACCGATCACAATCCCACCCGGGCCCTATCCCCATAACCCCATACATTTATCCTAGCTAGTCTCCCTGACACTAAGGGGCAATTTAGCATGGACAATCCACCTAACCCACACATCTTTGGACTGTGGGAGGAAACTGGAGCACCCGGAGGAAACCCAGTCTAAGGGTGTGTAGATTAGGTGGATTGGCCATGCTAACTTGCCCCTTAGTGTCAGGAGGATTGGCAGGGTAAATAAATGGGATTACGGGGATAGGACCTGGGATTGTTGTCAGTGCCAAATGGCCTCCTTATGCACTGTAGGGATTCTATGATTTCATGTATCCTAACACACCAGACAGATGGACATACTTGGAATCAAATGGTCTGTTCCTTTGCTAAAACTAAGCAGTCTATGTTGATCACTTGATAGGTAGATGATCCAACAGATCGAATAGCATGTTGAGGCAGACTTCAATCATGTGAATCTCTATTGCCAGTTGAAGTGATAAATCAAGGGAAAAATTATCTGACATGTCAAGTGGTATCACTTAACTAACTCCTTCTAGGCAAACTTACACCAGAACTGAAGAAAATCAGTCACTGTTTGAAAGTTTGAGAATTCTCCAATGATTACATTGCAGAATCACAGGATAGTTACAGCACAGAAGAAGGCTATTTGGCCTGTTGTAGCTATACTGACTCTCCATAGGAGCAATTTATGTGGTATCAATCCCCTGCCTTCTCCCTTTAACCCTGAACATTTTTTCATTTCGGATAATAATCCAATTATGGTAGTGACTTTTAAAGTACATGAATAGGATGGGAATAGAGGGATATGGTCCCCGGAAGGGTAGGGGGCTTTAGTTAAGTCGGGCAGCATGGTCAGTGCAGGCTTGGAGGGCCGAAGGGCCTGTTCCTGTGCTGTAATTTTCTTCTTTGTTCTTCTTTGTTCTCTCTTGAATGCCTTGACTGCACCTGCCTCTACCACAATCTCAAGCAAGAGTATTTCAAATCTTGCATCCACTGCTTTTTTTTCAGTCTTAGTCTGGAGTCTTTTTAGTCTTTTTTTCAGTCACTCAGCCAATTTTGAATCCATGTTGCTACTGTACCTTTTATTCCATGAGCTATAACTTTGCTCACAAGTCTGCTCACAAGACAACACAGAGTAGTGTCCTGGGCCAACTATCTTCAACTGCTTCATCAATGATCTTCCTTCCATCAGAGGGTCATAAGTATGGATGTTCGCTGATGATTACACAATGTTCAGCATCATCCGGGACTCCTCAGATACTGAAGCAGTCCATGTCCAAATACAGCAAGACCTGGACAATATCCAGGCTTGGACTGACAATTGGCAAGTAACATTTGCGCCACACAAGTGCCAGGCAATAATCATCTCCAACAAGAGAAGTTCTAACCATCGCCCCTTGATATTCAATGGCATTACCATTGCTGAACCCCCCACTATCAACTTCTTGGAGGTTACCATTAACCAGAAACTGAACTGAGCTGGCCAAATAAAGACCGTGGCTATCAGAACAGGAATCCTGTGGCAAGTAACTCTTCTCCTGACTCCCCAAAGCCAATCCACCATCTACAAGGCACACGCCAGGGGTGTAATGGAATACTCTCCACTTGTCTGGATGAGTGCAACTCCAACAACACTCAAGATGCTTGACATCATCCAGGACGAAACAGCTCACTTGATTGCTATTGTTAGGGTCCTGGACCTGAACCCGAAAGTACATTATGAAGCCAGATTAGACCCTAACAATGTTTCTATTTTGGCATAAATGTGAGGAAAGGATGCTTTGCTCCAGAAGTAATTCTACTGACAAATTAGTGATCTTTTAACAAAACAGGCTTTATTCATAACACAGTTTAAATATAACTCTAACAAAATGAAGCAGCTTAACTTTTAACAGTTGAACAATAGTTAAAAAAATGAAAGAAAACAACTTTAACTTTTAACTTATCACTATTTCAGTTCCAAATAAGCAACAGTTCTTTTAGATGTTGGAAAATCCAGGCATACTTGCTATAAATTGGTTTAACACCCTTGAAGCTGTCAGAGAGGTTTTTATTATCAGCAGTTGGCAGACTTCTGCCTTTAAACAACCTCAGCCAGAAACTGAAAACTGTTTCTCTGCTACAAACTGAGTTTCTCCCATTAACCACATTATGACATGATGCTCATACCAAACCCACCTTCTATTCCTTCAATCAAAAAAACCAGGGGACCTTTTCATCTGTTCAAATCCATTAACTCGCTACTAAATAAACACTACATGGCTAAAATGAGTAATTATCCTGCTTTCCCAGCATCTGAGCTGCATGTTTTACTGCCAGGCATACCAACTGAATTTTAAAACAATCCCCTTAAACATAAAATATATCAATAGCACAGTGTTATCACACTACCCCTTCCACAAACTTTCAATCCCTCCACCACCATCAAACAGTGGCAGCCGTGTGTATCATCTACAAGATCCACTGCAGGAATTCACCAAGGTCCCTTAGGCAGCACCTTCCAAACCCATGACCACTACCTTCTAGAAGGATAAGAGCAACAGATACATGGGAACACCACCACATGGAGGTTCCCCTCTAAGTCACTTATCATCCTGACTTGGATAGTTCCTTCACTGTCACTGGGTCAAAAATTCTGGAACTCCCTCCCTCGCAGCACTATGGGTATACTGACATCTCAGGGACTGCATTAGTTCAACAAGGCAGCTCAGCACCACCTTCTCAAGGGCAACTAGGGATGGGCAATAAATGCTGGTCTAGCCAGCAACACCCACATTCCATAAATTAATTTAAAACAAAACTATATCAAACGCCTTTTGAAAGTTCATGTACACCACATCAACATCATTGCCCTCATCAGCCTTTTCTGTTACCTCATAAAAAAAAACGCCAGCTAGTTAGTTGAACATCATTTTCCCTCAACTAATCCATGCTGGTTTTCTTTAATTAACCCGCATTTTGCCCAAGGGACTATTAATTTCTAGAAACTCCCCCACCACCAAGGTTAAACTGACTAGTTTGCAGATGCTGTGTTTATCTTTACACCCTTTTTTAATAAGAGTGTAACAGTTGCAATTTTTCAGTCTTTTGGTACAACTCCAAGTCTAAGGAAGACTAGAAAATTATGGCCAGTGCCTCTGCAATTTCCCCTTTCCCTTCCGTCATTATCCATTCCAGGTGCTGTATCAACTTTAAAAAATGCTTATCAAATTCCCCCATCTTATCGATTTCTTCCCTTCAAGAATCTCAATTGCCTCCTTTTTCAGAATGACCTGTGCAGTACTTCTCGGATAAAGACAGATGCAAAATATTCACAATACCTCAGACTTCCATGCATAAATCCCCTTTTTGGTCCCTAAACAACCCCACTCCTCCTTTTACCCACCCTTTTGCTATTTGTATGCCTGTAAAAGACTGGCTTTCCTTTTATGTTAGCTGCCAGTCTCTTTTCATATTCTCTTTTTGCTCCTCTTACTTGCTTTTTCTATCCCACTCTGAACCTTCTCCATTCAGACTATTTCTCGGTTGTATTGTCCACCTGATATCCATCAAAAAATACACTTTTTCATCATTTTAATCCCTATATCCTTTGTCTTCCAGGGAGCTCTCATTTGTTTGTTACCTTCCTCCTTTGTGGTGATATACCTTGACTGTGCCCAAACTACCTCTTCTTTAAAAGCAGCTCATTGTTCAGTTACAGTTTTGCCTGCCAGACTTTGATTTCAATTTATTTGGGCCAGATCCATTTGTACTGCAATGTACTGGCTTTTCCCCAGTTAATTATTCTTAATCTGGATTGTTTCTTGTCCTTTTTCATAGCCAATTTAAACCTTATGCTACAATGATTACCATCATCTAACTGTTCCCTTATCCACATTTGATCCACTTGGCCCATTTCATTCAAAAGAGCCAGGTCTAACAGTATCTCCTTTCTCATTGGACTGGAAACATACTACTGTAGAAATTCTTCCTGAAAACACTCTCTTTCAATAAACAGATGAACACATCTAATCAATTACCTTTGGATTAACATTGAGGATATTGCTGCTTCTTTTTTACCACAATGCAGAATTGCAGCCCGGTATGAAATTGTGACCACATGTAAGTAACCAGTTAGCTGTGAAGACTGATTGAACTGCACTTCACATGTAGATAAGATATTACTTTAATTCTTTCTTGTGTTGAAATACAATGCCATATTAATATTAGTGTCAGGGTAATTCTGTAGATATTAACTAGTGTTGAATACAGTTCTCTTTGATATGTATTTTTCCTCAAACCTATTTCCATGATAGTTGTGGACTGAACTTCTTAGTGTAAATAAATTTATTGACACTAATTGAGTAATTAGATGTTATTTGGAGACTTGGGAGTTTAATCTTCAAAACATTCCAGCTCTGAAAAGTGTTGCAGTGACAAGAAAATAGTTATTTACTCAGAACATTTTTTGCTCATGGACAAAATCAATGGTCTGGACTTTAAGTTCCGGATATGCTGGAAATGGGGGTACCTGATAGCATGCAGGAAACTTGGAAGTGCAGCACATCTTATTACCATATTATATCCTGGTTTTCTAACGAGTTAGCTAAAGGGGGTGTGATGATGACCTGAATGAATCGATTTCAACTCCAGTATTTAAAGAGACATTTCAAGTATGAAATTCAATGGATTTGAATTGGGAGCAGAAGAGAGCAATTTGACAGAATGGAATACATGCCTTCAAAGGCTGCATCTCATTTTAGTCACACCTCCCTGGGTATAATGCTGGGATTGTAAGAACCCACATGGTAATACTGTTCTTACTGCCAGGAGGAAGAAGTCTGCCAATGAAACAAACAAAAGGCATGGCTGGCATATGGTTCCCTGCTCCTGGATTCAGTGCTGAATGTGGTTTAATAGCCTAACAAAGCAGTAAAGGTGAACACAGTGGTACATTCAACTACATCCTGATATGTAGATAACGTGCCAATCCCCTAATTCTGTCTGAAACCTATTCCAGCACCTCACTCCAAACACCATCTTATCTTGTAGCTACACCCATGCTTCTCTGTCTGTGCACATTCCCATCTATCCATTCACCTGGCTCTCACTCTCATTCTGATGCAATGTTATGCTTCTCCCTCTTAATAACCAACAGAAAATGCCCCCCCCCCCCCCGCTTTTACTCATAAGCCTCTTCTTTCTCTCCTTACAAGAGAGCACAGAACATGAAGAAGAGGCAGAAAATCAGAGATATCACTCCAGCCATCTTGCAACAGATAGCTGCAGAGAGGGAGGCGCTGGACTCAGTGGAGTCTCAGTATGCTTGGTTATCAGGGTGGGCAGATAGGACCACTCAGCGACCTAGTGATGGAATTAAAGGTCAGGCCTTAACACTCAGTTATGTTGACAATGTCAGTGCTGAGTGAAATATGTTAATGTGCATAATGACCACTTGAGACAATTTTACCTTGACAGTTCTAATCCATGTCTTTAATCTTCAGCATTCGGCAATAGGTGGCCCAGGGAGAGAACAATGGCTCCGGAGAGGAGGTCACTCCCTCTGAGGCTGCACTAGCAGAAGGTTCATGTAGACCATGCACAAATTTGGATTGTCACATTTCAGTGGAACTAATGAGGAAGATAGAGTTTCACCTCCTGATTCACACATGACAAGTGAACATGAGTAGATGTGGAGACAGAGATAGCAGTGGAGAGCCCATGTTGGAGGCCAAAAGAAGCTTCAAGCTCTGCTCATCTGGATGTAAATGCTGTACCTCAGGGACCATCAAAGAAGGGAATATTTCTGGAGCAGCAGCAAAAAATGTGCAATATACTGGCAGGTATTCCACTATACATACTTGTACAGAGATTGAGGACTCCATCTCAAGTGTGAGTGCTGTTCATATTGCAGGCTTCTAAAGTGCTGTCTTTGTCCACGTAAAGAGTGACCACCTGCATGGAGCACCAAATGCAACAACAGAACAAGTGCATGCAGGCTTTCACAAATGGCATGTACACTATCAATGTCACCTTTAATCAGGTGCTTGATACCGTAGACTGGGCCATTTTTTGTCCCACTGATCTTCAGGAAAGTGTTTTCCAGCTTGGTGCTGGCAGGGAAGTGTACATGGTTCATGAGAAGAATGATGTGAAAGGGGGACATGGAAGTGGAGATGCAGCTCAAAGTGTTTCCACTTCTCACCTACTGCCCCTTTGTCAGTATCCCACTTCCTAGCTCATATCCCAATGGGCTAGTGGGCTCCTGCCAGTTTTAGATGGAGCGGTCTTTGGTGAGGCCCACATGGGCTCCAAAATCCAGAGAATGTCGACTGAAAACATCTCAGCATTCACAGTGGTGATCTGAGCAACCAGCCTATACCTCTTCTTGAAGCCACAAGGGCTACATCACAGAAAGGTGCTCAGAAGAAGAGTAAATATTTGTCATTAAACAGGGGTGTGCACCTTGGTGTGCTACACAATGATACATTCTTAAGTTTCTGTTTTTTAATTGAGCCACATAATTATAATTTATTTCCATCACTTTTCCATGTTGCTCATTTATTGTTGTTGGCTAGCAAGTGGCCTTCTCACTTGTGAAAAGTGATAAGAGAGGATCAGTTACCACTGGTGGCTGGGAAAGGGATAATTGGTTGCAAGACTGCTTTGTATTGGGGAATAGAGGAAGTGGTGGGCCAGGGTGAGGTGGAAATTGGCTTTTGTGTGTGCTTCTCAGGTGGATGAACTCGTGGAACTTAAGTGAACTGCCAGTAATGAGAATATCCTGTGCAGCAGTGTGCTGCTGTTGGTACCTTGGCCGCATCATGTTCCGTTTCCTCCTATTGCCCTTCCTCTTCCTCAGAATTGTCTGAAAAGACTCTATGTTATTTGTCTTTTTCCTCCTGCAGGTTGATAGCTTGTCACCATGCAATGTGTGCAGAGCACAGCACATCGTGACTGGTGACACGAGTTGGTGCGGACTGAAGGGCATCTCCACATTGGCGCAGGCACCTGAAGTGCATCTTCAGCTTGTCAATTGCATACGTACAGATGCATCTGGCTTTTATTTTATTAGTTCTAGGTCTCCTTGGTTGGATTCCTCATGGGTGTCATCAGCCACATTTTAAGTTATCTCTGAGCAGTCAGCCAATAAGTCTGCTTTTGATGACTGAAGAGATTAAGGAGACTGGACTGCCACAGATCAAAAGCAGCATGGCAGCTATTCTACCCCAGCTGCACATGGATAGAGTGGAAGGTTGTAAGGATGATCTGGGTGATCTGGACAGGCCTTGATGAACACATATGCAGTCAGTGATGCCCTGCCCCTATGGGAAGTCAGCCAGAGCTACAAATCCAAATGCTTGTTCATTCTGACTGCCGCCATCACAGAAAACGTTAACATATTGCCAATCTTGGAAAGCAAACCATAGTTGTCAAAGCAACTTTTCAGCGCAAATACTGTGATAAAACATTTTAAGAAGCTGGAAGAAAGTAGTACCAATTGACGTATTTAACTGTCATGTTTCCAGCCCTCACAATTGCTGTTGTGTTCTAGCCGTGCCCTCACATGGCGAGCTCCAAGAAGTCTCTGAAACCCAGGGACCTACTGTTACATTGCAAAAGCCATGTAATATCACTGTCATTGAACGATCAACATACTGAAATTGACAAGTGCCTCTCTCAAGGGGGTTATTCGCATGCAGCTTAACATGCTGCAGTTCAATGCATAGTCAGCTGGGTAGAGCCAGTTTTCTAATGTGCCCAATTTCCCAAGTTTTAAACCCCCGCACTCCTTGCCCACACACCTCTCCACCTGCTCCCAACTTTCGCATTCCTGTATATTAAAATTCAGCCCAATCTCTGTCTCTCCCTGTCATTTTGACTCTGTTTTTTCATTTCTATTTTCACACCAATGGCTAGAGTTTTGGGAGAAGCACAAAGGTGCTTCACAGCTGAATCTGTCTTTCCACTAAGTTAGACTGCAAACCAGAAGGAATATCACACTCGCTTAAAGTCCAGTTGATGTGTGAATGCAGGCATAAGTTTCTGTACATTAATGCCCAATGTACAAAGAGCTGTTGTGATACATTTACCCTTAGGCAGCTCTCTTCAGTTCTTTTCAGAACTAAGGGCAAGGCACCAGCTGGTTTCTTGTAAGCAAAGTATAGTGCATACTATTGTGGCTTTCAATAGCATTGAGATCGATCAGTGATGAATGGGGCTGCGTTCTCCACAGTTTCAAAAAGGTCCAGAATGTTGAGATTCTTGAGAAGGAGGCTGAGACAAAAAGGACGTAAGGAGAATGCAACATTGTCAGAGACATCTGCTGGAGGAGAGCTGTGAAAAATACATCAGAAAGACTTTCAGTGTGATCATATTGTGACTATAAAACATCTGTAGCAACCAGAAAGCTCCACATAATTGAAATGTACAGCCAATCAGAACACCCCATTCCTTAGCATGCAGAAGATCCCTGAGGATCCCTCATCTACATTGGGTGAAATCTTACCCAAAAATAGCAGTATTGGTTCCAGTGTGAAAAACTGAGTGTTTCCAGGCAATGGCGCGTTTTTGGGCTAGATCTTACGCTTCATTAGCAATCATTTCTATGCCCACAAGTATCACACTGCACTTGCGACATGTTCCATCTGATTTGCTCGCCCCACAATGACTTAACTGCTGCTGGGCAGTGCCAGATAAGCGGCTCCCCAGCACTTGTTCCACAACAACTGCAGGGGATGGCAGCTAAGAAGGCTGCACTGCTCTCAGCAGGTGCCACAACACCATCGCTCACACTCTCCACTCGGACATTATTGCCACATCTCTACATTGGTTCTCGTGAACTCCAGCAGGATGCAGTGTGAGGACCTACCAAGGTCTCAGTGGCACCACATGGCTGCATTCTACCCCCCCCCCAAAGAAACCTGGCGTCACATTAGAGGGCAGTTGAGTGGCTGCATGTGACCAGTATTTACAACCTGATGGGGGGGCCTGGCCATGCACCCTATCATGACCTCAACTGGAGTGTGTGATGAGAGACATCACCATCACACCTTACATAGGAGGGGCAGATCAGTGCCATCTGTGTGATGTTGCAGCCTAACTGGGAATGTCAGCTCCATGCCTGGGACATTGGCTTGCTAAGAGTTAAGAGTTGGCCGCCAGTAAACAGCAGTGCTTTTTGGCTGCACACCATTTAATGGCATAATCGCTAGTGAGGGGAGGTTTGTGGGGGCTTTTGTGGCAGACAAGGCACAGCTGAATTGTGAGGCCAGCAATGAGCAAATCTAGTGCATTCCTAGAGGACACCCTGTTTCTCCCGGTCACAACAGGTGCAGAGTTGAGCAAATTTCCAAGACCCATTGAGATCTACCATTTCACTCAAGCACCACTGACAGTTGGTTTTGGACTTCCGGGCAGCCTCTCCCCTTTGTCCTCACATCGCTGCCTCAGTGTGGGTTCCAATCACACTGCAGTCATTCTCCCTCAAGTGCGAAGGCCTTCAGGCTGTAAAACAAAGAACAAAGAACAGTACAGCACAGGAAACAGGCCCTTCAGCCCTCCAAGCCTGTGCCGCTCCTTGGTCCAACTAGACCAATCGTTTGTATCCCTCCATTCCCAGGCTGCTCATGTGACTATCCAGGTAAGTCTTAAACAATGTCAGCGTGCCTGCCTCCACCACCCTACTTGGCAGCGCATTCCAGGCCCCCACCACCCTCTGTGTAAAAAACGTCCCTCTGATATCTGAGTTATACTTCGCCCCTCTCACCTTGAGCCCGTGACCCCTCGTGATCGTCACCTCCGACCTGGGAAAAAGCTTCCCACTGTTCACCCTATCTATACCCTTCATAATCTTGTACACCTCTATTAGATCTCCCCTCATTCTCCGTCTTTCCAAGGAGAACAACCCCAGTCTACCCAATCTCTCCTCATAGCTAAGACCCTCCATACCAGGCAACATCCTGGTAAACCTTCTCTGCACTCTCTCTAACGCCTCCACGTCCTTCTGGTAGTGCGGCGACCAGAACTGGACGCAGTACTCCAAATGTGGCCGAACCAGCGTTCTATACAGCTGCATCATCAGACTCCAGCTTTTATACTCTATACCCCGTCCTATAAAGGCAAGCATACCATATGCCTTCTTCACCACCTTCTCCACCTGTGTTGCCACCTTCAAGGATTTGTGGACTTGCACACCTAGGTCCCTCTGTGTTTCTATACTCCTGATGACTCTGCCATTTATTGTATAACTCCTCCCTACATTATTTCTTCCAAAATGCATCACTTCGCATTTATCCGGATTAAACTCCATCTGCCACCTCTCCGCCCAATTTTCCAGCCTATTTATATCCTGCTGTATTGCCCGACAATGCTCTTCGCTATCCGCAAGTCCAGCCATCTTCATGTCATCCGCAAACTTGCTGATTACACCAGTTACACCTTCTTCCAAATCATTTATATATATCACAAATAGCAGAGGTCCCAGTACAGAGCCCTGCGGAACACCACTGGTCACAGACCTCCAGCCGGAAAAAGACCCTTCGACCACTACCCTCTGTCTCCTATGGCCAATGATGTGGAGATGCCGGCGTTGGACTGGGGTAAACACAGTAAGAAGTTTAACAATACCAGGTTAAAGTCCAACAGGTTTATTTCCTTGTGTGTGCGGAACCTGGCTATCAGTTTCTGCTCCGCGACTCTGCGCTGTCGTGTGTCGCGAAGGCCGCCTTGGAGAACGCTTACCCGAATATCAGAGGCCAGGTTCCGCACACACAAGGACGGCCTCAACCGGGATATTGGGTTTATGTCACACTATTTCACATAAATATTTCTGCTTTTTTCCTCCTGAGTCTTTATCATGCGATCCTAGAATCAGAATTTATGTCACACTATTTGTAACTCCCACAGTTGCGTGGACCTGCAGAGTTTCACTGGCTGTCTTGTCTGGAGACAATACACATCTTTTTAGCCTGTCTTGATGCTCTCTCCACTCCCATTGTTTTGTTTCTTAAAGACTGGATTAGTTGTAAGTATTCGCATTCCAACCATTATTCATGTAAATTGAGTCTGTGTCTTATAAGTTCTGTTTGTGAACAGAATTCCCACTCACCTGAAGAAGGGGCTCAGAGCCTCGAAAGCTTGTGTGGCTTTTGCTACCAAATAAACCTGTTGGACTTTAACCTGGTGTTGTTAAACTTCTTCCTATGGCCAAGCCAGTTCTCCACCCATCTAGCCACTTCTCCTTGTATCCCATGAGCCTTAACCTTCTTAACCAACCTGCCATGTGGGACTTTGTCAAATGCCTTACTGAGATCCATATAGACGACATCCACGGCCCTTCCTTCATCAACCGTTTTTGTCACTTCCTCAAAAAACTCCACCAAATTTGTAAGGCACGACCTCCCTCTTACAAAACCATGCTGTCTGTCACTAATGAGATTGTTCCGTTCTAAATGCACATACATCCTGTCTCTAAGAATCCTCTCCAACAACTTCCCTACCATGGACGTCAAGCTCACTGGCCTATAATTTCCTGGGTTATCCCTGCTACCCTTCTTAAACAATGGGACCACATTCGCTATCCTCCAATCCTCAGGGACCTCACCCGTGTCCAAAGAAGCGACAAAGATTTCCGTCAGAGGCCCAGCAATTTCATCTCTCGTCTCCCTGAGCAGTCGAGGATAGATGCCATCAGGCCCTGGGGCTTTGTCAGTTTTAATGTTCCCTAAAAAACCTAACACTTCCTCTCTTGTAATGGAGATTTTCTCTAACGGGTCAACACCTCCCTCCGAGACACTCCCGGTTAACACGCCCCTCTCCTTCGTGAATACCGATGCAAAGTATTCATTTAGGATCTGTATAAGGGGAGATGCAGCCCATTCCTGATTCCCTTTCTGTGACCTGACAGCCTGGCCTCTCCTCCTCTCATGAGGCCTACCCGGGTAACTCACAGTCACCCCTAGTACTGAGCTTCTTGTTTTCGAGCCCTCCCCCCACCTCTGGCTGACCCCCTCTATGAAAGGGCACTCCCTCAGCTGCGATATGGAAAGGATCTCAGGTAGGAGGAAACGGGAAGCGCTGCCTGCATACAACCTTCACAACCCTTTTAAAGTAAGGGGCACCCTGAAATGAAGGGAAGGTAAGCCCTGTAAGCGATCCCTATGGATCCCTCCCCCGATGCAGCGATTGACGGACTCCACCTCCTGCCCCAAGTATCACTTATCTGTGGCCCCTGAGTCTTCTCCGGTGCCCCGTGAGCAGTGAACTCCACAGGTTGCCCAAGTTGGAGGTGAAGGTGCCAGGTTCACGCTTATGTGGAGCGTGACGTCACGCTGGCGCCCACTGAATAAGCAGTGAGCAGGGGGGGGAACTCCGGAGAGAGTGCTCGCTAATGACATGTGAATGTTTCAAAAGGAGCTTTCTGCGGTCCATCATTGGACAGAGCGAGCTGGTGAAATCACGCGAGAGCCGAGAAATCAGGACCACACCCATTTTCACGGCTCCTGCTATCTTACCGGCCCCGGATTTCTGGCGGGTCAGCCTCTAGCCCATTTCCAGCAAGAGGCTGAATATATTACTTAAATGTATTTAAATGTTAATTTGTATGAGTTTAGCAAGCCCAGCGCTCAATCATCCGGGCTCACTTGCCACTATGGCTTCGCCAGGAGAGGTTCTCTCCAGCGAGGAAAATACCTGCTCTCCATGAATGGGGAACAGTCATATTGCCCTCGCCTGTCAAACCGGAGGCCTTTGAGACTCCCCAGAGAGGTCAAGGGCAAGGGGCGATGCCCCTTGGGCAGTGCTAGCCTCGCACCTTGGCACCAGAGCCTGGAGGGGTGGGGCCTGGAGGGGGCGTGGCCTATGGGCAGGGCTTGGAGGAGGTAGGGCCTGATTGGGGCAGACGATGGCACAATAGTTAGCACTGCTGCCTCACAGTGCCAAGGACACGGGTTTGATTCTCGGCTTAGGTCACTACCTTCCCATGTCTGCGTGGGTTTCCTCCGGGTGCTCCAGTTTCCTCCCACAGTTCAAAGATGTGCGGGTTAGGTTGATTGGCCATGCTAAATTGCCATTTAGTGTCAGGTGGACTAGTAGGGTAAATATGTTAGGTTATGAGGATAGGGCCTGGTGGGATTGTGGCCGGCGCAGACTTGATGGGCTGAATGGCCTCCTTCTGCATTGTAGGAATTCTATGATTGATTGGGGAGGGAAAGGGGTGCCACTGCACGCTCTGCAGCTGCGATCAGTGGGGTGGGAGGGGACCCGCTACCGCTCTGCCTATGATCAGTGGGAGGGAGGGGCAGCCCACTGCCACTCTGCATCAGATCAGTATGGGGAGGAGGGGGGCTGCTGCCGCTCAGCCTGCAATCGGTGGGAGAGGGCGTGATCTTTCTGGGTGAGCAGAGCAATCTTTTCAGGCGGTGTGAGGTTCGCATTCAGCCAGGGGCCCCTGTAATTGTGGGGCAGAGTGTTCATTGAGGCTGGCTCCAACAGCAGAGGCTTAACAACTCTCTTTCTCTCTCTCTGTCAGGCCTCAGCCATTGGAATTGTGCATGTGCAGACACAGAGGTCTGCACATGTGCAATAGCTCCCTCTGCTGCCTGATAAGCCTAACTGGTGAGTTTAACCCCGCCCACTGCCCGTAGTAGCTAGAAACAGTCTAGCCCATAAGGTTGAGAGTAAAAATTCACCCAAAAATTGATCTGCAACTAGTTTCATGCTAGTTGGACACGTAGAATTTTTCTCGTAAAATTCCATCCAGAACCCCAATGGGGTGAATTGCACTTTCTATATTTTGAGCGCAGACGGAGAATGCGGGCTCAAAATTTCCCCCATTGATATGAAAACAACAATCATATAATGATACTGAAACTTCACAACTATGAGGTGTTTTTGACTCAGTTCTGTGCCCGACCCTTTTGTAGCTTCTCAGTTTTCATTTAGTTCTATTCTAACATTTATTCTATGTGTTACCTGAAGATCTGAACTGTGGATGCCTGCTGTACTTGGCAACGAGCCTCTTTGGATAGAGTTAGCACTTATCTCTGAATCTTCTTTCATCTTGGAATATCAGCATTTGTTCTGCACAAACTAATTGTTCATTCATGATCTCCCAAGTCCCCTTCTCCTATCATCTCAACTGAGTGGGATCCCAGAATTTCAATTGCAGCTATCTCCTGCTGGGTTGATGGATGAACATCTGCTGTTTTTTCATTCCTTTTGAGCTTACCATTCCTGCATATTTTATGCAATTTTTTACTGCATAAAAAGAGAATGATTCTTTATTTCACTCACAGAGTGGGTTATTTGACAACTATTAGAGAATTTGTACCATGTCTCTTTTGACGATGATTCTTAAACGAGCATTGCAGGATTATCCTGTGAAATAATAGGCCAGATCTCCAAAATCCACAGCAGTGAATGTTGAAGTGTCTTCCACTCTTGCACCTTCAGACACACCATATATCCTGATATGTGGACATGCACTGTAATTGCCCGGGAAGTTTAAACATCCAATGGACCAATTTGCAAAATCCTGGACTTTCTACAAAGTGTCTCTCAGACTGAGTGGAGTGTCAGACTTGAGCTATATATGATCTATTTACCTGATACTTACCCAACAATTGTTACATTTTTAAATCTCTGGTGTAACTCAATGATTAACGGCTTAACTCAGCCCACCATAGCCAACACATAGACCCCATGCCACATCCCCCAATCACCCCACCGACATCCCCCAACCTGACTGCCCACTGTCCCAACCCAAATGTCAACTCCAATCCCCTTCTGCTCAACTGTCCAATCCCCTGAATTCCCTGACCCAACTGCCCACCCCCAACCGTCTTGACCCATCTATTCAATTCCCCCGCAACGTGATTTGTCACTCTCCTGACTCGCCCACACACTCATCCACCCACTCATTCACCCACTTACTCACTCACCCATTCATACACCAACCCATCCACCTGAGTAGAGTGGGAACACAATGACCCATATCTTCTAACTGACATTGAGATGTTCACCGCTGTAACATGCTAGGACCCAGAGGTAGTCCTGAAGTGTGCATACACTGTACTTAAATACATAAATATTATAGATGATAATGTGGGGGAATGATAAGCAAGTTTGCAGATGACAGAAGATGGTCGTATTACAGGAAGATATAGATGGTCAGATGAACAGAGCAGTGGCAAGTGGTATTTAACCCTGATAAGTGCACTTTGGAAGAAGTAACAAGACAAGGGAGTATTTAATGAATGGCAGGACACTAGGAAGCTCAGAGGAGCTTGAAGGTGGCAGAGCACATGAATCAGATAGTTAAGAAGGCATATGGGACATTTGCTTTTATCAGTCGTGGCACTGAGTATAAGAGCCAGGAAGTAAGGTTGGAGCTGTACAGAACATTAGTTAGGCCACAGAAGGAGTACTGTGTGCAGTTTTAATAACCTCACTATAGGAAGGATGTGATAGTATTAGTGGGGAGTACAATGGAGATTCACCAGGATGCTGTCTGGGATGGAGCATTTGAGCTATAAGGAGACTGGATAGGCTTGGGTTGTTTTCTCCAGAACAGAGAAGGCGGATGGGGGACATGGTTGGGATGTATAAGATTATGAGGGGTATGGAAGGGTGAGTAGGCAGCAACTGTTCCCCTTGGTTGAAGGGTTAATCATGAGCGGGCATGGTTTTAGGGTAAGGGGCAGAGATTCAGAGGGGATTTGAGAGAAAAGAAAATTCACTCAGAGGGTGGTACGAATCTGGAATGCACTACCTGGGAAGGTAGTGGAGGCTGGAAATTTTACAACCTTTAAAAAGTATTTGTATGAGCACTTGAAACACCATAACATTGAAAATAATGAGACAAGTGCTGGCATTAGCATGACTTTAGTGGTAGTTATTGTTGGCGCAGACTCGATGAACCGAAGGGCCCTTTCTGCATTGTATGACTCTATGACGCTATATTGGGATATTCTCAAGATTTACTTAAAATTAGAATTAATTTTAAAATTCCCTATCCGCCACCCCCCAATTCCTCCTTGACCCCATCCCCCACCTAACACCACCTCCATCCTCCACCCCACCCGCATCTTCCACCTCACAGCCCCCACCCACCCACCACCCCAAGCCCTCCACCTCACTCCCCATACCAACCCAACCACCCCAGCACCACTCCACCTCCCAATCCACCCCACCTTGCCAACCTACCCTGAAAATATTGTGAATTCTTTTGTATTCTTATTTTAATGTTGCTTTTTGTTTAAAAGTGGAAAAAAAGATAACTTTGCTCTTGCAAAAGGAAAAAAAGTGGAGTTCTCCTTATCTCTATAGCCTCAAATGGACCATCAGATTAGCTCCTTAACCTTTGGAACATGGTGCACTGTCTGTAGGATTGATGAGCTCTCAAACTGCTACATGGAAGCAAGAAGATGGCAAATCCATCTTTCCAATCACAAAAAAGCCTTGAGCAGTATGAAAATGAGATAAAAAAGATAACCTCGTAGGCTTGATTTGTTTTCATGGATTTCAACATCTCGGACTCAAGTTACAAAGCTTTCCCAATCATGTGTGAAGTTTATTGTAATTGGTCTGCAGAAACATGTATTTTTCTGAAAAAGTTGCAATGAGAAAAATAAACTGGGCTCAAAATTCTGATAACTATTTTGGTGCAACAATGGTACAATTCTGATTAAGGAATTGGAATTTGGGAGTTAAAATTTAAAATGAAAATGGAATCAGAAGATTTTATATAAATGCATGTTTATGATAGAGGCTATTAGATTTTAAATTAAAATACTATGCAAACTTTTGAGTTAAAGCAGTGTGCTTACAAGAGCTATACTTTATGGCCAGCCTGTGAAAATGACAATAAGCAACTAATGTTCCTTTAATTGCAAAGCCTTTATTGGCCCAGAGGTTGTTTGTACTGTAACTGTCCTTCAGTGCAATGGTTTAATTACCATTTAAAGTCAGATAGCCAATAGCGTCAGGACTGAAATAGACTGACAGTTAACAGCATAGTTGGATCAGGATAAGAAACCTACAGTGAAGGCATGACATTTTCTGGTGTCTCACAGAATTTGTAATCATCAATCTGTTTAAATTATGGCTGCAGCTTGTCAGATGAAGAGCTTTATTATACAACTGAAATATTATGCTACCTGAAATCTAGAATCTCTGACATAATGGGCAGACTTATATGACCTTTTGCAGTAGGGTGAGGCCATTAAATACAGCGCGCTGTTCAAACGTCCATTGACTTCGAAGGAACTGGAAAATCCCGCTGCCTGGTAGGAATGTAAAATTCCACCCAATACTTTCTCATCATTCAGCATTTGTAGATAGACTGGAAGCTCGACTTGTTCATTTTAGAGTGAGAAGTTAGCAGGAGATTTGATTGAAGTGTTTAAAATCATTAAGGATTTAGATAGAGTCAATAAAGAGAAACTGTTTCCAATGACTGAAGGGCCAGGAATCAGAAGCAAATTCAAGGTGATTGACGAGAAAACCAGATGTAACATGAGAAAAAATGCTTCTATATAATAAGTTTTATATAACAAGATTTGGAATACTCCGCCCGAAAGGGTGGTTTATATGGTTTCCATAGTTACCTTCAAAACAGAATAGGATTAATGCTTCAAGGAGAAAAAATTTGAAGGGTATGTAAGAAAAAAGCGGGTCGGGGGGGGGAGGGGGGGGGGAATTTTCAGCCCCTGCTTTCAATGGCAGAAATGGTGCCAGCAGCGGATAATCAAGAGGGAGTCCCAAAACTGCTTTCATACCTGCAGGTTTTCCCTGCTCAATTGTCCCCACCCCTTGCAAATGACATGAAGAACTTCCAGCCATGAAAGTTCAGGAATCACATTACATACATTTAAATATCATAAGTGGGCTTCTCCACTGTGTGAGCCCCAATGTAAGGATTCACTGCTCCCCTCTTCATCAGCAGCATGATGTAACGTTGGCTGGATTTACAACAGTGTTGGGGACCTAGCAAGCGGTCCCTGCTGGGGCGTGCAGGTAAGTATAGCCTCCAGAGGAGAGAGGGTTTTCACGGGGCAGTACCCTGGCACTGTATCCTGGCAGGGGACAATGCCATGGAACAGTTCCCAGTCACTGCTGGGGGCATTGCCAGGGGCTTCCATTGAGGAGGTTTGGATGCTGGGGGGGTTCCCTGGGGGAGGGGTAATTCTTGGTCTGTTGGAGGGGGCGTGTTACCGTGTCTGTGTGGTGGTGGTGGGTGCAGGAGGCTCCATGGAGTATTTGTATTTTTAAATTTTAGATTTTTATTTAAAGGGCATCCTTTAAAAAAGGTTTGAAGTTGCTGGTGGGGCCGATTGTGAATGAGCCCGCCCCACTAACATGATGTTGTGGAACCTGATTCCAGGACCTCTTTTGGCAATATGCCAAAAGATATGGTGAGAAAAGTCAGCAGTGCAGCCAGCGAGCTACACACCACTGTTCCTGCCTGACTTAACACATTGTCAAAAAAAAGAAAATTCCACCCAACGTAAGATTAATACTGTGGTGGCTGGGAAGTATTGTTACAGTCTGTGGTTTGCAAAGCTTCTTAACATTGATAATATTGTCAGAGACTAATGATAGAGATTGCCATTCTACGTCAAAGATTGTTATCGTCATATCATACAATTACAAGCATGGCAGAAGATGAACTAGATGGACTATACAGTTTGACATATTAGGTTAATCATGGGTCAAAATTCAAGCTCGGACTTGTGATTAAGGAAAAATTACTCACGCATGGCACATTACGATGGAAGGTTTATTTGTAGGTAGCAAGAGCGCTATAAGGGTCAGCATGGGCTTGTGGCGCAGTGGTGGCACTCCTACCTCTGAGCCTAAAGTTCTGAGTTTGTGTCCCACTCTGGGACTTGATGGTCACAGAAGGTGAGTTCAGTCAGATTGATTAGCAGCTTGTAAACCCTTCCAATATTCACAAGACAGGTGGTGGCAGTAGGAGAGTCTCCTGGTCTGTCAGAACTGTTGCAGTGCAAAAGTCTCCTGATGCTTAAAGACTCCACACACAGGATCCTGCCATGGAACATGGTTGAACACCAGCATCTCAGGACTCAAGGCAGTTTGCAGTGCACATTTGCAGCAGGAAGAAGAACCTACAGCCAAGTGGACCTGCTAGACATTTTTACAGTGGCTGTCAAACTCACAATTTCCCTCAACTTCTTTGCCTCCTTGCAGGCATCTGCGGGAGATGTTTGCAGAATCGTGCAGTTGGCTGCCCATAATTGCATCAATGCCATATTTGCCATAGCAGGCAATGATATACAATTTGCCATTGAGAATGCCAATCAGAGTGAGCAGTTGCTTGGGGCTGGTGTTGGGTGTCTCTCCAGTTAGCTTCTCGCTTGTGCAGGGCATCATTAACTGCACATATGTGCCAAATAATGTACCTCCAAATCACCCAGGAGTATTCATTAACCAAATCCATTTCAGAATTGTGTACAAGCTGGTGTACAAGCATTATAAGCTTGTAGGCCTGCTCAAGATTCCCAGTCAGCAGCTATGATGTTTTCCTCTTGCTCCAGGGCCACCCTTCCTGAGCTCTTCGTACCTTGCAACAAACAAATTGTTTGGAGATAAGGGGTACCCACTTAAACCATGGCTAATGGAGAACCCAAGCAGAGAGCCAGGGCAACAAACTTTGTTATTGAGCAAACAGTTGGCATGCTGAAGATATGTTTCAGGTGGTTGGACAGAGATTCCCTTCAATACGCATCAGCCAGTGTCTCCAGAATATTTCTTTTTCCATGAGATGCGGGCATTGCTGGCTAGGCCAGCATTTATTGCCCGTCCTTAATTGCCCTTGAGAAAAAAATAAAAGCTTATCTATTAGTCACAAGTAAGGCTTACATTAACATTGCAATGAAGTTACTGTGAAATTCTCCTAGTCGCCACATTCCGGCGCCTGTTTGGGTCACTGCAAGGTGGTGGTGAGCTTCCTTCTTGAACTGCTGCAGTCCATCTAGTACAATTCTGTGAGGAAAAGATGACTGATGCACGATTAAATCACTCGGGAGGCTAGATCGTACCCGGGAAATAAAGGCTTTTATTACTGACAAGAATGGAGCACACTATATACAATACAATCCCAGACTAAAGGGTCTCCAGGCAGTGCTGTGACCTTTATACTTCCCCTGGTAGGCGGAGCCAACTGGAGTGTACCACAGAACAATATCAACAGGTAGAACAGCCCAACCCTAACACCAACAGTAATTACAGTAACATATCTACAAACCCCATAGTGCTGACCATCCATGGCTCAGCACTCATAGTGGTAACCAACTATGGTTCACCACATTCACCCCTCCTTTAAAACAAAGGCCGGCAGGGCAAAAAAACAGAACAACTGTTCATATATTCACAAGTTCAGTCGTATTGGAGGACCGCACCGTCTCTGCGACCTCCTCAACACTGGCGGTAACGCCGGTTCTGGTAACCGTGGTGAACTTCTCTCCAAGGCGGTGTCCAGTGACTCCTCCAGTTCCTCACGGACAGGTGGACCACGAGGTGGCGACAATCTGCTAGACTCGAGCACGCCTCGAGGTGGTGACAATCTCCTGGACTCAGGCAAGCTGTACACGGGAGTAAGAGGATTCAGTGGTGGTCCCGATACTGCCCGCGCCGTGTCAGGAGGGGAGATAAGGGTCGGGAGGTCCCTAACTAGGGGTGTGGGAGCGACTGGGGTTTCCAAGTCCCCTGCAGGCGCCAGATCTCTAATAGAGACCGTGTCCTCTCGCCCGTCAGGATATGCCACATAGGCATATTGAGGGTTGGCGTGGAGGAGATGGACCTGTTCAACCAAAGGGTCGGACTTGCGGGTCCTAACATGCCACCGCAGGAGGACAGGTCCTGAGTACGTCAACCAAGACGGTAATGAGGTCCCAGAGGAAGACTTCCTAGGGAAGGAAAACACCCTCTCATGTGGAGTAGTGTTGGTTGCCGTACACAGGAGTGAGCGGATAGAATGGAGCACATCAGAGAGTACCTCTTGCCAACGGGAGACTGGAAGGCCTTTAGACCTCAACGCCAGTAAGACAGCCTTCCAGACTGTAGCATTTTCTCGTTCAACCTGTCCGTTACCCCTAGGGTTGTAACTCGCAGTTCTACTTGAGGCAATCCCTTTTGAGAGCAGGTATTGCCTCAAGTCGTCACTCATGAATGACGAGCCCCTATCACTGTGGATATAGCTGGGGTAACCGAACAGGGTGAAAAGATCCCGTAATGCTTTAATGACCGTGGCAGTGGTCGTATCAGAACAGGGAATGACAAAAGGGAATCGTGAGTACTCGTCAATCACATTGAGGAAGTACACGTTCCGATCTGTCGAAGGAAGGGGGCCCTTAAAGTCCACACTCAGTCTTTCAAAAGGGCGAGTGGCTTTAATGAGGTGTGCCCTGTCAGGTCGGTAGAAGTGCGGTTTGCATTCAGCACATACCTGGCAGCTTCGGGTTATGGACCTGACATCATCCACTGAGTAGGGTAGATTCCGGGCCTTTACGAAATGGAAGAGCCGAGTGATCCCTGGATGGCAGAGATCATTGTGGAGGGCCTGTAATCGATCCTCCTGCACACTTGCACATGTTCCACGCGACAGGGCGTCTGAGGGCTCATTGAGCTTCCCTGGACGGTACATGATATCATAGTTGTAGGTGGAGAGTTCGATTCTCCACCTCAAGATTTTATCATTTTTGATCTTACCCCGTAACGTGTTGTTGAACATGAACGCCACGGACCGCTGGTCGGTGAGCAGGGTGAATCGTTTTCCCGCCAAGTAATGGCGCCAATGCCGAACGGCCTCCACAATGGCCTGGGCCTCCTTTTCCACTGCAGAGTGTCGAATTTCGACACTTGGAGGGTGCGAGAGAAAAAGGCGACGGGCCTGCCTGCCTGGTTAAGTGTGGCGGCCAGGGCGAAATCCGATGCATCACTCTCCACCTGAAAGGGGATGGACTCATCAACAGCGTGCATCATGGCTTTCGCGATGTCGGCTTTTATCCCTTCAAAGGCTAAGCGAGCCTCTGTTGCTAGGGGAAAGGAGGTAGACTTGATGAGCGGACGGGCCTTGTCTGCATAATTGGGAACCCACTGTGCATAGTATGAGAAGAAGCCTAAGCATCTTCTCAGTGCTTTGATGCTAGTGGGCAGGGGAAGTTCCAGGAGGGGACGCATATGTTCTGGATCAGGGCCAAGGACCCCGTTTTCCACCACGTATCTGAGAATTGCTAAACGGTGCTTGCGAAATACGCACTTCTCCCTGTTGTAGGTCAGATTCAGGCGAGACGCAGTGCGTAAAAATCTAAGGAGATTGGCATCGTGGTCCTGCTGGTCATGGCCGCAGATAGTGACGTTATCCAGGTACGGGAAGGTAGCCCGCAGCCCGTTTTGGTCCACCATTCAGTCCATTGTACGCTGGAAGACCGAGACCCCATTCGTGACGCCAAAGGGAACCCTTAAAAAGTGATAAAGACGACCATCCGCCTCAAAGGCCGTCGTGTATTTTCGGTCCTCTGGGCGAATGGTGAGCTGGTGGTAAGCTGACTTCAAGTCAATGGTGGAGAGCACCTGGTACTGCGCAATCTGGTTGACCATGTCAGATATGCGCGGGAGAGGATACGCATCCAGCTGCGTGTATCTATTAATGGTCTGACTATAGTCTATGACCATCCGGGGTTTGTTTCCAGTTTTAACCACCACGACTTGCGCTCTCCATGGACTAGAGCTAGGTTGGATGATCCCTTCCCTGAGGAGCCGCTGAACTTCAGATCGAATAAAGATCCGATCCTCAGCGCTGTAACGCCTGCTCTTGGTTGCGATGGGCTTGCAGCCTGGCACTAGATTCTCGAATAAAGATGGTGGGGTGATTCTGAGTGTCGAGAGGCTACACGTGGAGCGCGCTGGGCAATTTGGAGGCTGCTGTGCTCCCACTGAAAGTGGAGGGAGTGGCCCATCGTACTGCAGGGTTACACTCCTCAGGTGGACCATAAAGTCTAGTCCCAGGAGCATCGGAGCGCAAAGGTGCGGTAACACAAGGAGCCTGAAGTTCTCGTAAACTGTGCCCCGCACCGTCAGGTTGACCACACAGCTCCCTAGCACGGTAACAGACCAGGACCTCGACGCCATCGTAATTGTCTGTCTGACAGTCCGTACTCGGAGACCGCACCGTTTCGCGGTGTCAGGGTGAATGAAGCTCTCCGTGCTCCCGCTGTCAAACAAACAATGAATTTGGCGTCCATTTACCTCTATGTCCATCATGGACTTGTCGCGTCTGTGAGGCTTGGCCTGGTCCAGGATGATTGATGCCACCGTTGGGCCTTGGGTGCCACTGCAGGCAGCTGAGATGGTTGATGATGATGACCCCTGCTGGTCGTCCACCGTCGGTGCCGACCAAAATGGCTGCGCCCATGGATCGCACGTGGTCGGTGGCGCTAAAAGTGGCGGCCCCTGCAGGTCGCACATGTCTTGCGTCTCCGTTGTCAGGAATGGCGGCGCTCTGGAATCGCACGTGGTGGAAGACCTCGAAGACACTGGAGACAAGGAGACAGGCTCAGGAGAATCACACGCCGCACTGCTATGTTTGGAGGGTGGTTTGGTCCTGCAGACTTTGGCATAATGCCCTTTCTTTCCGCACGCAGAGCACAATACCGTTCTAGCTGGACATCACTGCCGAGGGTGTTTCACCAATCCACAGAAGTAACACCGCGGGCCTCCTGGAGCTGCCGCCGTCGTCAGGTCCGAGGTTGGGAACACAATCGCGCAGTTTTTCGGAGCCGCTGAATAAGGTAGAGTCAGTGGCTGTACTTGCCACGATGTTCCCACGTGGTCGGTGGGGTACGTTTCTATACTTCTGGAGGCCGTCTCCATAGCGTCAGCCAATTCTACTGTCTTAGCGATGTCTAGATTACCTTGCTCCAGCAGCCGGAGGCGAATGTACGACGAGCCGATTCCCGCCACGAACGCATCGCGGATCAAGTCGCTCGTATACTGGGCCGCCGACACTGACTTGCAGTTGCAGGCTCTGGCTAGCTGCTGGAGTTCACCCAGGTACTGTTCTGTCGTTTCGCCGGGCTGCCGCCGTCGAGTGGCTAGAAGGTGTCGAGCATGGATCTCGTTTGGCGGTTTGTTGTACCGCTTCTTAAGTAGTTCGATGGCCCCTTTGTAGTCTTGGGCATCGCGGATTGCTAAGTATACGGTGTCGCTTACCCTCGCGTGGAGGACCCGCAGTCTATCGTCGTCGTTTTGAATGGCTGTTGAGGCATCGATGTAGTCTTGAAAACACTTTAACCAATGGTCGAAAGTGTTCGACGCTCCTGCCGCACGTGGATCTAGTGTAAGCCGATCGGGTTTCAACATTTGCTCCATGGTTTTCAAAATTTTGTCAGTAATAAAATTGATGCGCGATTAAATCACTCGGGAGGCTAGATTGTACCCGGGAAATAAAGGCTTTTATTACTGACAAGAATGGAGCACACTATATACAATACAATCCCAGACTAAAGGGTCTCCAGGCAGTGCTGTGACCTTTATACTTCCCCTGGTAGGCGGAGCCAACTGGAGTGTACCACAGAACAATTTCAACAGGTAGAACAGCCCAACCCTAACACCAACAGTAATTACAGTAACATATCTACAAACCCCCATAGTGCTGACCATCCATGGCTCAGCATTCATAGTGGTAACCAACTATGGTTCACCACAATGACAGTGAAGCAATAATGATCTAGTTCCAAGTCAGGATGGTATGTGACCTGGAGGGGAACTTGTAGTTGGTGGTGTTGCTATATATCTGCTCTCCTTTTCCTTCTATGTGATAGAAGGTTGTGGGTTTGGGAAGGTGCTGTTAAAGGAGCCTTGGTGAGTTGCTGCAGTGCATTTTGTAAATCGTAGACACTACAGCCAGTAAGCATTGGTGTTGGAGGGGATGAATGTTTAGGATGGGGTGCCAGTCAAGTGAATTGCTTTGTTCTGGATGGTGTTGAGCTTCCTGAGTTGTTGGAGTGCATTCACCAAGGTAAATGGAGAGTATTCTATTATATGCCTGACTTGTGCCTTGTTGATGGTGGACAGAGATGTGTTATTTGCCATAGAATTCCCAGCCTCTGACAACTTGTAGCCACAGTATTTTATGGCTAGTCCAGCCCAGTTTCTGGTTACTGGTAACCCCCAGGATACGATAATGTGGAATTCAGTGATGGTAAAGCCAGTGGGTGGGATTTTCCCATCTGCACTGTGAGTATTTTGGCAGGAAAAGCAGCATTTTCCCCACCAAGCACAATGATCTATTTTTGGGCCATACTGTTCTCTCTGTGCCTCATTACTGATGCAAAAACCGGAAGCATGTTGGATTGCGGGCAGGTGGCCTCTGATTCACTCACTTGGTTGTAACTTTAGCAGTTCTTTCCTCCAGTGCAATATATAAAGTGCCTCCACACACATCCTTCTCATTGTCTCCAGGCCAGGTTAGCCCCATGGAAGAAATGGTGCTGAAAGGCAAGAAGAGTGTGGCTCCCACATTCAGTGACACTTCACTGTTTCACCTGCTGGATGCTGCTGAGGCCGGAGATGGTTACTAATGTCACAACTCTGCCTTTGGAAGCAGTGGCTTCACTGGTCATTGCAAACACTGTGCAGAAAAGGTCTGAAATCCAGTGTAGGAAGAGGATGAATGATCTCAACCATTCCAGCAGGGTAAGTCAACCATCTCATCACCCACAAGTCACACATTCACAAACCCATCGGAGCTTAGCAGGATGATATGCCACAGGAATCGCACTCATTGCCAGCTGAAGGCACATCACTACTCATTTGCCAGATCCTTTGCAGATACCCTTTGTTGCTTCGGAGCAAAACCTAGATTCCGTCTGGTCCCTCAATGATGTCAGGGGTCTAGAATCTACTTGAGGATGGGATGTTCTGCTGAATTTCAGTATTTCATCCTGAAACCGGAAAATGCTGCCCAAGGTCAACGGACCTTTCCATGGTCTGCCCCTTGCTTGTTCTGATTCCCATGGCGGGCAGAACGGGAAAATTCTCCACAAGATGTATGGGTCATGGCAGCTTCCTGGGTATTGTGAACTACCTACATTGTTTGCTTCTTATGGTCACAGGCCAGCTGAATATTGAGTGAGTGGAATCCTTTCCTGTTTATGTATTGGAGTGCCTATTGTCAGGGAACTTTGGTAGCTGAGTGGGTGCAGTCAATAGCACCCTGCACCTGTGGAAAATAGGCAATCTCAGCAAAAGCTCAGTAAAGTGCTCTGACCTTCTGGCTTTCTTGATCTCTGGTGAAGAGCATATAATTGTGGGCCTTAGCAAAAAGAGCATCTGTCACCTCATGTACGCAGTTGTGTGTTGGAGCTTGGGAGATACCGCACAGGTCTACAGTGGAGCCTTGGAAAGAGCCACTCACATAAGAGTCTAGTGTGGCAGTGACTTTCAGAGCCACTGGCAATGGATGACCTCCCATTCTCCATGAGGTCAAATCCCTGGATATGTGGAGGTGTCAGTGACACTTTCGCTTGCTCATCTGTAGATACATTATGCAGGGTCTATAGACCCTTGGTCTCAAGAGCCCCTTTGGCATGTTTCTGTTAACCTAGGAAGTGGCCTGCTGCCTCCTACTCTTGAGGGTTTAGCCCCTCCCTCTGGCGAGCCTGGTGCCACAATCGCATTCATTTCCAGTTTCTCTCCTGCCCGTATGCAAAAATGCAGGTGGCAACAAATCCAGCCTCCGTCATCCTAAAGATTCCCCCTCGGCGACATCAATGAGAAAGAAAACATCAGTTAGGATGTGGCTCCAAAGCTCTAATTTGTATATATTTCTAGTCTATATCTATGGATTCAAGGGCTTGGATCTAGTGATGGCACCTATTCAACACTGAAATCCTGATCAGTGCAAGGAATATTTGATGGTACACCTTCCCCCATTCTGCCCTACCACCCCCTCCCACTTGACATGACTGGCTGCTTTGCAATTGGTTTGATCAGGTGCTGGAATCCTCAATCACTGCACTGTCGCAGTACAGTTTTTGTGATACCCATAGGTCTCATGCTCATTGAAGAACTGGAATCTTGGCTCGTGTAAAATGAAAACCTGTATTTTTATCATGGTCTTGCCCTTTACCCCTTTTTCCCTTATCCCTCTTTTATTGTATGAGTTACAAAAGGGATAGATGTTACAAAACCCCTTTCCCACATTTTGTATGTGTGTAAAATAAACCAACCCTCTTATTCTATCTTGTCTCTGGTTTTCTGTAGGATCATTAATCGAAGCTTGGAACATTTCAAACTGAAGGGTTGTAATTGCATATTCCATTCCTGGAACAAGCTTTGGATTACTTGTAAAGGGAAAATCAAAAATACCTTTCTGTTTACAGCAGGTACTGGGAGGAGAAATCAGACTGTTTAAATAAATCTCTCTTTTGTCCATAACCCTACATAAATGCATTGTGCTTTCTTTTTATTATTCCACAAAGTTACTTTGTTATTACAATTAATAGTAAACATAGTAAGGATGAAAACAGCAGCCATTGACCTACTAATTTCTTTAATTCTACAATTACCTTTGGAAGGTTGATGGGCCAGGATAATTTCTTCTTGTGAACTGGCCGTGTTTGTTTTTCATCTGTTTGAGTTGACAGTTTTGAAAGATCTATCTCAGCAATCCTTTACTGGTTGATTCAAATGGGCTAATGCCTCTATTAAATAGTAGAAAGAGAAATTATGGAGGAAGAGATAAAACACTTGCACACAGAGTAATTTGCAGAGTGTTTGGAACCCTGATATTGTTGATTAAATGTACACTGCCATTGTGTATCTTTAGTTTGGTGCAGTTTCCAGTGGCTTAATCTCATTACTGCTTAGTGCATGCATAATTGAAATAAACAAGGACACTCATGCTTAGGTAATTTTAAGTGTCTGGGGTTTTCAAGACCTATTTGAATTAAACTACCCTAGAACTGACGGTATATTTACTCAATCAGTTTTCATCAGAAGATAACCAAATTCTCAGGGGTGAGAGGTTAGGTGATGCTATAAGGTTGCAAAGGTTTTATTAGGCTGATGTTTTAAATTCAATTAATTAACTAGTGACCTTTCTGTACTCCTATTTCGAAGATCCATCAAAAAATCATTTTGGTTATGCTCTGGAGAGAAGCTGACTGAACAGTCCAGTTTAACTGCATCTCAGTGAGCTCTTCCATCATTGAATGCAATCAGTGTTTATGCTGAGTGATAAGATTCAAAATAAGACCTGGAAAGTGCTCCTTTAGGTGATTCAACTTTGTAAAATCTTAGAATCTTCCTTTCTTTTGATCTTCTGACGTCAAACACTGAAATAAAACAAGCAATCTCATTCTCTATTTTCTAACAGTTTAGATAAGAGTTATTACGTTATATTAAAATCAGTAATTCCTAAAATCTAAAGACAGTAGAACAAAAATAAAATACTCCAGATGCAGAAAATCTGACTGATGCGCGATATAACTCACGAGGCTAGAGATGCTCAAGGAAATAAAGGCTTTTATTTACTATTACAATGGAGCTACCATATATAGTACACAATCCCAGACTGAGGGGTCCCAGACAGAGCAGTGACCTTTATACCTCTCCCAGGAGGCGGAGCCCGACTGGGATGTACCATAATAACTATAATACAGGTAGAACAGCCCAACCCTAACCCCAACAGTAACAAGTAGAACAACCCAACCCTAACCCCAACAGCAACATATATACAGACTCATAGTACTGGCCAGACCCTGGCTCAGTACTACCTGGTGGGAACCAACGATGGTTCACCACACTGACATAAAAACAGAAAATGTTGGAAATATTTAGTAGGTCAGGCAGGTGGAACAGCCTTTGCTGGGGAAATCTTTGGTGGAGCCCTCATGAGCACCAAAACCCAAAGGACATGGCCAAGAGAAGTTTAAAAGCCAGAGGAAGGATCCAAGCAGTCTGTCTCTAGCTCTGCTCCAGCCACAGGGTTTGCATCACACAGACGTTCTCAGGGAAAGGAAAGTTAAAGATTTTAATACAAAGGTGTTTTTCAGTTTCTGTTCTTTATCTGAACTTATGATGAACTCTGCATTTTTCATAAAGGTAGTGAGATATCCCCTTAATCCAAAGCTTGTTCCAGGAATGGAATATGCAATTAGATTTACTATCTATGATCAAATTTCTGAGAAGTAGCCTGGTGACTTGACATTGCTATGGAGGTGAGGGGGCTGTGTCAAGAAAAAAGGCAAAAAAAAGCTAATGGTGGGAAGGGGTATTCAAATTCCATTTCATGGTGTGCAGAATGCAGGCACACACTGCCCAGACCTGAATTTCACACTTACCGCCATTGGGATTTTAGGCAGGAGTTGCAAGAATTAGAAGGGTTCCTATCTGCCTCGACCTCACAGCAATTTTACGCAGGAATGGGCAATGTATTGGACAGGACGTCCACCACTGCCCCAGTTGAGGCCCTTAAGTGGCCAGTTATTGGCCACTTAAGGGCCGGTCCTGCCCTGCCTCAATATTTCAGCTGGTGGGAGGATTTACCTGGCATGTGGGAGGTCCAAAAATGAATGGGTGAATGGGCTTAGACCTCAAGTGGGAAGGGGGTTGAAGCCTCTATCAGAAGCCCCCTTCTGACTTTGGGTATTCCACTCTGCTTAAGATCGGATGGCTTCTTGATGTCCCACTGCCCCCTACTTCTTCCGGACATGCTGATCACCCCCTTTGTGCTTCCTGCGATCCCCCTGGCCTTCCCTACCCTCCCTCTCTTGGCACTCCATAAGACCATAAGACATAGGAGCGGAAGTAAGGCCATTCGGCCCATCGAGTCCACTCCACCATTCAATCATGGTTGATTTCAACTCCATTTACCCGCTCTCTCCCCATAGCCCTTAATTCCTCGAGAAATCAAGAATTTATCAATTTCTGTCTTGAAGACGCTCAACGTCTCGGCCTCCACAGCCCTCTGTGGCAATGAATTCCACAGACCCACCACTCTCTGGCTGAAGAAATTTCTCCTCATCTCTGTTCTAAAGTGACTCCCTTTTATTCTAAGGCTGTGCCCCCGCGTCCTAGTCTCCCCTGTTAATGGAAACAACTTCCCTACGTCCATCCTATCTAAGCCGTTCATTATCTTGTAAGTTTCTATCAGATCTCCCCTCAACCTCCTAAACTCCAATGAATATAATCCCACGATCCTCAGACGTTCATCGTATGTCAGGCCTACCATTCCTGGGATCATCCGTGTGAATCTCCGCTGGACCCGCTCCAGTGCCAGTATGTCCTTCCTGAGGTGTGGGGCCCAAAATTGCTCACAGTACTCCAAATGGGGCCTAACCAGTGCTTTATAAAGCCTCAGAAGTACATCCCTGCTTTTGTATTCCAAGCCTCTTGAGATAAATGACAACATTACATTTGCTTTCCTAATTACGGACTCAACCTGCAAGTTTACCTTTAGAGAATCCTGGACTAGGACTCCCAAGTCCCTTTGCACTTTAGCATTATGAATTTTGTCACCGTTTAGAAAATAGTCCATGCCTCTATTCTTTTTTCCAAAGTGTACGACCTCGCACTTGCCCACGTTGAATTTCATCAGCCACTTCTTGGACCACTCTCCTAAACTGTCTAAATCTTTCTGCAGCCTCCCCACCTCCTCAATACTACCTGCCCCTCCACCTATCTTTGTATCATCGGCAAACTTGGCCAGAATGCTCCCAGTCCCGTCATCTAGATCGTTAATATATAAAGAGAACAGCTGTGGCCCCAACACTGAACCCTGCGGGACACCACTTGTCACCGGTTGCCATTCTGAGAAAGAACCTTTTATCCCAACTCTCTGCCTTCTGTCTGACAGCCAATCGTCAATCCATGTTAGTACCTTGCCTCGAATACCATGGGCCCTTATTTTACTCAGCAGTCTCCCGTGAGGCACCTTGTCAAAGGCCTTTTGGAAGTCAAGATAGATAACATCCATTGGCTCTCCTTGGTCTAACCTATTTGTTATCTCTTCAAAGAACTCTAACAGGTTTGTCAGGCACGACCTCCCCTTACTAAATCCATGCTGACTTGTCTTAATCCGACCCTGCACTTCCAAGAATTTAGAAATCTCATCCTTAACGATGGATTCTAGAATTTTGCCAACAACTGAGGTTAGGCTAATTGGCCTATAATTTTCCATCTTTTTTTCTTGTTCCCTTCTTGAACACTCCTACCATTTACCTTCCCCTCCTGTTTTGGACATAGGGCAGAATTTTCCCATCCCGTCTGCCACGAGAATCGTAGCGGGCAGGATACAGACCATGCAAAGGTCCATTGACCTTGGGCAGGATTTTCTGACCTTGGGGGCCCTTAGGCTCAGGCATCTTGCTGAAGTTTCTCTTCAGTCCACTGCAGCTCTTGTCACTGCCAGGCAATTTAATTGGTTGGGAGCTCTCTAAGGTGGGACTTCCTCCTGCGTAAGCAGTGGATATCCCGCCTGCAGCCAATTGATGCTTATTTAAGCATGAAATGGCTGCGGGGCATTTAGATTCAGAGCAATGTGTGCCCACTGACTCTTTGGATGATGGGAAGAGAGGCCCCTCCATCAGAAAAATTGAAGCCCTAGTGTTCAGAAGGAGCAAGCAGAGCTCTCCACAAAAAGATTGATTTTCTGTTTGGCAACAAAAAGAACACACAGAACACTTGGAACTGTTGATGAGACAATGTGCGAGCTAGTGAAAAGGGACTAATACTCAAAAGTTGTGTGAATAGCTCAGGCTGAGTGTTTGGACCAGACATGACCAGGACATGAACCGTATTGTTGATTGTTCAGTTGAAAAGGAACTCTGGAAAGTGAGGCCATCAAAACTGTGGTGACCTGATGGAGAGAGGATTTGTAGTGCACTTTGTCGGTGTTAATTATATGCGGGGACCTCGGACGGAATAAAGCAGCTCAAAGGACAAATCCAGTCAGTAGAGAAAGTGAGAGATCCTATGTACCAGAGGTAGAGTTTGAGACTGCACGTGGTACCACATTCATGCTGGGAGTGATGTTGAGATAGTTGAGAGACATATCTTTGTTGTATCAACTATTTAAAGTGAAATTCATCATCTCAATTGAAATACCTTTTGTCTGTTAACGCATGCTTAACTTGATGTTGATTTTGTGTTTGACCATCACAGTAAAAGCTTTGGAAAGTGAAACCTTATCCATCAGTTCCTTTCTTCAGGGTTGTTTGTCCATTCTTTTCAAGTTATTGATCTCTATGGGGATCATAACAATGCATATAGGTATTGTTCGTTTGTACCACTGAGTCTTATTGCCTGTGCTTGGTACCTGGTCATCTGACAAGTGGACTTTCCAACTATTTGGCACGGAATTGGACAACATAAATTGATGGTAACTTGTGCATGCGATTTCGATGGATACTTGTGAAACATAAGAGAAGCTCACCATAATCAAGGCATTTTTGGTAGCAATATGTATAGCTGGTGATGCAATACTATCAACACCTTCTTCTTCCTCAGTTTCATTCTCCTTCTGTTTGTCTTCCTCCTCCGAAGAGGATCGATGCTCTGTGCTTTGTTCCTCCTGTAGGTCCACACCTCACTGAATGGCCATATTGCGCAGAGCACAGCACACCACAGCCATTCTGGAGACACTGGCTCACTTGTACTGAAGGGCCCCTCCAGATCTGTCAAGGCACCTGAAGCACACCTTCAGAATGCCGATGGTTTGCTCAATAACACATCTGGTGGTGACAAAAATGAACCATAGCCAATTTTAATCGCAAAAAACCTTCTTCAGAAGAGAAGAAAAGGAAAATTCAAATGGAAATCAGTGAATGCAGTAATCAGTATAAATTAGCTATTTATAATTTGGTTGAGAAACCACATGCAAAATTCTCCCCAAAAAATTCTAAGTGTCGAATCCCCATGAAAACTGGAGCAAATCACGCTGGTTTTTTCATTGGGAGTTCAGAGAAGAATCTCTCACATTCTGTGCACTGGTGAGTGCAACTGGGTGATTCACTTCAGAATGCAGGGGATGGGGCCTATTCCCACCCGGGAGGCCAGCAGGATAGCGCTGAGCGGGTGACTGCGCATGCACTGATCTGTCAGCGCCGAGATCCGCGCATGTGCAGTGGCCCTTGTCTGCTGGCCTTCTGATTGCTGGCCAGCCCGATCGCTGGCCCGCCATGCATGCCCGGGCCAGCCCCCTCCTGCAGCCCCGATCTCCCTCCTCCCCAATTTCTCCCCCTCCCTACCACTTGCAGTCCCGAACCCCCCCCCCTTCCTCCAACAGGCTGCCTCCCCCACTCCAATGCCCAGCTCCGATCACTGGCATCCCTCTCTCTGCTCAATCCCAAAATGCAGAGTGGCAGGAATACCCACACCCCAACTCCCACCGATCACCCCTATTAGGCCCTGCCCCCATCAGGCTCCACCTCTATTAGCCCTTGCCCCCTTGGCACTGCTCCATGCCCAATGAGCCATGCCAAGATGCCCCTAGGCATTGGCACTTTGTCCCTTGGGCAGCGCCAGGGGACCCAGGCTGGCACTGCTAGGGTGCCAATGCCCGGGGAGGCACCCCCCATCCAACCCCCTGGGAGGCCTCAATTACCCCCCTTCACTCCAGCAGCGTTGGTCCGCTAGCTCCCCGAAAGTGGGGAGCTACTGTAAACCCCTCTGGAGTAAACCACTCCTGGCGGGGGGGTGGGGGCGGGTGTTGGGTGGGGGGGAGATGCTCGCGGGTCCAGAGACTTCAGTCCCGGGTCTGCTAATTGTATTTAAAATATATGTAAATGTTTATTTAAATAATGTATGTGGCTCCCCGCCGATTCTGGCAGTGTGCTGATGCCACCGGAAATCCGGCGCTGGGAGAAACTATTGGGGCGGGACGTCCAGCGTGGATCTCGCAGATTGGGTGCTGCTGGAATCTCCTGGCCAGCTGCGCTGAAAAATGAGCACAGCAGGCTGAGAGATTCACCCCCACATGTGGTTTATACACCATTATTCTGATGAATTTAATGCTATTGGTAAACTCAGCTGCTGATCACAGTAAATGTTACCAAATTAGCACCATAGAACATATGCAAATGGAAATATAAAATGATTGATGGATTTCAATCACTTAGCCTTAATATAGGAATAAGATATGTTATTAGTTATAATGACACCCTAACCTGTGTTTATATTTTACAGGAATTTTACTTCAAATGTGGAAAACATTCAACCTCTGAGAGTGACACTTCAGTGATTTTGAACTTAATTATTCCAAACAGACAAAACATCCCATGTATAATCTGTACTGACACTGTGTAAGTATAATATTCATCTATCTGTTTTTTTGATGATGAAGGATTTTGATAGAGTAAATGAGGAAAAATTGTTTCGACTGGAGAGAGAGTCAATAACCAGAGGTCTCAGATTTAAGGTAATTGGCAAAAGAACCAGAGGGAAGTTGCCATGACTATTTCTTACAGAGTGAGTTGTTATGATCTTGAATACGATGGTAACTTGCAAGCAAAGTATAAACATCAAAAGGGAAAAAAATGCACTGCAATGGGGAAAAAGCAGGAGCCTGGACTAATTGGATTGCTCTTTTAAAGAATCTGCACTGGGACATTGTGCTGAATAGCCCCCTTCTATTCTATATGATTCTGACCAGGGGAGCACCACCAATCCCACAGCAAAGTGGGGCACCCTCCCCACACCACTCAAAAAACGGGTCACCTCACCCCACCCCCGCTGCGCAAAATCATGCAGGCATGGGGATGACCCACAGCACTGCCCTCCTCAGACGTCCTGTGCTCCCCTCAGCCGACAGTGCACTGACCCTGACACCCTGGCACTGACACTCTGGCCTGGCGTCATGTGCCCCAAGTGGGGTCAAAGGAGATAAGTCTGGTGCCCATCTGCCCAGTGTTGCGCCCAGGTTGCAGACAAATGATCCCCCAAGGGTCCCTGGCTGTTAGTTGGGCTCAGGCTGGAGCAAGGGGTTGACCGCGCCACTCTCCCCTGGGATGGGGGTCTCGTGGCTGGACTGCCCCTTCTAGCCCTGGCAGACCTGAAGATCACCCCTGGCATGGTGAATGCAGCAGTTCTGTGATTAACATCTTCAATAAATTATGCTAGACAACTTTGAGAGGGTGCAAAGGGGATTTAACAGAATGGCTCCAGGGATGAGAGAATTTAACTACAAGGTTAGTTTGAAAAAGTTGGGGTTATTCTCCTTGGAGCAAAGAAGGGGTGGGGAGGTGTGATAAAAGGTATACAAAGTTATGACAAGTTTAAATAAGGTAGTTCCATAAAGGTTGTTCCCAATAACTGATGGGACAAAGACTGGTTGTCACAGAATTAAGGCTTCAGGAAAGGAATAGGGAAGAAGGTAGTGAGGAAAAGCTTTTTCACAATGAGTGATAATGACCTCGAACCCATTGTCTACAAGGTGGAAACAGAGGTATTCGGAACTTGGAGGAAATGGGATAGGGAATTGAGAGCAATAAACTTGCAGGGCTATGGGATAGAGCAAGGGAATGGAATTGACTGGATTGCTTGGCAGAGAGCTGGCATGTATTTGATGGACCAAATGGTCTCCTTTTGTGCTATAATGAATCTATGACTTTATAACAGCACTTCTCACTCCTTAATTGGTGTAATGACACTTTGGGTCTTGGTAAGATGCTTTATTGAATTAGACTGTTACACAGTTTTACTGCAAATACACTCAGATTTGCTGATAAAAGATTTGAAGATTGGCAATGAAAATTATCACACTGTGGAAGAAATATTGGAAGGATGTATTGCATTGTTACTACAAAAAGCAATTTCATTTTGGAACAAATTCTGCACGTTTTTCATGCGGTGACAATCATTTCAGACTGAGGTTTTTACCTTTACCAGGGAAGAGAAAGGAAAGTATTGCATTGCGCTGGCTGTTATGTGCTGATTGAATTGTACTCCTGGTGATACAGATGTGGTCCTAGACATTGGAAGAAGAAATGTTAACTCTGAAAATGACATTACATCAATCTCTTTGGACTGCAGTATTTGAGAGAAACTAAAATAGTGATGCTGATTCCAAAGAAATCTGTACACTCTGGAGCCTTGCAGCAATTTAAGCTGGATTTACACCAAAACCAAGTTGAATTCTGTCTCTTCATGCGAGTGCAATGGAAGCAAATCATTCTTGCGTTATAGTTTGCAATATAATAAGTTGTTCCACTGATGATGCAGAGAAACTAGCCTAACTTTTGCCTTTTGAGTTGTCAAACCAACTAATCTCTATGATTATTCATTTTATTTCACCCATTGCCGCCCCAAAATGGGCAGAATTCCTTCCCTCCCAACCCCTCCCCTGAATGCACGGCGTGAGTAGCATTTTATCCCAAACATAATTCCTTTGTTGTTTTCATTTTTGTAATTTCTGATTCCAAAACCTGATGATTTCTGCCCAATAAATAAAAAGATGTCAGCTTTTTGAAAGAACCTTAATTGACCTCTACAAAATTCAATGGCAAATTGAAACCAAGGCTGAAATTTTTAGTGTGACGGGAACTCGGCCCATCCGAAGAGTTTGCGGGAAGCACATTCCAACTGAATTCAGCAGTTTCGATGCTGGACACTGCTCTAACAGCATAAGGCAAGACTCCTGCCCTCACTTGGGAGCAATCAGATTGGTCAGCAGCTCTCCAGTCCCTCCAGGTACAGCACTGTAGTGGCTGGAAGAGTCACTGCAAGAAGATGCCTGGAACTAAGTTGGAGTTCCCAGAGGACAAATAAGTGGCAGGGGTCACAGGGCAGGGAGGGTAGGGAACTCCTGACAGTCACCAAGGGGTACGAGTAGGGTCTCAGGATCACTGGGCCTTAAGGGAAGGGTGTCCCCAGCAAAAAGGGAGCATCTGATGGAGGCACCCAGAAAATAAGTCCTCAGAGACCGGTGTCCCTTCACTAGATTCCCTTTATTTTTAAACTTGCCTCCACTCCTAAGAGTGCTTCTGATAAACAGTCAGAATCCGTAATGTCAGTAGACCTGAAACTCCCTGATTGAACAGGCAATCATTACCTCAATCAGGGAGTTCATACTCAAAGAGGCCAACCACATGGGCCTCGTTGAGGTCATTACACACCCCACCCGCACTTCCTGCCTTCTGGCCTTCCTGGCTAAACTGTAATCCGCCCCCCAGCTTAAAAATTGAGACTGGGTGAGAAAAAGCCACACAGATGCCAATAAGTGGTCACTTAAGGGCCTTAACTGGGGCAAGGGCGGGCTTCTAGGTTGAGGCCCTGCCACCCCGGCTTGAAATTGCAATTAGGTCAGGGTGGGCAGAATCCTGGAGGGAATCCCACCCGTGCAATTTCCCGCTCCATCCAACTCACAGCCTGCTTGGGGTTGGGGGGAGTGGGAAGAGAAAATTCTGTAAAGTGAGATCCAGAAGCCCCGCTGTCCTCTGGTGCTGAATTCCTGGATTGCACCAGCACGTGCCAGCATGCATTCCCAAAGACATGCTCCATGGCAAGCTTGTATGAGACCAAAAGGTCACCGATATCTGCAGTGTCTGCAAGTGGGACTTCAAGTTGACTGGGACCAGAGTCGATGCATGGAAATTCACTTCGTGCCTGGAGACAAGCAGTCAGGAAGGGCATGGAAAAAGCTGTCACCCGCACCTGGCACCAGCACAGATACACCCACCTCGGTGGATTCAATATATAGGTAGGCTTCTGGGTCACTCACTAGTGAGCACTTCACAGGAGAAGATTCACAGCAGTTGGGGGCAGGGACATCCCAGGGAACAGCACTTGGAGGGATGCTGGAATCTTACACCATGATGCAGACATCTCCTGCCATGGGGTGCACATCCTGCACTAAGGTCTGCACTGCAATGTTGGCCTTGGTGGGTTACAGTGACGGCATCATCTCCTTGGATAGAAGGAGACGGGACTCCTCCATTTGGCTTTGCACTCTGAAGAGTGCTGTTGTCATCCCTTTCTGGTACTCCTGACTCTGCCTTTGCAGCTCCAGCAGCTGTGGGACAACAGGCCAAGGGGTACAACATCGACAAGTGGCTCAGCAGAATGCTGGGCTCCAGCATCCCTCCAAGTGCTGTTCCCTGGGATGTCCCTGCCCCCAACTGCTGTGAATCTTCTCCTGTGAAGTGCTCACTAGTGAGTGACCCAGAAGCCTACCTATATATTGAATCCACCGAGGTGGGTGTATCTGTGCTGGTGCCAGGTGCGGGTGACAGTTTTTTCCATGCCCTTCCTGACTGCTTGTCTCCAGGCACGAAGTGGATTTCCATGCATCGACTCTGGTCCCAGTCAACTTGAAGTCCCACTTGTAGACACTGCAGATATCGGTGACCTTTTGGTCTCATACAAGCTTGCCATGGAGCATGTCTTTGGGAATGCGGTCATTCGGCTCACATGACCAAGCCAATAGAATAGTTGCTGACTCAGGAGGGCAAATATTCTGAACTCTGTCTTGCCAGGAGATATCCAGTTCTTGCCTGAGGCAGTGGAGGTGTTGTTCTGCTGCTTTTCTTATTTTGCAAAAGTTTTCCATGCCTAGCAGCTTGAAGGAAGGTGCTGAGAACACAAGTATAGAAAACATGGGGCTTTGTATTTTTGGTAGTTTTCTGTTGGTGCACACTCGACTTCTCAACTTGAACATGACAGCTGTGACTTTGGCAATCCTAGTGCTGATTTTAGCATCTTCGGGCAGGTTGCTGGTAATTGCTGATCCAAGATACGTGAAGAGGACATTGTAACTCACAGTGCTTGCCTCTTAAGGCCTCTCGCTACCTTTATCCTGCAACAGTGATTAGCAATACTGCCTCACAGCTCCAGGGACTCGGGTTCGATTCCTGGCTTGGGTCACTGTCAGCGTGGAGTTTGCACATTCTCCCCGTGTATGTGTGGGTTTCCTCCGGGTGCTCCGGTTTCTTCCCACACTCCAAAGATGTGCGGGTTAAGTTGATTGGCTATGCTAAATTGACCCTATTGTCAGGGGGATTAGCAGGGTAGATATGTGGGGTTACGGGAATAGGGGCTGGGTGTGATTGTGGTCGGTGCAGACATGATGGCCTGAATGGCCTCCTTCTGCACTGATGCCATTCTATGATTCTATGAATACAAAGATACTTCCAATGTTTACCTATACAGAAGGAAAAGAGCTCACCAATCTTATGGCAATCATAGGGGGGTCTCATTATTTTCCATCACTGGCAAAATCTTCAAACTACTTAATGTAACATTTTGACCATAATCTGCTGCCAGAGATTCAGTGCAGTTTTAGAAAATGTTGAGGAACCATTAATATGATGTTTGCAGTTAGGTGGCTCCAGGGGAAATGGCAAGAATCAAACATGATCCTCTAGAGCATGTTCCTTGATCTGACCAAAGGCCACATAGTCAGCTGTGAGGGACCATTGGAAGGTAGAAATTAATCTGCCCTAGTAGAATGCTCATGTGAGTTCTGGATGATGGTAAACTTCTGGCCTATTCCCAGTCAATACTGGGAGTAAATCTTTTGGCGGGTAAGAACTTATTGCTCACCTGCCCTGGTAGAAAAGTCAGTCTTGAGCCTGGCATCTTTAATATGCTGGAGTGCCATTAACAAGGTGGGACTTCTGCCCCTCAGGGACAGGAATTTCTGCCCTTAATACTGCTGGCCAACCTGATTTGCTGGTAGCTGAGTAATCCCAGCAGCAGCAAAACACAGTAGTGGTCACCACTGGGACGACAAGGAAATTCTGAGAAGAAGATAACAAGCCGACTGGAATTAAATAACTCTGGAGATTTTGGTCGGGGAGGGATTGGAGATGGGTGAGGGAGTTTGGGGTCAGCTTTGAAAGCCAGCGGGTGAGACAAAAAAAGGGTTATGATCTTGGGGATCGCCCCAAAGGAGGTACCCCCTTCCTTCCTGGCTTTTAGCCTGAGTTACAAAAGTAGTAAGCTGGCCTCCATCATTCTGCCTTCTCCAGCACATGTATTATTCTGGTAGAGATGGAATGGGGCCTTTGACTGGTTATTACTTCATTCGTTAAAGACCATACTAGGCCTATGGGTGGGAGTTCTGGCTAGCTCCTGCTTTACCCGCATGCAAAATCTTCAAAGAAAGCAGCACGCAGAGAACTGTAGTAATATTTCAACTTGCTCCAGAAAAGCCCTATCTTGACCTCAGGCTTTCAGTCCATGACCAGCACCTGGCAACAGAGAATAAGTTCAGTATCTCAGCAACATACTCTCTCAACCTGTCTATATTGATGATAAGACACATGTAAGAATCACCAAAGCATGTGTAGTCTTCAGCAGACTTCTGACATCTATCTGGAATGAAAAGGAGTGAATCTGTTCACTAAACTGTAGAACATTAATCCTGCCCATGCTGCTGTATGTATGTGAGATTTAGCTGTGTACTAGCACTATGCCAAAGAGCTCAATCACTTTCACTTGAGCTGCCTTTGAAAGCTTCTGAAGATCAGATGGCAGAACAAAATACCAGATGCTGCAATGCTCACCCAAGCATTCACACTGTGTTGAGACAGTCAGAACTGGTCATATTAACCTTACATTTGGAGATGTTCACAGAAGTTTTACTAGGCTGATTCCTGACATGGAAGTGTTGTCTTATGAGGAAAGGTTGAGAAAGTTGGATCTATACTCATTGGCGTTTAGAAAAATGAGAGGTGATCTTAAGATTCTGAGGGTGCCTGACAAGGTGGATGCTCAGGGGACATTTCCTCTAGTGGTGAAATCTAGATCTAGGAAGTACAGTTTCAAAGTAAGGGATCTCCCATTTAAGACAGATATGAGGAGAAGTTTCTTCTCTGAGGGTCATCAATCTTTGAAATTCTGTTCCACAGAGGTCAGTGGAGGCTGGATCATAGAATATATACAACACTGAGTTAGACAGATTTTTGATTGGCAAGGAAATGAAGGGTTATAGAGGACAAGCAGGAAAGTGGAGTTAGGGCCACAATCAGATCAGCCATAATCTCATTGAATGCATGGCCTCTTGGTGGCCAAATGGCCTTCTCCTGCTCCTATTTCTTTTGATCTTATGGCACTCACTTATTTACCAGAGTGAATCTTCTGTGAGAGTTTGAGTCTGGGATGCTGTCTCATGTTGGGTCACTACAAGGACAATCTGAAGGTTTCACTTGGGAATTTTGATATCAACTTTGAATCCTGTGAGTAGCTCAACCAGGATCACTGAAGATTGACCTAATGCAACCAAATAAAATATGGTGGGGCTCTTTTGTAAGTATGTACATATCAAAAGCAGCAAGAAAATGCAAGAGGAGGAAATCCTGAATCAACAACTTCTCCAAAACTCAATCATCTGTGGTATCCCAACCTATTTATAGCAAACCTTTCAGGGCACAGATCTGCCTTAGCAGGATCCTCTCTCCCACCCATCTCCTCCCTCCCCCCACATCTTCACCTGTCACAGCTTATCCTCTGATTTCAGCTTTTCTGCCGTTTGGCCATTCACAACTTCTATTCTCTCTATGGACTGCCATTAGCAGCCTTTCCTCTTGGTTTTGTGGCTATGGCTCATCTTTCATTCCCTCACCCTACAGTATAAATATCTCCCACTTTTATGCCTTTAAACTTTGACAAAGGGCCAACTGGACTCAAATCGTCAGCTCTTTTCTCTCCTTTCAGATGCTGCCAGACCTGCTGAGATTTTCCAGCATTTTCTCTTTTGGTTTCAGATTCCAGCATCTGCAGTAATTTGCTTTTATCATGTGGTTCTGAAATGTCTTTATATTTCTTCTTATATTCTTCTTTTTCAACATAAACATATCAATCAGATGCAAGGAATGATGTAATAATAATGTGGGTTTCTTATTGAAAATAAGACTCTTTACGGATGATGTACTGGGAGCTAAGCGTAATACATCAATCTATACCTTGTTGCTTGCAGACTGTCTACATATCATGGGACTAATATATATAATACTAATCCTGCTGAGGTGTGTAATGATTGACAGTAGTTTAGTGCACGCTCCTTAAAGCTATATGCACATCATAGCACAACATTTCCAAGGTGGCTCTCCTCCAAATGGTGCCATCCTTTTGCTGCAGAGGCCTGTAACATATGATCAGAGTGAGACCATTCTACACACCACCATCTTTCACATCAAACAGATACATAGTTTTAAAAGGCAGATAGTAGCCATCCCTTCAAATCAACGGAAATATAACTCAGGAGGAATGTATAGTGGACATCTGAATGGATATTACCTGTTTGCATTATTATCCCAAGACAACCGACCCACAATAGTTGCGAAAAGTGTCCCTTTTCCAGCATTGACATCTTACTTTGGGCATGAAAGAATTATTTTAAAAGTGGATTATCTCTTCTCAGATTAAGCTTCAAGCTAATTGCCCTCATCATTTTAAATTCAAGTTATTCATGATGCATTTTCCTCATACTGCAGCAAACATCTCTGTGGAGTTGAAATTTATTTACTGGTTGGCAAAAGAACCTCTAATAAATGACAAATGTTTTGAATAAATTAACTTAGTGGTATCTCTTATGGTTTCCCCAAAGGTTTTTCCATGTTAAATTGTTGAAATTTTGATGGTTTGCACATAGTCATTGTAGCTTGGCTGTAAATATTAAATCATGATTACCCAGAAGCTCTGGTCTCTTGCGTGCACTCACTTCATTGTTTTCTCTGGTTGCAGCTGGTATCCTTACCTTGTGGGGCTGGTATCAATGACAAAGTCTGTTTGAGACTTTGTGTATTTTAATCAAGCTGAATAAGATTTGCTGTTGTGTATTACACGCAGAAAACAGCTAGGCTGTGCCCTGCTTATGAATATGAATGCCTCCCTGCTGTTCATAATATTAGTGTGACATTAGTGTACCTTTAAGTGTACTTTTAAGAAAGGTTTTTTTAAAAATCATGATCTCTGTAGCTCTCACAGTTTCAGCGTTTCTCAGCTCACGATCTTAGCTGATGTCATTGTGGAACCAACTTGTCCGGAGATGTCCTTTTAATGCTGCTTAAATGTTTATTTTTACTGGGATGTTTGTGACTCTGCATTGCGGGGAGAAAAAGTTGTTGGCAGGTCAGGTGACAGGAGTTTGAGGTTTGATTTTCAGTTGTGAGCCTCAGGTGTGAGCTTTAGAAGGGACAGCAAGCTGAAAAGAAGTGTTTTTTCTCTGTCCCTGTTGTTTTGGAAATTCTGCTGCTGATCTGAAAGCAAAGTCTTGCCTTTCTGAATGGGGAAATCTGCTGTTGGTGATTTGCCTAGAATCCCTGGTGTTTTGGGAAGCTGTTCTGACTTCAAACTGTTCTGAGTCTATCCAGAGAACTGCAGACTTCAGCCAAAGGACTCAATTCCAATAAAATGTGAGCATTAGTCTCTGCAGTATTAAACCTGTTTGAAGGGTCTTGTTTATAGGATTGGTTTGATTGGAACAGCTCCTATATTTGTGAAAGGTTATACATTATCATGGTTGTTTCGGTGTTGTTTGTAATTAGTAGAAATTATTGCGAATATTCTTACTATACATGCTAACTATATTCTTAAATAAACTTTGTTCGATAAAAGCTCCCTAGTGGGTCATTTGAATCATACTTGAAGTGAAACCTATCATGCTTATCTAGCCAAATTCAAGATAAAAAAAACTTATGATCCAGGCAGGCTCCCTAAAACACTATAACATTGGCAACATTAGGTCAAAGTGACAGAGTTTATGAATTGGTTTAATGCAAGAGAGTGTTTGAGAGTACATTTCAAAATGTACAACTGGTACTGCCCTTTTTTTGAAATCCTGGCAAAGCCTTAATTAATAGATGAATTAGGTCATACAGGTCATAGAGGTTTACAGCATGGAAACAGGCCCTTTGGCCCAACTTGTCCATGCTGCCCAGTTTTTACCATTAAGCTAGTCCCAATTGCTTGCATTTGGCCTATATCCCTCTTTACCAATCTTACCATGTAACTGTCTCAATGCTTTTTAAAAGACAAAATTGTACCCGCCTCTACTACTACCTCTGGCAGCTCGTTCCAGATACACACCATCCTCTGTGGAAAAAATTGCCCTTCTGGACCCTTCTGTATCTCTCCCCTCTCACCTTAAACCTATGTCCTCTAGTTTTAGACTCCCCTACCTTTGGGAAAAGATGTTGACTATCTACCTTATCTATGTCCCTCATTATTTTATAGACCTCTATAAGATCACTCCTAAGTCTCCTATGCATCAGGGAAAAAAGTCCCAGTCTGTCCAGCCTCTCCTTATAACTCAAACCATCAAGTTCCAGTCGCATCCTAGTAAATCTTTTCTGCACTCTTTCTAGTTTAATAATGTCCTTTCTATAATAGGGTGACCAGAACTGTACACAGTATTCCAAGTGTGGCCTTACCAATGTCTTGTACAACTTCAACAAGACGTCCCAACTCCTGTATTCAATGTTCTGACCGATGAAACCAAGCATGCCAAATGCCTTCTTCACCACTCTGTCCACCTGTGACTCCACTTTCAAGGAACTATGAACATGTACCCCTAGATCCCTTTGTTCTGTAACTCTCCCCAATGCCCTACCATTAACTGAGTAAGTCCTGCCCTGGTTCAATCTACCAAAATGCATTACCTCGCATTTATCTAAATTAAACTCCATCTGCCATTCGTCAGCGCACTGGCCCAATTGATCAAGATCCCACTGCAATTGGAGATAACCTTCCTCACTGTCCACCGTGCCACCAATCTTGATGTCATCTGCAATTATTAGAATTCAAAACATAAAATCAAAAACAAAATGCTGCAGATGCGAAAAATCTACAATGAAAACAACAAGGCCTGGGTGGGATTGCTGTGGTTGCAGGCTCAATGGGTCAAATGGCCTCCTTCTGCACTGTAGGGATTCTATGATTCTATTCTGGGCAGCACAGTAGCAGTTAGCACTGCTGCCTCACATCACCAGGGACCTGGGTTCAATTCTGGCCTTGGGTGACTGTATATGTGGAGTTTGCACATTTTCCCCTGGGTGCTCCAGTTTCCTCCCACAGTCCAAAGATTTTTGGGTTAGGTTGATTGGCCATGCTATATTGCCCCTTAGTGTCAGGGGCATCAGCAGGATAAGTACGTGGGGTTATGGGGAAAGGGCCTGGGTGGGATTGTTGCCGGTGCAGGCTCAATGGGCCGAATTACCTCCTTCTGCACTGATGTGATTCTATGATTTCATGCTTGGCATACACATGAAGTTGGCGGACCCAGGACCAGATATAGAATCTGTTCTTGGGTGAAATTGTGTTCTCAACGGGATTTCACACTGGCTGGCCAATTAAGGCCTGCCCAGCGTAAAACACTTCTTCCGATTGGCTTGACAGAGTGAGCAGGGTGGGAACAAGTTAGGCCAATAGTATATCCCCCAGGACTTTGGTAACTTCAATTAAACTTGTAATGAAGAAGCAGATAGGTCCTACAGCATGGAAACAAATTGGTGTTAATGCTGTGACCTTTTGGCCATGAACTGATGCTGACTGAAACTCTCATTGGTGCAATATATTTGTACATAGTAGCTCTGAAATATGCCTTGAAAATCTACAGGTCCTGCCCAGCGTCTGCTACTGAGCCAACTAAACTTTATGGTGTCAGTGAGGGAGCTGTGGTTCGGGAAGGGGGGAAAGAGTTGGTGAAGGGGTTCCCTTCATTTACTTACACTAGTGAAGAAAGATAAAATATGAAGCAGCATTTCTCCAGCACCTTTCATGATTTCAGGACTTCCCAGGGTGCCACACGCATGGGCGCGCGCGCACACACACACACACACATATACTCACACATGCATGCATCTGCGCACGCACACACACACACACACAAAGATGTCGCACTCTCTCAGGACTGCGCTGGGACTGTAAGCCCACGTGCTCAACTCTTTGGAGTTTGACTTGAACCCATAATCTACAGAATTCCAGGGAGCAGAATGCACCAATGTGGAGCATTCTGCGAGGGGACCTTTGCCGTCTTTGGAGTGAGGTGGAAGATGAATGTGTGGCTGAGGGAGTGGTGCAGGGGGCAGGGATTCAGGTTCCTGGACCATTGGGACCTCTTTAGGGGCAGGGGTGATCTGTATACAAAAAACGGGTGGAACTTGAATCACACGGGGACCAATATCCTGGCCGGTAGGTTGGCTAAGGTTACTGGGGAGAATTTAAACTAGATAGGTTGGGGGGAGGGGAGCTAGAAGAGTTGACTAGGATCAAGGAACTAATTGATGGGGTGGAGGATGCAGGGGTAAGGGGAATTACAAAATTAATTGTAGAGGAGAGGGTGCAAGTGAATGAAGGCGGTAATTTAGATAAGGGAGTAGAGGGAGAGGGTGTTCGCGACTCATCAAAGCGGGTCCAGATAAAAGCTGGAATAAGGACACTTTGCCTGAATGCACGAAGCATTCGGAACAAGGTAAATGAGTTGATGGTGCAAATCAGCACGAGTGGGTACGATCTAGTGGCCATTACAGAAACGTGGCTGAAAGGTGACCAGGACTGGGAGATGAATATCCAGGGGTATCAGGCGTTTAGGAAGAATAGACAGGAAGGAAAAGGTGGTGGGGTCGCGCTATTAATAAGAGATAATATCAGGGTAGTACTGAGGGATGACATAGGCTCTGAGGAACAAAACGTGGAATCATTATGGGTAGAGATGAGGAATAGTAGAGGGAGAAAGACACTAGTAGGTGTGGTATATAGGCCCCCAAATAATAATGTTGAGGTAGGGAGGGCTATAAACAAGCAGATAAGGGATGCGTGTAAAAACGGAACGGCAATAATCATGGGGGACTTCAACATGCACATTGACTGGCAGACTCAAGTCGGTAAGGGTGGAATGGAGGAAGAGTTCTTAGAATGCTGTCGGGATAGTTTCCTTGAACAGCATGTTACGGAACCGACGAGGGAACGAGCTATTTTGGATCTGGTATTGTGTAACGAGGTAGGTAGAATCAAGGATCTTATTGTGAAGGACCCTCTTGGGTCTAGTGACCACAATATGGTCGAATTTCTGATTCAGATGGAAGAGGAGAAAGTTTGGTCCCAAACCAGTGTCCTCTGTTTGAACAGAGGGAAATATGATAGGATGAGGGATGAATTGGCTAAGGTAGACTGGGAGAGCAGGCTGGCAGGTAGGATAGCTGAGGAACAGTGGAGGATTTTTAAGGAGATCCTTTTCAGTTCTCAGCAAAAATATATTCCAGCAAAAAACAAGGATTGTAAGAAAAGGGAGAACCAGCCGTGGATAACGAAGGAAATAAAGGAGAGTATTAAAATAAAAACAGCTGCGTACAGAGTGGCCAAAAATAGTGGAGAAACAAGTGATTGGGAAAAATTTAAGAAACAACAAAGAGAGACTAAGAAAGCGATAAAGAAAGGAAGGATAGACTATGAAGCTAGGCTAGCAATTAATATAAAAAATGATAGTAAAAGTTTTTATAAATATATAAAAAGGAATAGAGTGGCTAGAGTGAATGTTGGACCCTTGGAGGACGAGAGGGGGGAGTTAATAGTGGGAAATGAGGATATGGCTGAGTCTTTAAATAAGATTTTGTGTCGGTCTTCACGGTGGAGGACACAAATAGTTTGCCAAATATTAACGATAGAGGGTTGGCAGCAGGAGAAATACTTAATACAATTAATGTTACCAGAGAGGCAGTGCTGGGTAGACTAATGGGACTGAAGGTGGATAAGTCCCCGGGTCCGGATGGAATGCATCCCAGGGTATTGAAAGAAATGTCAGAGGTAATAGTGGATGCGTTAGTGATTATTTATCAAAACTCGTTGCATTCTGGGGTAGTGCCGGTTGATTGGAAAACGGCTAATGTTACGCCGCTGTTTAAAGAAGGAAGGAGACAAAAGGCGGGTAACTATAGGCCGGTCAGCTTAACGTCTGTAGTAGGGAAAATGCTGGAATCCATTATTAAAGAGGAGATAGCAGGGCATCTGGATAGAAATGGTTTGATCAATCAGACGCAGCATGGATTCATGAGGGGAAAGTCGTGCTTGACGAACATGTTGGATTTTTATGAAGATGTGACTAGGGCGGTTGATGGAGGAGAACCGGTGGATGCAGTGTTTTTGGATTTCCAAAAGGCGTTTGATAAGGTGCCCATAAAAGGCTACTGAAGAAGATTAGGGCACACGGAGTTGGGGGTAGTGTGTTAAAGTGGATTGGGGACTGGCTATCCGACAGGAAGCAAAGAGTCGGAATAAATGGGTGTTTTTCCGGTTGGAGGAAGGTAACTAGTGGTGTGCCGCAGGGATCGGTACTCGGGCCGCAACTATTTACCATTTATATAGATGATCTGGAGGAGGGGACGGAGTGTAGGGTAACGAAGTTTGCAGACGACACAAAGATGTGGAAAAGTGAATCATGTGGAGGACGGAGAAGATCTGCAGAGAGATTTGGACAGGCTGAGTGAGTGGGCGAGGATATGGCAAATGGAGTATAACGTTGAGAAATGCGAGGTTATACACTTTGGAGGAAATAATAACAAATGGGATTACTATCTCAATGGAAACAAATTAAAACATGCTACCGTGCAAAGGGACCTGGGGGTCCTTGTGCATGAGACGCAAAAGCCCAGTCTGCAGGTACAACAGGTGATCAAGAAGGCAAATGGGATGTTGGCCTATATTGCGAAGGGGATAGAATATAAAAGCAGGGATGTCTTGATGCACCTGTACAGGGCATTGGTGAGGCCGCAGCTGGAATACTGTGTGCAGTATTGGTCCCCTTATATGAGGAAGGATATATTGGCATTGGAGGGAGTGCAGAGAAGGTTCACCAGGTTGATACCGGAGATGAGGGGTTTGGATTATGAGGAGAGGCTGAGGAGATTGGGTTTGTACTCGTTGGAGTTTAGAAGGATGAGGGGGGATCTTATGGAGACTTATAAGATAATGCGGGGGCTGGATAGGGTGGAGGCGGAGAGATTCTTTCCACTTAGTAAGGAAGTTAAAACTAGAGGACACAGCCTCAAAATAAAGGGGGGTCGGTTTAAGACAGAGTTGAGGAGGAACTTCTTCTCCCAGAGGGTGGTGAATCTCTGGAATTCTCTGCCCACTGAGGTGGTGGAGGCTACCTCGCTGAATATGTTTAAAGCGCGGATGGATGGATTCCTGATCGGTAAGGGAATTAAGGGTTATGGGGATCAGGCGGGTAAGTGGTACTGATCCACGTCAGATCAGCCATGATCTTATTGAATGGCGGGGCAGGCTCGAGGGGCTAGATGGCCTACTCCTGCTCCTATTTCTTATGTTCTTATGTTCTTATGTCTAGGGTACCTCTGGTCTACCTGCTATTGCAGCAGCTCTGGAGCATAAGTAGAATGGGTCAACTACATTCAAATGTTATTTCCTCCATGACAAAATTCACAATTGCTTCAAAACTAGCTCAGTGGTCATCCACATTTAAAACCAGCATTAACCAACAGGATTTTAAATTCTTCAGAAACAGCTTCAGATTTCAAAACTATGCTCTCTCGTGCTGCTGCTATAGTCCCATGTGAGGAGTGCCTTTAAATGGTTGCTATTATCAACTTGTGGTTCACTGACTCTGCCCCCTCTGTCTCTGGACACCCCACCTTCTGATTGTCAATTAGGCATGTTGTCCTCCCTTCCTGCAGATAGCTGACTAGCTTCCTGTCAGGTGACTGTTAAGTGGCTGATAGATGCATTATCAGGCATCTTTCAAAGGCGGGGGTAAAGTAAAGTTTATTTATTCGTCACAAGTAAGGCTTACATTAACATTGCAATGAAGTTACTGTGAAATTCCCCTTGTCGCCACAGTCCGGCACCTGTTCGGGTCAATGCACCTAACCAGGACATCTTTCAGAATGTGGCAGGAAACTGGAGCTCCCAGAGGAAACCCACGCAGACACGGGGATATCATGCAAATTCCACACAGACAGTGACCCAAGCTGGGAATTGAACCTGTTAGCAGTGCTAACCATTGTGCTACCGTGCCCTACCGTACCGTAGGGGTCAGTGATCCAGCCCCAGGTCTTGAGCACAAGACACTCCCATAAGACCATAAGACATAGGAGCAGAATTAGGCCACTCAAGCCCATCGAGTCTGCTCTGCCATTCAATCATGGCTGATATTTTTCTCATCCCCATTTTCCTGCCTTTTCCCCATAGCCCTGATCCCCTTATTAATCAAGAACTTATCTATCTCTGTCTTAAAGACACTCAATGACCTGGCCTCCACAGCCTTCTGCGGCAAAGAGTTCCACAAATTCACCACTCTCTGGCTGAGAAATTCCTCCTCTATTTTAAAGGATCATCCCTTTAGCCTGAGGTTGTGCTCTCTGGTTCTAGTTTTTCCTACTAGTGGAAACATCCTCTCCATGTCCACTCTATCCAGGCCTCGCAGTATCCTGTAAGTTTCAATAAGATCTCCCCTCATCCTTCTAAACTCTAACGAGTCCTCAAACATTCCTCATATGGCAAGGTCTTCATTCCAGGGATCATTCTTGTGAACCTCCTCTGGACCCTTTCCAAGGCCAGCACATCCTTCCTTAGATACGGAGCCCAAAACTGCTCACAAAACTCCAAATGGGGTCTGATCAGAGCCTTATACAGAGTACTGGGCTAATGGTAAGATACTTGGTAGTGTGGATGAGCAGAGGGATCTCGGTGTCCATGTGCATAGATCCCTGAACGTTGGCACCCAGGTTGAAAAGAAGGCGTACGGTGTGTTAGCTTTTATTGGTAGAGGGATTGAGTTTCGGAGCCGTGAGGTCATGTTGCAGCTGTACAAAACTCTGGTGCGGCCGCACTTCGAGTATTGAATACAGTTCTGGTCGCCGCATTATAGGAAGGATGTGGAAGCATTGGAAAGGGTGCAGAGGAGATTTACCAGGATGTTGCCTGGAATGGTGGGAAGGTCTTATGAGGAAAGGCTGAGGGACTTGAGGCTGTTTTCGTTAGAGAGAAGAAGGTTAAGAGGTGACTTAATAGAGGCATATAAGATGATCAGAGGATTGGATAGGATGGACAATGAGAGCCTTTTTCCTCAGATGGTGATGGCTAGCACAAGGGGACATAGCTTTAAATTGAGGGGTGATAGATATAGGACAGATGTCAGAGGTAGGTTCTTCACTCAGAGTAGTAAGGGCGTGGAATGCCCTGCCTGCAACAGTAGTGGAATCACCAACATTAAGGGCATTTAAATGGTCATTGGATAAACATATGGATGATATTCGAATAGTGTAGGTTAGATGGGCTTTAAATTGGTTTCACAGGTCGGCGCAACATCGAGGGTCAAAGGGCCTGTACTGCGCTGTAATGTTATACAGCCTCAGAAGTACATCCCTGCTCTTGTATTCTAGCCCTCCAGACATGAATGCTAACATTGCATTTGCCTTCCTAACTGCCGACTGAACCTGCACGTTAACCTTAAGAGAATCTTGAACAATGACTCCAAAGTCCCTTTGTGTTTCTGATTTCCTAAGCATTTTTCCATTTAGAAAAGCGTCTATGCCTCCATTCCTCCTTCCAAAGTGCATAACCTCACACTTTTCCACATTATATTCCATCTGCCACTTCTTTGCCCACTCTCCTAACCTGTCCAAGTCTTTCTGCAGCTCCCCTGCTTCCTCAAGTACTACCTGTCCCTCCACATATCTTTGTATCATCTGCAAACTTAGCAATAGTGCCTTCAGTTCCTTCCTCCAAATCGTTAATGTATATTATATATGTATATCCCAGTGTATTATTGAGGGAGTGCTGCACTATTGGAGGTGCTGTCTTTTAGATGAAACATTAAACTCAGGCTCCATCTTGCCTGCTGGCATGGATGTAAATTTCCAATGACACAACTTTAAAAAAGAGCTGGGGAGTTATCCATGGTGTCCTGTTATCCCTCAATCAGCATCATAAAAAACAGATTATCTGGTCATTATTACATTGCTGCCTGTGGGAGATTGCTTATGCAATTTGGCTGCCACATCTCCACATTACAATGGTGATACACTTCAAATAATGCTTAATTGGCTGTTAAGTGCTTGAGATACCCAGTGGTCGTAGAAAGAAATATGTCTTCCAAGATATACACTGTTTATTTTGACAAGACATTGGGAATTAGTTACACGCAGTTGTACACAGGACAAGCCAAGGGAATCCTGTAAATTTATAGGGGGTGATTTTCCCAGTCCGCTGTGCTGCTCTGGCAGCGCAGTGGGCCGGGAGACATCAGTAGAGGCCATTTAGTGAGTTCCTCACTGGGTGCCATGGCCTACGCCCGTCATCAGGGCCCGGATTTCCGGCGTCATCAGCTCCACACCTGATTCCATTGAAATGTTGATTTCCATTTCATTAGTGGGCCTGCGACACCGAAGCCTCAGGGCCCATTAGTGTCTCCCCACTCCCCTGCCAGGAGTGGTTCACTCCAGCGGGGCAGTTTACAATAGCTCCAAACTACTGGAGAGCGCGCTGCCCGACCCCCCTTGAGTGAAGGGAGGCCATGGAGGCCCCGCAGGAGGTCGGGGGTAAGGGTCATTGCCAGCCTGGCAGTGCCAGCCTTGCTCCTGGCACTGCCCAAGGGCAAAGTGGCAATGACTAAGGGGCACCTTGGCACCAGGCATTGGGCAGTGCCAAGGGCGCTGGGCTGGGAGGGGGGCTATGGGGCAGGCCTATGTGGGGGAGATCAGTGGGGGTGTGGGGTCCCAGTGCTACTCTACACTTGGGATAGGTGGCAGAGGGAGCTAAGAGGTTGAATAAGGCTGGCCATCGGGGATGGGGGGGGTGGTTCAGGGACATCGGGACTGCCAGGGTGGGGGAAATTGGGGCTGGTGGTATGGGGGGGGGTGGGGGTGAGGAGCACAGGGAGGCTTCCAGGAGACCAGCGATCGGGTGGTTGGGGGGGGTTCCCATGGTCAGCGATGGGGAGTTGCTGTGCTGGCCAGCAATCAAGCTGGCCAGCGATCGGGAGACCGGCAGTGCAATCTCTGCTCTGACAGATCAGCGCATGTGCAGTGGCCCGCTCAGCACTATGCTACCGGCCTCTCCAGCGGGAATAGGCCCTGCCCACAGATTTTCATTGTGAATCTCACTAGGGCACTCTGCAGTGCTCAGAGTGCGGGAGAATCATTTTGAAAATCCCACTAAAAAAACGAGCAAGAGTTACTCTCGTTTTTATGCAAATTTATTACTTAGAATTTTTGGGGGAGAATCCTGGCCATAATTTGAAAAAAACTAATCAGAGTCCATGATGCTATTGGCAGTATATGAGTCACAAGCACCTTGGCCACGATTCTCCCACCCCGCCGTGCTAATTGTTTAGAGCAACGGGCCAGGAGGTTCTCATGTCAGCCAATTCACAGGCTTCGCACATGCGTTCCCGCTGTGAGAGCGTCTCCCAGCGCCGGATTTCCGGTGGCATCAGCTCCGTGCCGGAAATCGGCAGGGAGGCGTGGAAATCATTTAAATAGATATTTGAACCTCATTTAATGACATTTCTGGGCCCGCTAGCGTTCCCACCCACCCCCCCCCCCCCCCCCCCCCGCCAGAGTGGTTCACTCCAGCAGGGATTATAGTAGCTCCCCACTTTCGGGGAACTAGTGGCCCAACCCCACTGGAGTGAAGGGGGCAATCGGAGCCCTGAGCGGGTAGGGCAGTGGGGGGGGGGGGGGGCCTCTGAGCATTGGCACCCTGGCAGTCCCAGCCTGTGCCCTCAGGCACTGCCCAAGGGACAAGGTTTTAAATCCCGGGGCACGTTGGCATTGTCCATCGGACATGGGGCCTATGGGTGTGGGGCCTGGTGGGGTGATCGGTGGGGTGATCGGTGGGAGTGGGAGGTCCCGCTGCCACTCTGCAGTCGGGATCGATGGGGGAAACAGAGACCAGCAATCGGGGAAGGCTGGGGTGCGGGGTGTCGGGGGTCAGCCTGCTGGGATCGGGGATATAGAGAGGGTTCGGCACTGTGGGGGGCATTGGCTTTGCGGAAGGGGGTAACTGTCGGGGAGGGTGGGGAATGGAAATCGGGGTGGGTCGGGGGGGGGGCAGTTCGGGGCTGGCCCAGGAATGGCCAGGGGCCATCAATCGGGCCATGGAGGGGGGTGGAAGGGCCGACAATGCGGGGATCGCGAGGCTGGCCAGCAATCGAACTGGCCATCTATCGGGAGGCTTGCAGTGCGGGGTCACTGCGCATGTGCCAATCTCGGCGCTGACAGAACAGCGCATGCGCAGTGGCTTGTTCAGTGCTATGCTGCCAGCCTCTCGGGCGGGACTAGACTCTGCCCGCAGCTTTATAATGATATACACGCTATTGACCTCTGCAGTGCACAAAGTGTGGGAGTTCTTCTCTGAACTCCCACTGAAAAAACTAATGTGAATTAATCCAGTTTTCACGTAAATTCGACACTTAGAATTTTTTTGGGAGAATTTTGGCCCTTATCTTTATCAAGCTGCCTTAAAAAAGTCAAAAATGCAACAGTTGATATGGAAAACATGATACAATCTTCTTCTATTTTCTCTTATCATTTCCTATTTTCTCCACTCCTCTCCGAGGACACTGACACATGATAACATAAGAACATAAGAACTAGCAGCAGGAATAGGCCATCTGGCCCCTCGAGCCTGCTCTGCCATTCAATAAGATCATGGCTGATCTTTTTATGGACTCAGCTTCACTTACCCGCCCGCTCACCATAACCCTTAATTTCTTTACTGTTCAAAACTTTATCTATCCTTGCCTTAACAGCATTCAATGAGGTAGCCTCAACTGCTTCACTGGGCAGGGAATTCCACAGATTCACAACCCTTTGTGTGAAGAAGTTCCTCCTCAACTCAGTCCTAAATCTGCTTCTCCTTATTTTGAGGTTATGCCCCCTAGTTCTAGTTTCACCCGCCAGTGGAAACAACTTCCCTGCTTCTATCTTATCTATTCCCTTCATAATCTTATATGTTTCTGTAAGATCTCCCCTCATTCTTCTGAATTCCAATAAGTATAGCCCCAGTCTGCTCAGTCTCTCTTCATAAGCCAACCCTCTCAACTCCAGAATCAACCTAGTGAATCTCCTCTGCACCCCCTCCAGTGCCAGTATATCCTTTCTCAAGTAAGGAGACCAAAACTGTACACAGTACTCCAGGGCTAGATGGGCTAGATTTTGAGGTTTCCCTGCTCAGGCAAATGATAAGGAATAATTTATGGCCCTGCTCCTGCTGTGTTCTCTGTCGTCTTTCCCTGGCTAATTCACTATTGGCCCAAAGATCTCCAGCCTACAGATACAATTGGAGCCTGGCGATCAAAATGGATCTGGCCTATTACCAGCGATATCAGGCTTTCTACCATGCTCTACCACTTAGTTAGTTGGCTGGAGTCTTTTTACTCAGCCCAGTTGCCCTCCTTGATGTAAATGGCTAGAAGGTGAATAGCAGCACAGACTATTGACCTTGGGGATAAGGGTCATCAGAAGCCAAGCTCGACCTGTGCACACATGTCCTGTTGCAAGTATGCTGACTGACTGTCCACTGACCAAACCTTTGATTACCAATAACAACCAAATCAGAAAAGTGGGATTCAAAGCTGGGAATGTCCATGTCTGTCGTTGGAGAAGTCATAAGCAAAAGCCCAGTAAAAATGACAACCGTTCTTTAACTATCTTACTTCCATCAATTGGGCACCAATGGAAAACTACATCATTGGAATTCTCCTCATGGAGGAATAAGGTTGGCTACCCAAATGGCACTTTCATCAGCACGAAGGAGGATGATTGAAAATTTCAGGTTATTTCATGAACAAATTTCCCAGAACTTCTATTGCTTTCCTCTTAAAAATTCAGTTTGCTCTGGTAAAATATTATGATGACAGCAGTCTCATTTTTAATATCCAAGCTAAAACACAAATCCAAAGTAATTCCACAGATAATTTATAACATTTAAGAGCTGAGCTCCTTTCCTTTAAAAGTTGAGGCCAGTATGAGATAAAAATGATTTTAGATCTTTAGTTTTTGTAAGCATGAGAAGCAAGAAGACTTAAGAATGGCTTAATGGTCTTTAATCATGTTTGAATGGCAAGGTACCAGGAGAATATGTCTTTTTAGTAAACCTTTACAAATTTGATTTGATCTGATGTAATTTAAAATAGCAACAAATTTGCTTGTCCTTGACTTGAAGAATGTGATATATAATGTGCTTTTGCTTATGGCAGACTGTAGTAAATAAAATACAGGGAAAGGAGGCTGCACATTTATGTGATGGAGTAGGATTTGAGAGATAGGTATGTTTAAGATAAGGTCTGAGCAACTGGAAGCTTCATATCAGTTTACTGCCCACTTCCTCTCTACACTCATTCTTGAAGTAATTCTTTAAGTGCTTTATATTTCTTGAACTAAAGCAGACAACCAATTACTGTCAATGCTACTCTTGAGCTAGCTAATGTAAGGTAAGCAAGTCTTTTCAAGCAGCCAATAGTCCTGTTTTCCTTCTTTCCTTGTGGAAAGTATCACCTCTTCACTCGGAATTTGCCTGAGAATAGGAACTTGCCATGTAGGTAACTATGCATATTGTGATGATTTTCTGCTATTGATATATTTTATGTTCCCGTAGAATGTTTAAAGTTAATTTTTTTCTACAGGGAGCCGTTATGTCTGGAAGGAATACAGCTCAGATGCTGGGAAAGCAAGATAATTACGCTTTTTAGCCATATAGGGTGGAATTGTCCCAAAAAATTCTAAGCATCGAATTCGCGTGAAAACTGGAGTAATTCACGTTGTTTTTTTCCAATGGGAGTTCAGACAAGAATCTTCCACACTCTGTGCATGACAGAGGCCACCAGCGTGAATATCATTGAATTTCAGGGGCAGAGCCTATTCCCGCTGAAGAGGTTGAAATCAGCCCGCAGAGTGGGCCACTGCGCATGTGCAGTGGCCCTGCACCGACAGACTTCCTGATTTCTGGCCAGCATGATCACTGGCCAGCCCCCCCACAACGCCGGCTCTCCACGTCGCCCCCCCCCCCCCCCCCACAGCCTGATCGCTGGCCCATGACCATTCCTGGGCTCAGCCCCAAACCCCCCCTCCCAGCCCACCCCAATCTCCAGCGCCTCTCCAACCCATCCCTCCCCCAACAGTTACCACCCCACAGTGCTGACCCCCCCCCAACAGGCTGACTGCCCCCCGACTTACCCTGCCTCCCAGCTTGCCCCAATTGCTGGCCACCCTCCTTCGCCCACCGATCCCAACTTCATAGTGGCAGCTCAGTGACCCCTACTGATTGCCCCCCAGGTCCTGACCCCTTGGCACTGCCCCATGCCTGATGGGCAGTGCCAAGGTGTCCCCAGGCATTGGCTCTTTGCCCCTTGGGCAGTGCCAATGCCTGGGTGGCGACCCCCAGCCAACTGTCTTGGGGGGCCTCGATTGCTCCCTCTTCACTCCAGCAGAGTTGGGCTGCTAGTTCCCCATTAATGGGGAGCTAATATAATCCCCGCTGGAGTGTAATACTCTGGCAGGGTGAGAGACGCTAGTGGGCACGGAGGCTTCAGTCCTGGGCCCACTAATCACATGCAAATGAAATTGAAATAACCATTTAAATGGTAATTTCATTCTCCCCGCCAGATTTCTGGCATCGTCTGCTCCGCGCCGGAAGTCTGGCGCTGGGAGATGCAAGTGGGGTATGAACACTCACGTAAACCCCTCAAATCGGCCGCCGCGGGATTACCGGCCCTTGTGTTTAATAAGATAAGGCTAATGGACCGTTGTTTATAAGTGGAAATGTCCCCTTAGTTTTTTTCAAACTAAGGTATACAGGGTCATGTGATCATATTGTTTAGGTATACAGGGGTGATGTGATGATATGGTTAATGAGAGGAGCTAGATTTGTAGCAGAGAAACAGCTATCTATTTCAGTTTGCTGTTCAGTTGCTGACTGGAGTTGTTTAAAGAAGTCTGATTTGATTTATTATTGCCACATGTATTAGTATACAGTGAAAAGTATTATTTCTCGTGCACTATAGAGACAAAGCACACCGTACATAGAGAAGGAAAGGAAAGAGTGCAGAATGTAGTGTTACAGTCATAGCTAGGGTGTAGCATTGTTGGAGAGTTTAAAAGGATTAGAATAACATTTTAGAAGCATAGAACAAGAGTAAAAGATAGAATTAGGAGGATATCCTGGGCACAGCTTGCAAGACGTCACTACACTCCAGTGCCATCTTAGAAATCATCTCTATCCACAAAATCTCTCTGGAAGCTCCAAGGCTGTTAACCCAAGTTAGATCAAGTATATTTGTGATTGCTAACTGTATTTAAAGTAGGTTTTAAGTCTATAGGAAGAATGTTGCTTATTTGGAACTGAAATAGTGATAAGTTAGAAATTAGAGTTGTTTCAGTGTTTAAAGATTGTTCAACTATTAAGAGTTAAGCTGCTTCATTTTGTTAGAGTTATGTTTAAGCTGTGTTATGAATAAAGTTTGTTTTGATAAAATATTCCTAATTTGTCAGTGAAATTACTCCTGGAGTGAAGCAACACTCTCGTGCTAGTGAGAGTACTGGTGCAGGGGGCAGGGATTTAGATTTGTGGATCATTGGGATCTTTTCTGGGGCAGGGGTGACCTGTTCAAGAGGGACGGGTTACATCTGAACTGGCGGGGGGGATCTGCGAGAGCCACTTGAGGGTTTAAACTAGCTTGCCGGCAGGGGGTAACCCAAAGCAGTGGGGAGACAGAAGAGAAGGTTGAGGACAGCACAGAAGTTAGTTAAAGAGAGTGCGTTAAATAGTAAAGGCAGTGTCAGTAATCCTAGTACTAGGCAGGTCAGGCAAGAGCAGGGCAGAGAGCAAGGGAAGTCTAAATTAAATTGCATTTATTTCAATGCAAGTGGCCTGACAGGCAAAGCAGAGGAACTCAGGGCGTGGATGGGTACATGGGACTGGGATATTATAGCGATTATTGAAACATGGCTAAGGGGGGGACAGGCTGGCAGCTCAATGTTCCAGGGTACAGATGCTATAGGAAGGATAGAAGAGGAGGTAAGAGAAGAAAGAGAGTTTCATTTTTGATCAGGGAAAACGTCATGGCAGTACTGAGAGGGGATGTTTCTAAGGATTCGTCCACTCAGTCTGTATGGGTAGAACTGAAAAATAAGAAGGGTGAGATCACTTTAATAGGATTGTACTATAGGCCCCCAAATAGTCAGTGGGAAATTGAGGAGCAAATACACAAGGAGATTACAGATAGCTCCAAGAAAAATAGGTGGTAATAGTAGAGGACTTTAAATATCCTAACATTGACTGGGACAGCCATAGTATTAGGGGCTTGGATGGAGAGAAATTTATTGAATATATTCAGGAGGAATTTCTCATTCAGTATCTGGATGGCCCGACTAGAGAGGGGGCAAAACCTGACCTCCTTTTGGGAAATAAGGAAGGGCAGGTGACAGAAGTGTTGGTGAGAAATCACTTTGGGACCAATGACTATAATTCCATTAGTTTTGAGATAGCCATAACCATAGACTTTTAAAAGTGTGTTAACCAGCATTAAGCACATTCCTTTTTAGAGTGAAGGGCACGTTTGTTAGAAGTAGGGGACCCTGGATGATTCGGGATATTGATCGAGAAGAAGGAGGCATATGACATGCATAAGCAGCTGGGATCAAGTGGATCCCTGGAAGAGTATAGAGGTGTAGGAGTAGAGTTAAGAGAGAAATCAGGAGGGCAAGAAGGGGACATGAGATTGCTTTGGCAAGTAAGGCAAAGGAGAATCCAAAGAGCTCTTTGGATTCTCCAATACATAAAGGGCAAAAGAGTAGCTAGGGAGAGTGTAGGGCCTCTTAAGGATCAACAAGGTCAAACTATTTGCAGAGCCACAAGAGATGGGTGAGATCCTAAATTAATCTTTCTCATCAATATTTACTGTGGAGAAAGGCATGTACGTAAGGGAATTTGAGGAAATTAATAGTGATGTCTTGAGGAGTGTATATATTACAGAGAAGTAGGCGTTGGAAGTCTGAAAGTGCATCAAGGTAGACAAATCCCCAGGACCTGATGAAGTGTATCCCAGGACATTTGGGAGGCTCAGGAGGAAATTGCAGATCCCCTAGCAGAGAGATTTGAATAATTGACAGTCACATGTGAGGTGCCTGAAGATTGGAGGGTAGCAAATGTTGTGCCTTTGTTTAAGAAAAGCAAACAGACCGGTGAGCCTAACGTCTGTAGTGGGTAAGTTGTGAGAAGGTATTCTGAGAGCCAGGATCTAGAGTCATTTAGAGAGGCAAGGACTGATTAGAAACAGTCAGCATGGCTTTGTGAGTGGAAAATCATGTCTCACGAATTTGATTGAGTTTTTTGAATGGGTAACCAAGAAGGTAGATGAGGGCAGTGCAGTCGACATTGTCTACATGGATTTTAGCAAGGCCTTTGACAAGATACCACATGGTAGGTTGTTGCATAAGGTTAATCTCACGGGATTTTGTATCCAATTGGTTACGTGAGGTAGCCAATTGGATACAAAATTGGCTTGATGACAGAAGACAGTGATTGTAGAGGGTTGTTTTTCAAACTGGAGTTCTGTGACCAGCGGTGTGCCTCAAGGATTGGTGCTGGGTCCACTGTTATTTATCATTTATATTAATGATTTGGATGAGAACTTAGAGGCATGGTTAGTAAATTTACAGATGATTGGTGGCATAGTGGGCAGTGAAGAAAGTTATCGAGGATTGTAATGGGATCTTGATCAATTGAGCCAGTGGGCTGATGAATGGCAGATGGAGTTTAATTTAGATAAATTTGAGGTGATGCATTTTGGTAGACCAAACCAGGACAGGACTTACTCAGTTAATGGTCGGGCTTTGGGGAGTGTTATGTAACAAAGAGACCAAGGAGTATAGGTTCATAGCTCCTTGAAAGTGGAGTCACAGGTGGACAGGGTGGTGAAAAAGGCATTTGGCATGCTTGCTTTTATTGATCAAAACATTGAACACAGGAGTTGGGACGTCTTGTTGAAGTTGTACAAGACATTGGTATGGCCACACTTGGAATACTGTGTACAGTTCTGGTACAGAAATGTGCGTGTCGACCATTTCGCAGGTTCCCCGCCAGCTTTTACGACCTGCACGCATCTCCCAGCCGGAGAAAAATGGCACCACTGGAAACCTGCTAAAAACCGGCGGGCCACTGATTAGCATGAGTTTACACACCTTTACATGCCATTATCGGGATCCAGACGGCAATCTCCACCCACGCCTGCATCTCCCACCTCTTTGGCGTGATGTAACTTTGGTGAGAATCAGACCAACTATTTAAAAGTCTCAACCTGGCATGGTAGCCTTGAACTGGTGTGAGGTGGTAAGTGCTGCTAGCAGAGCACAGAGGATGTTGCAGACAGGCCCTGGAGATGCCTGGTGGCCATCCTCCTGCTGCCTTCAGGTGTTGGCCCATGGACCAGTGATATCTGGGGTGGGGGAGTGGGGTCAGGGTGGCTTCTATTTCCTCACAGCTCTCTGGGTGAGGATCTGTCAGGGAGTCCCACTCACCCACCCTCCCTTCCCTCCTCCAGGCAGCACTGTGGGAAGCAGCCTCAAGGGCTCCCACTCCGCCCCCCCCCACTCCTGAGCAATGCTGTAGCGCAGCGTGGGAGGCAGCCTCGAGGGCTCACTTTCACCCTCTTTCTCCGCAGCACTTTGCAGTGGCATTGTCTTTCTGCGGGGTGTGGTCAGGAACTCGACTGTGCTGGTGTTCCAGGGTGGGGGAGGAGTGCGCCATGTGTTGACTGAGAGCTAACCAGATGAAGCAGCTGTTGCTCCAGGCCAGGGTGCTGAGGTTCAGACATGGACTGCATGGAATCTGCTGTCACTGGGCACACATCCGGTGCCCAGTCTGTCCCTGCCCTGTGACATGGACCAGCAACACATGCCTGTAACAGATGCTGCAGTTGCGCACATAGCAATGGCTCAAGGGTGCACATTGCCAATGACCGCACACTGACCTGCATAATCTGTGCCAGCATTTGTCATGATGGGAATCTCACACAACCCTAATCGGATCACACGTGGCACCATGGATTGTGTGGTGTTCATGATGTGGAGATGCCGGCGTTGGACTGGGGTAAACACAGTAAGAAGTTTAACAACACCAGGTTAAAGTCCAACAGGTTTATTTGGTAGCAAAAGCCACACTGTGGCTTTTGCTACCAAATAAACCTGTTGGACTTTAACCTGGTGTTGTTAAACTTCTTATTGTGTGGTGTTGCCAGCTCCCACAAGTGGGGGTTCTGGCGCAAGTGAGGGATTGGGGTGGTGCTGACTCTATGCAGCCAATGAGAATAATCCATCATTCAATGCTCTTTCCAAACCCCACTGTGCAGATGGATCTCGGTTTGCTCGATCTGGAGCTGGCCATGTTGGTGACAGCAGGGGCGGAGGAGGAGGAGGCGGCTCAGGAGGTCGCGGGCATGGAGAGACCACCGCAAGAGTAGCCACCACCAGACCCTCAGGAAGGAGGGCAGGGGGCTGCCGCTGAGGGCCAGGAGGTGCGTGAGCAGCTCCCGAGAGGGTGCACTGAAGGTGGAGGATGAAGAGGGCAAGGAGATACAGGCCCCACAATTCCTTCGAGGCCCTCTCGGAGGAGATGTGCCGTTGCCGTCTGCGCCTATCCAAGACCACAGTGCGACACATTTGTGACGTGCTCTCAAACCTGGCACCTCAGGGGAGCGGCGGTCACCCATCAATTTCTATGCCTCCAGATCATTCCAGGCTCCCAGTGGCGACCTAGCTGGGATCTCCCAGGCTTCCGTGCACAGATGTGTGTGGCAGGCCACAGATGTCCTGTATGCCCGGGCAGGGCAGTTCATTAATTTCGATGCAGGCCGTGCACAGCAGGAGGCGGGGCTCTCAGCTTCACATCCATCGCTGGGACCCCGAATGTGCAGGGTGCAGTGGATGGCACTCACATCGCCTCATGGGCCCCCCATGCAGGGCTGCAGCGATTTGTGAACCGGAAGGGGTTCCACTCCCTGAACGTCCAAATTGTCTGCGACCATTAACTGAAGATCATGCAGGTCGATGCATGCCACCCAGGGAGTGTCCATGACATCTTTGTGATCCGGCAGACGGACATCCCTGGGCTCTTTGAAGACCAGCCCAGGCTCCCGGGATGGCTACTGGGTGACAAGGGTTACCCGCTAAGGTCATGGCTGATGATGCCTGTGCGGAGGCCCGAGACCGAGGCAGAGACTCGCTACAACGAGGCCCATGCAGCCACCTGGTCCGTTGTTGAGCGGCATCGGCCTGCTGAAGATGCGGTTCCGCTGCTTTGACCACTCTGGGGAAGCCCTCCAGTATGACCCTGTGCATGCTTCACGCATCGTAATCATTTGCTGCGCTCTTCACAACATCACCCAGCAGCGGGGAGACCAGCTGGAGCAGGAGCACAAGGAGAAGGAGCGGCGAGGGAGTGTAGTGGACATCCCGCTATATGAAGAGCTGGAGAAAAGACGGCAGGTAGCGATGGCAGGATCCGGCATGGAAGAACAGCGAGCGATGCCTTGATTGCAGCCTGCTTCACCTCGCTGGTGCTGTGCAGTGAGGGGGAGTGCAACCAACATACATCCACCACACCCCAGGAGCAAGTGCAGCTGCTATTTTCCCCTCCAAACTGACCTGCGCCCTCAAACCACCACATCACCCTTCCCCTGCTCCTGTCACCCCACCACCCTTTCCCCCAGAAACATCCGACCCTATTAATGTGCCTGGGCTGGGAATGGTTGAAGGCTGGAGGATGATGACGACTCGCTGTTGTTCCCACTGGGATCCTGCCCCTGGTGCAACTCAAGTCTGACTCCTACCTGTTCTCCGAATACACGCTGCCACCCTGGCCCACATACTTGTAAGAGTTGGGAACACATGTTTTTCGGCCGGCAGGGGGGGGGGGCAGGTAGGGCAGGCACTCTGAAACATGTGGCTGAGTCTGCAAGGCTCAACAGACAGTACCTCTATGTTTGGGAGTTGGGAACACTGAGCTGGGGGGGGGGGGGGGGGGGGGGTGGAGAGGAGGAATCGGGGGTGGTGGGGGAGGAATCAGAGACACATTAGTCATAGCGTGATGTGCAATTAACAGTTTATTGTGCTCTTAACCTAAATGATTAACAAACCCTGACTAATGCTGATCTTTACCCATGCCCTCTAGTGAACAACAACTTTCTAACTTTGTGCTGTTACTGCTTCTTCTCGGTGCTACCCCAGGATGCACATCGGAGGCGGAGGTGTCCAGCTGTGATGCACGTTACATTGCCTGTGACGCCCTTGGCAGGCATTCCCAGGTGGCCGGACCTGGAGGGCCCTGGCGGGGCAGCACGGTAGCACAGTGGTTAGCACTGCTGCTTCACAGCTCCAGGGACCTGGGTTCGATTCCCGGCTTGGGTCACTGTCTGTGTGGAGTTTGCACATTCTCCTCGTGTCTGCGTGGGTTTCCTCCGGGTGCTCCGGTTTCCTCCCACAGTCCAAAGATGTGCGGGTTAGGTTGATTGGCTATGCTAAAAATTGCCCTTAGTGTCCTGAGATGCGTAGGTTAGAGGGTTTGGTGGGTAAATATGTAGGGATATGGGGGTAGGGCCTGGGTGGGATTGTGGTCGGTGCAGACTCAATGGGCCGAATGGCCTCTTTCTGTACTGTAGGGTTTCTATGATTTCTATGATGGCAATGTTTTGGTGCCACCCTGTTCATCTCGCTGGCCCCGAGATGCCCTAGTGAGGAAGGGGTGAAATCGGAAGGTCTCAAGACGTCCGAGATCTCCTGGGTGGAAGACACCGGCGTGGGCTCAAGCCCTTCCTCCTCCCTTGGGGTGCCCAGAGGCCCCGGAAGCACTCCATGGGACACCAGGGTAGCTGGACTGAGCTCCAGAAGCTCCGGCATCACCTGGCTCTGCCAGTCCTGGAGGCCTAGATGCATCTACCCCATGATGTGTGATCCCTCAGCCCTGGCCCTCTGAGACTCGGCCAAGCTCCGGAGCCCCTCCGCTACAGCATTCTGTGAGCAAGCCAGGCTCAGAAGCCCCTCAGCAGTAGCCCTCTGAGCCTCGGCTAAGTTGTCGAGGCTCACAGCCATGGCTTGCTGTGTCTCCAGAATGCCAGCAAGAGTTCCAGCCATGGCCAGCAGTGTCTCCCACATGCCCCCAATACCCATAGCCATTGAAAGCTGTGCCTCCTGGATGCCAGAAACACACTCGCCCGTGGCCCATAGTGTCTCCAGGATGGCCTGGACCCTGTCACCCATGAGGACAGACCCCTGAGCCAGACTTTCCACTGCGGTCGCCACACTTGTAGTGTTGGCCTGGGTCTCATACTGCGTCAGCACCACCTCCTGCAACAGCACTCTGTTTGACTCCCCTAAACAGCCTTGCAGTCGCAACATGGTTGCTGACAGCCCTTCCACAACTCCCCGGGTTTCCTGATGCATCTCCATCAACCTTGGGAGGAACAAACCTAGAGGTCCAGCAGCTGGCTTGGGGACAGCTGAATCCTGGCCTCCGGCAGACCTCCGTGTGCCCGAGCCCTCAGATGTGCCCGCCTCCACGCGATGTGCATCAGTGCCCGTGATGTGCTCACCAGATCGTGACCCAGAAGCCTCAACACTAAGAGTACCCACCGTGGCGAATGTCTGTGTGGTGGGTTGTATGGTACATGACGGTGACGCTTTAGTGGTGCTGCCCTCGGAGGATTCTTCAGTGCCTCACTCCGAGGTGTCATCCAGGGGATCATGTGTAGTTTGCTCCAGAGCAGCGGAGGCGGTGGCAACACCCGAAGGGTCAGGTTCCTCTGGGTCCAGAGCTGTAAAAAAGACCACATATTAGGGGGAGGCAAAACATTTCATGCAGCATCGCACTTACTTAGAGGAGGACCAAGGTTGAAGGTGTGGTTTCTGCTCACTTGCATGCTGTATGCCGACCTGGCTGTCGGTGACCTTTCGGTATGGCCCATCACCCCCTGCCAGTTCCATGATATGCTCCTCCATTCTAGTCAGCTGCCGCAGGTCAGGCACACCACCACCAGTCTGTGTCATTTCCCGTGCATTGTGGATTTTCTTTTCCTGTGGGAACATAAGCTGCATAGCAAGCATTAACATATTGCAGTGCATGGTGCGCAATGCGTTGCCTGTGTCTCGGGCATTGTGCTGACAGTTTCGGGGAAAGCGATCACCACTGAAGGGTGCTCATTGAAGGGTGAGGGGAAGGGGTTAGATTCTGTTCCTGGGGGAAAGTCCCTTCAGGTGTCTAAGATGGGTTGGAGATCTGTGCCAAGCATGTGTGGGGTTCCAAGTTGGATGCTCACTCATCCTTGCTACTCGCAGAAGGGGGGGGCGGGGGGGGATGATGATCATAAGCTGGGGTTGTGCATGTCAGCACAACGCTAGTTCTCTAGCAGGACAGCAGTGAGAACATTATGTTCAAGGGATGGAGGGATTGCGTACCCACATTATCCAGATCCATGGGGGCATGAGGTGAGTGGGCAGCCATGTCTGTGTGTGGGGGAGACAGTTGGGGGAGGGGGGCAGTGATGAGGCCAGTGATGTGTGTGAGGGGGGAGGTGTGGAGGCCAGCGATGAGGCCAGCAATGTGTGTCTGAGGGGGGTTATGGGGGCCAGCAATGAGGCCAGTGATGTCTCTGTGGGGGGATTGTGGGGGCCAGTGATGTGTGTGGGGGGGTTGTGGGATCTAGTGATGAGGCCAGCGATACCTGTGTGGGGGCCAGTGATGAGGCCAATGATGTGTGTGGGGGCCAGCAATGAGACCAGCGATGACTTTGTGGGGGGATTGTGGGTGCCAATGATGAGGCCAGCAATGTGTGTAGGGGGGTTGTGGGGGCCAGCAATAAGGCCAGCGATGTCTGTGCGGGGGGGTTGTGGGGGCCAGTGATGTGTGTGGTGGGGGGGGGGTTGTGGGGGTCAGCAATAAGGCCAGCGATGTCTCTGTGCGGGGGGGGGGGGTTGTGGGGGCCAGTGATGTGTGTGTGGGGGCGGGGGGGGGGGGGGTTGTGGGGGCCAGCAATAAGGCCAGCGATGTCTCTGTGCGGGGGGTGGGGGTTGTGGGGGCCAGTGATGAGGCCAACGATGTCTGTGGCGGTTTGATGGCAGTGATCTGGATGCTGGGAGGTCTTTTCAGCGATCTCCCAACAATGTGCACATGCGCGGGTTCCCACTCATCCCGCCGATTTCAAGCTCTTTGGCGAATAGTACCCCCCCCACCCCCCCGGGTTTTTAATGATATTCAAGACTGGGACCTCTGCAGTGCAGAGTGCAGAGATTCGGGTGAGAAGCTGAACTGAGAAACAGTTGGGAACTAAAACAGTTTTCCTGCCAATTCAATGCTTTTGGGAGAATCGTGGCCATTATTTCAGTGAATGGATGGCCAATCTCTGGAACAGGCCTCCTTGGGGAATGGTGAAAGAATTTATTAATGATTCATTCAAATGCAAACATGGATAATGTATGTAATTGATGCAAGTCCCTGGTAGGTGTAAATAAATGCAGTCATGCTTTTTTTAAAAAATCAACCAAGGGCCTTCCAGCCCATATGTTAATTCTGCCAGAAGTGGGAAGGCAGCAGGTTCAGGCATGCCACCATTCCATTAAGTAAACACCCTTCCCTCCTCCATAGAGAACAGAAGATTCTGCGCCAAAAGTGCAGTGCTCCCTCTGAACTTCAGTGAGGTGTCCAAACTGAATTATTGAGCTCCAGTCTCTGGAGTGGGTCCTAAAACTATAACCTCCTGACTCAGAGGCAAGAATGTGCTTCAGTTGCCACTTTTAAATTAATTATGTCAGTTTTGTTTCCCAAACTTTTCCAGCCATGGAACCCTTTTGACCTCCCAAAATTACTGACGGAACCCTAAAACAACATTCTTATTAGGTTGAAGAGTTAAACTACAAAAATTATTGTTTGTTATTAGATGCAAACAAACAAAAACAAATTGAGTCTTTTCAATTTTTTATATGTATACAGTTATTATAATTAAATAGTTCTCTTATTCGACAAATACGGAAGTCTTACCTTTTTGTCATCTTTAATGGGAGAAGTGATGCAGCTCCTTTTGCTCACAATTTCTTTTAATATTTGGAGTGTTGCTGAAGAACTGGATTTTCACACCAGACATGCACACATAGAGACTTGCACTCAAAAGAAGCACACACACAGTTACTCTTTTTCTCTCTCTCCTTTTGATACTGAACCACTGCGGTGGGTTTTCAAGTCAGCGTCCACTCCAACCCGTGACTGCGGCCTACCTGACTCCACCACCGTATAGCCTTCGCTCACACCCTGACTTTGCTTCTATTTCCAGCTCATCCAATCAGGAGCTAACTAGTGTGCCCATCAGTGGTCTGTGCAGTGTGAAAACTGCCTTCGATTGGACAAGCTGGAAAGACAGATGTTTTTCAAATTTAAAATGGCCAGACCTATCCTGGAACCCCTGGATGAGTCCCACAGCATCCCAGGATTCCGCAGGAGCCAGTTTTGGAAACACTGAATTAATTGATAATGTTATAGATTAGTGCAAAGAATGTCTATTTGCACTAAGAAAATAAATTGACATCAGTGTGCCAAATCACTCGCATTATCTGAAGTCATCATTCATACCTTTGTCCTGACTCCATCACCTCTTTTTATTGTGGGTCCTCTATATCATTAAGAAATGACCAACAGTAGCACTGCACCCATGCTATTTGTCTGAAAGTGTTCACCTCTGTCAATGTTTGCAGCAATATTACAGATGCTTTGCCTTTTATCATTTGATTAACACTAGGCCTGGGGTTGAGCTGAGGACTCACTTTCCATTTTGTGATGATACTGTGTCTTTAAGAAATGTATTTATATCATGTTTCTTGTGAGGGGTATGTTTAAAATTCAACTCTCTTTACATGGTGCCAATTTGTCTGGGCACCAGGCAGCTCACATGCTAAAAATGCAGGCTACTAATTAATATGTTTGTTTTATCTGAGTTAATGAATTTTTGTTTATTTGTTTTTTCTCCTGGCATTTCAGAGTAAGGTTTGATTAGGTTGATTGACAAGAGACAGAGTCATGTGCGAATGGGAGAAGCTTACAGAGAAAAACAGTCAGTTTTTTGCTTGGTCCTAAATAAAGCAAGAGGTGTTTTCTGTCTCCCTGGATGTTACCATTTGCAGCTGTCAGAAGATAGATGTCTTTTTGTCTCTCTCTCCAGAGGTGTTCAAAAGGCTCTAGGACTGTTGCCAAGTACATGCACGTAAGCCAGTTTTAACGGTGGAAACCTCTTCTGGCGGGTCAGAGACGTTAGCGAGCCCGGAGGATACTGTCCCGGGCTCGCCAATAATATTGAAATGTGAACTTCAATATGGTAATCAGCCTCGCACGGATCTCCAGCAATGTTTATTAACTGATATGGAAGATGATCAAGTCTGTAAGAGGAATATTGCTTGAATTGAAACTAATAGAGATAGCTTAGCAGTTAAGAATTGTATCTTATCAAGTTCAAATATTGTTCAAATGTTAAATATTAAGCTAACTCATTTGTAGTTAAACAGTGTTGTCAAATAAAGTTTGTTTTGACTCTCCCTGGCCTTTTTTAAATGTAATCAGCCTCATGCCGGAGATCAGCATGAGGCTGATTACCATATTGAAATTCACATTTCAATGTCATGTCTAATGTCTCCCACCCTGCCAGGAGAGGTTCCTACCAGTGGGAATTAAAGCTGGTCCCTGTTGGGTGTGATCACCCTGCTGGTGGGGACAGAGACCCTGGTACTGCCCACCATGGGGGGGGGGGGGGGGGGGAGCAAGGCCTACAGGGCGGGGCGATCAGTGGTGGTGGGGGCGTTTACGGACTCTGTGATGCACAGAGTCCCAGAGATTCATTCCCTCAGAGATTCATTCTGCTCAGCTCACCCAAAACACCCAAAAGATGGGTGGGGAAATCTGCCATATTCCCGCCCGTTGGGTACTTAGTTTTTTTGGGGGAGAATCACACCCCCCCACCCCCGTACCTTCACATTAATGCCAAAAAAGCAAATTGTTGGGGTCTAATCTTAGTTCATAATATACCTTGGGGTTTCTGATCTCTATCCTAACAGTTTATATCAGTATAAACTTCTCCTGAAGGCGTTTCACAATATCTTGTTATTCCTTAATGAGTAATTTTTTTAAAGACATTTTATATTAAACAAAAGACAGTACCAGGCTGCAGTACCAGAGTCCTTTGCTGCTTTCCACCAATTTTTTTTATTAACACCTACTTTTCTTTGTCAAAATCAATGCGCAGAAGAGAATGTGGCCCTTAGAAATCTTGCTTAAGCTTGCCATACAATTATATTGGAGAGAGTTTTTATCAAAACATACTTCAGTGGCACTTGACAACAAGATTAAATCTGTCAGCAGCAGACAGTTGTAGTAATAAGCATACACCTGCTCCGTGTTTGTGTTTTCATAAATCATGAATATTCTTGTCAGACTTTTGCAAGCAAATGCTCAGAAAATTTTAATTTAAAAACTAAATATTTTTCATGCTTTAAACAATGTACTGAAGTACATTTGAAAGCAGGAAGGCTCCCTGCAATCATATGGACTATTTTAATGAATAATTATTTAATTTGGTATTTTTAGATAATCTAGGAACATAGAGCAGCGTAGGCCATTCAGCCTCTGTAGCCTGCCATTTTGTTGTTTTGTGGCTGATCTGTATCTCAACTCCATTTACTTGTCTCTTAAAATCCTTACTTACCACTCTCAATTTTGAATTTTTTAATTGCCTCAGCAGCTCTTTGAGGGGTAGAGATGCAAATTTCCACTACCCTTTTGGTGAAAAAGTGTTTTTGGATGTCACTCCTCAACCGCATAGTTTTATTCAAAATTATTCCCCTACCCCACAGCTCTCCATACTTTCTGCCTTGTTTTAGACTCCCTCCTTTAGAAGCAGTTTCACTTTATTAACTTTATTAAATCATTGAAACATCTTCAAAAGAAACCTCAGTGAGACACCTCAATTAAATCTATCTATTTTTGAGAAAAACACCTCACCAAAGCTCAGATCTCTCCCAATGATCTTGCTGAGATTGTCAGTTTGTGCATTGAATTTCAACCTGTGGGGCATGATTATGATCAACCCATTTGCATTGCATTACTAAGACAATTTTACAGTCTTTGTAGTTCATTGACTCTTACAGCAGAGGAGGTTATTTAGCCCACTGCATCTACTCCAGCTCTTTGAGAAAGAATATCCAATTAGTCCCGCTCCTCCACTCTTTACCCATAGCTCTACAAATTAAATAGAATCACATGGAGTATACACTAGAGAAATAGATTAATCAGTCTAACAGCTCTGTTCCTAATACATTAACTTCATCTCAGTTTCTCTGCATATTCTTGCTATTCCGTATTCCCTTTTCTCTTGTGTACTTGTCTAGTTTCCTTTTGAAAGCACCTAATCTCTTTGCATCAACCACTTCCTCTGGTAATGTTCCACATTCTGACGAAAGAACTTTCTCCTTATTTCCCTTTTGGATTTATTAGTAATTATCTTGTTCCTAGTTTTGGGTTATTTCATAAGTGGAAACATTCTCCCCACATCTACAAAAGTAAAGTTCTGCAAATGCTGAAATCTAACGCAAAATCAAAAAATGCTGCAAGCATCTAGCATGTGCGGCAGCATCTGTGGAGACCAAAACAGAGTTAACAGCTGATTTTTCCACCAGGTAAATAGAGAACAACAACTGTCGCCAGGATCGGGAACCCAGTTCTACCAGTTCCGTCCTGTATCCTTTCTCAGCAGCCTTTCCCTGCCTGATGGGGCTGTGGGTGGATCCTCTGTTACTCTTAGAGACCATGCCTGGGTCACTTCCTACCCCATTCTCACTTATAAGGCCTCACCAGAGTGCCCTATTGATGAGAGCTGGCATGAGTTATACTAAAGCCTTTCAAAAGACCCCAAACAATTATGCATGATCTTTTTGAGGAGAGACAATGGCTCCCTTCTCAGCCAAAGATTTATTTCCTTACAGAAATACATAAAATTTAAGCACAGAAACAGGCCATCAGCCTCTGGTCTATATAGGTTTGTATTCTACCTTTTCCAACCATATTTCATCTACCCCAATTGACTACATTATTGCTCTCTGTTCCTTCGGAAGTACTTATTGGATTAATTTGTAGCTATCTTAGATTTATGCACTTTAGTTTTGGACTTGCCCAGAAAAGGCTTTGGAACTCTGATAAGTCATCTTTCAGCCTTCTCTTTTCTGTGAAGCGCACCTGTAGCTCCTACATCCTACCCTGGCAAATGATCTTGCTCTTGTACTTATTGAGGGCCAATGAATTCAGGCTGGGGTGGACAGGAATTTTGCTCTACTGCATCTGTGCTGGTGGAGCAGTACCAGGAAGGATTTCTGAACCATTCTTTTAAATCCATTCCCCTGACTTTGTTGGTCTTTAAATGGAACTTATTTTCTGGATTTTCTTACTTATACTTAGCTGATTAGTTCTGAGCATTGAGAGTGTGTACAGACAGATTCCTAGCTGACCAGAGACGATTGGGATTGATGTTTGGATTGAATAATGATGACAATAGAAGTCAATTTGCTGCGAGGGGTAAGCTGAGTGATTCTATTTTCTACTTATCTATTCTACTGATAATATTTTAATTCTGTGGCGGTAAGATGGGTTGCATTAGAGTAGATATGGTAAGATACATAGTCTGAAACACAGTCAACATCGTAAACATGAATGTAAAATATGTACATTGAACTGTTTGGATTTGGTAGATTGAACAGAAGTTATTATGCTTCAAATATCAGAAGATGACATATGTAAACTAGAAAGGCAGCAAGATCATTAAACTTGATCTGTCTGCAATGTTGTCTGTTTTTCTGTAGCCTGGGTAGCTTATGAAAGTTCCTTATGAGAAAATACAGCAAAAGCAGCTTTGCACTGAGCTAGTAACTCTAGCTGACATTTCACTATATCTTGTACCTTATTAGGTACCAGTGTCCTTTCCTCCAGTAAATTTTTGAAGACAAGTACAATGGTGTAGTTTACTCTATCAATTTTGGGTTCTATGAATTCATGAGGACTCCTCTGTAAAGTTCTGAATCTCCTCTATTTGTTCAGTCAAGCAATGAAGCAGACTTGGCAGGGAACTAAGTTAGGAGCAGGTGGGGAGAATGGAGGAAAAAGGACATCTCACAGATAATTTTCTATTACACCATGGCCTGTATTAGTGACTCTGGCTCCAGACATACAGAATTCATGCACTTCTAGATAAACATATTACCAAGTCTACACAATCTCTCCTCATAGTACTATCTCCTCATCCCAGGAACCTTTGTTGCACACCGTCTAAGAAAAGTATATCCATGGGTAAGGAGACCAAGAGCAGAATATTCCCATTCAAGCTCTAAGTGCAGTGGTGAGTGGGAAAAGCAGTGTTTCCCCCGCCCAGTACAATGGTGGCTTTTTGTGCCGTATTGTCTGGTTCCCACCTCATTAATGATGCAAAAACCGGAAGCACATCAGATTGTGAGTGGACAGCCTCTTATTTGGTTGTCCTGCTGCGACCTCAGTGGTTCTTTCCTCTGGGTGCCATATTTAAAGTGTACCCGCACACAGCTTTCTCAATATCTCCAACCCAGGATCTCCAAACTATCCCACGTCATATGTTGTCAGCCTTTGCAGTAAGAAATCTTAAAACAGTGGCTTGCTGCAGGGACTGCAGCAGCAGGAAATTTGAAATAAAGCAGAAAATGTTGGAAACATTCAGCAGGTCAGGCAATAGCTGGGAGAAGCAGCATTCATGTTGATGACCATTCAGTGAACTGAAAAGTATTTACAAATGTAAAAGATATTGTGCAAATGCAAGATACAGGGAAAGGAGAGAGGGGGGAAAAGGACAAACACATCTTCTCCTTCCCTGTCCTTTCTGCATTACGAGGCAACCATTCCCACTAGGCCACCCTTCTTCATTCCTCAATCACCTCCAAATACCTCATATGACCCATTAATTGCATTTCTCTATTGGAAAATGAAGAAATATTTCCTTTAAAGGAAGGGGCGATGTTTTTTCATTGTGTGGTGACTCTAAACTCATAACAGCAACAAGCAGAAGCATTGACGATGATTGGATGTTACTGGAAGTCATAAGGATAGCTAGGTGAGTCTTGAGCTACTGCATGTTTGTTTTTTATCAGCAAATCTAAGGGCAGTTTACTTGTGCTGTTCAGCTTTGCCAATGGTCACAGATGCTACACTGTTGTCTTTATACACTACTGCTGAAGCACTTTCAAATCTTTGGATTGGGCTCAAATAATTCCATGGAATCATATTTCTTTTTCCTTCCTCATTAGCTTTTGCTCATGGAAACAAATATTGACACTGTTAAAGTAGATCCAGCTGCCCTGCCAAGTAACACAGCCAATTCACTCTCAAGCCTCCAAACTAGAAGAGACATCTCATTATTGGAGGAGGATTTTCATTTGGCCTTGGTTTATTTGCAGAAACACTCTTCCACATAATGGCTCAGCTTGAAAGTGTCAAAGGTATTGGGCAGGGAATGCTATCCAGAGTGAATTCTGCCATTTCTTTCAATGCCACAAAAATATTCAGAATGCTAATATTTCATCAGAATATCCGGGATTATTAGTTATCCACCCAAGTTCCACACATCAACATGACTTTGTCTTTTCTTAAATTAACATGCCCTGCTTTGTAAATGCACAAAAATGAGTCAATGGCAAGATAAGGCAGAAATATCAGTATGGTGTGGAGATGATGCCCGGTGAGCAATTTTATATATATTGTCTGAACTCTTAACTCCTTCCTAACCAGATTTCATTAAAAAAATCCTGATATCTCTAATATTTGTGGACTGATTTTATTGTGATGTAACAAATTCTATAGAAACATAGAAACTAGAAGCAGGAGTAGAAACATTTGGCCCTTTGAGCCTGCTCATCTTGATCATGGCTGATCATCAAATTCAATATCCTGAGCCCCCCTTCCTCACATATCCCTTGATCCCTTTAGCCCCAAGAGCTATACCTAATTTCTTCTTGAAATCAGACAACGTTTTGGCCTCAACTACATTCTATGGTAATGAATTCCACACATTCACCACCCTTTGGGTGAAGAAATTTCTCACCTCAGTTCTAAAAGGTTTACCACTTATCCTCAAATTATGACCCCTAATTCTGGATTCTCCCACCATTGGAAACATTCTTTTTGAATCTACCCTGTCTAACCCCATTAGAATTTTATAAGTTTCCATGACATCCCCTCTCACTCTTCTAAACTCCATTGAATATAATCCTAACCAACTTAGTTTCTCCTCATATCCCAGGAATCAGTCTGGTAAACCTTCGGTGTACTCCCTCTATAGCAAGGACATCCTTCCTCAGATAAGGACTCCAAAACTGCACACAATGCTCCAGGTGTGGCCTCACCAACTCCCTATACAATTTCAATCAAACATCCTTAGCCCTACACTCAAAGCCTCTGGCTATGAAGGCCAACATATCATTTGCCTTCTTTACTGCCTTCTGTACCTGCGTGCTTATATTCAGCGACTTATGCACGAAGACTCCAAGGATTCGTTGAGTATCTACCTCTCTCAATTTATACCCATTCAAGTAATAATCTGTCTTCCTATTATTGCTACCAAAGTGGTTAACCTCACATTTATCCACATTATACTGCATCTGCCATGCAGATGCCCGCACACTCTACTGTGTATGCTATACATTTTGTGGTTTGGAGAACTTGATTGCAAAGCACAGAAAATAAAATAATCCTAAGAAATTGAATAAAGGGAAAACAAGATGGCAGAATTTTACTTTAAGACCAGGAATGGCTGTATGAGGGAGTGGAATACCTATCTATCTTTCATACCTCATCGTAAACATGATCTAGATCAGCTACAGTACCAACCAGTGAGGGTTCATTGTCCTGAAACTCCCCATGCCACATTCCCTCAAAGCAGTAATTCGTGAGACAACAAATCTTACTTTTTGAATTTTACATACCAGCCATCCTCATCATTGATATAAGTGTGCAGATCTGCTGCCAGTTTGTGCCAAATTATCAAACGTAGGCTATATTACAAAGGTAGGAATGTATTCTTCAGTTGTATAGAAGCTGTTTAACCTCCGACATCTCCAGGCCAGAACCAAGACCACCCCAACGTCTGTCATTGGGCTGCAGTATGCAGATGATGCCTATATGGGCGCATTCTCAGAGGCTGTGCTACAAACCATTGTTGATGCATTCACCAAGGCATATGAGAGAATGGGCCTCCGACTATGCATCTGGAAAACAAAGGTTCTCTCCCAACTCACTCCTGCCACCTATAACTTCCTCCAACCATCAGGATCCACAGTGAGTGCCCGGACAAATAGGATTACTTCCAGTAGCTCAGGAGCCTCCTCTCGGCACAAGCAGACATCGACAATGAAATCCAGCATTGACTCCAATGTGCCAGTGCAGTCTTTGGACACCTGAGGAACAGAGTGTTCAAAGCCCAAGACCTCAAGTAGAGCAGCACCAAGCTCTTGGTCTACAGAGCAACCGTAATCCCCACCCTGCCGTACACATTAGAAACATGGACAATGTACAGCAGCTACCTCAAATCCCTGGAGAGATATCACCAATGTTGCCTCTGCAAAATCCTGCAAATCCACTGGTAGGATAGGCATACCATTGTGAGCATGCTCTCCAAGGCCAGTGTCCCTAGCATTGGGGCACTGGTCATACTCGATAAGCTGCAACAGACAGACCACATTGTCCGCATGCCCAATGAAAACTCCCGAAACAAGTGCTCTACTCCCAGCTCCTCAATGGCAAGTGATCATTAGGAGGGCAGAGAAAATGCTACAAGGACACTCTGAAAACCTCCCTAAATAAATGCAACATCCCCATCAACACGTGGGAATCACTTGCCTTAGAACACACAAACTGGAAAAGAAGCATCTGTGAAGGCACCAATAACCTCGAGCGTCACCAGGTAGAGTATGCGGAGGCCAAGTGGAAAGAGAGTCCAGAATCCAGAGCATCCCATCCACCCACATCATCAAACACCACCTGTCAAACCTGTGGCAAATCTGTGGCTCCAGGATTGGGCTATTCAGCCACTGCAGAATCCACCTCTCCGGAGTGGAAGCAAGTCATCCTCGACCCTGAGGGACTGCCAAAGAAGAAGCTTAGTCAGACCCATCTGCTGCACTGTGTTAAGTTCTGGGCATTGTATTTCAGGAAGGACACACAGGCCTTGGAAGGAATCCAGCTCAGATAATACCTCATTTAGCTTCCCAACCTGTGTCTCATTTTTCATTTCCATTTTTATAAAAATTTATGGCATTATTTTTAAAATCCATTTTAATCAAACCTTGCTTAAAATTATAAGCTGGAATATATATCATAAGCAAGTTAGGCTTCTGAAGTCCGATTAAATTGAAATAACAGCTGAGATTGGGTCTGTTTGAATTTTGGCTGCTTTTAAGTCTGTTCAGTTGGGATTTGGATGGCATGAATGTGTCATTTTAATAACTGTAGCACTGTGTTCTCTGAGTATATGTGCAACAGCTTAGAAAAGCGTGATGTGCTACTCGCAAAAAATTTAGAAGGAGGACTGGATTTTTGCAGAGACTGAAATACTCCACAAACCTTTAAGTTTAGCAGACTGGATTTGGATGCATAGGTTCTGCCTGCCATTTCCAACAAATCCAATTTTTTGCTAATAGGGAAAAGGGGTGGGGTGTGATTGATGCAGGCAGGAAACTCAAGCTCAACAGAGCTATTTGAATTCAGTGCTGGGTTTAAATACACCCCTTTTCGGCTAGTCCAAGGGCCTTAACCAACAGTATAAAAGTCACAAATGATTCTAACACTTCATTCTGCTCTCTCCTTTCCTTCCCTATGTACGGTATGCTTAGTCTGTATAGTGCGCAAGAAACAATATTTTTCACTGTATACTAATACATATGACAACAAATTAAATCAGATCAAATCAAAACAAATTGTGTAAATGCTTTTGAAGCATTTAAGGTAAGATCTGTATAACTGTCACAGTATGAAGTTTTTCAAATTCTCCCTCTTTAAACTTTACAGGAAAAACAGGTTGCAGAGGTCACTGAGAGTTACAAAAAACTCTCTGCTGGACTGCTTTGCATGACAGGCATAGGTTAGAGAAAAGTAGCATCTGATCTTGTGGTTTCAATAGAGTCCTTTGTTGACATTTGTCCAAGGACTATCATTATGTCTTCATAAATACTTGGCTGTGTTTCAAAAGCTACAAATATCTCAGCAGGTGTTTCTGAGTTCACAGTTTAATTGTCAGCTTAAAGAGTATATTAAATGATTGATGTGGTGACTAAAATGAAGTTTGTTTAGATAGGAGATTAATCACGAGGATTTTAAAATTCTTTGAATGGATTTTAGGAGTAGGAAGTTTTTCACTTAAGTGTGTGAGGAGTGAGAGCTGTATTTGATTGTTAGAAGTTTGTTTTTTTCTGATCGCATGCTTTCTGAGGTCTTTGCATAGTGGCTATTGGGTGACTGACAATGGAGATGACATGGAGGATATGAGGTGCCATGTGGGTACGAGTTGGCATGGACAGAAATAGGGGCCATGGAGGCTGGGTGGTGTGGGGGACTGCTAAGAGATATGAGAGGTAAGGGCTAGAGGGCCCAATAACTATGAGCAAGTGACAGAGGCGATCCTTCTAGCTGACCAGCCTTGGCATTATTCTGCCTCGTGGTCATCTATGCATTGCTTCCTGTGATGGCGGGCTCATCTCTATCCCACATCAGGCCTTTCCTTCCCTGCGCACCCATGAAATTTGTACATGTCGGAGTAGTTTTTACCGAGGCAGGTCCTGCAAGCGGAGAAATTTTCCAACTCAAACTATCGATGATGTTAGCCAAAATCCAGACCAGAGTCAAAGTTTAAAAATACCTTAGCATTTAGCCACCCATGATCAAACAAATCTGATTTGCTTCATAATGAAATAATATTGGCTGTAGAATGTGGTTTCCTGCAGAAATGCTGTTTTCAAACTGGATGTTTTTGTAGTTTTATACAATTCTCTGTAGAACTTACTATGTGACTGGGCTTAGAATTTGAGTTCCTCTATTAAAACAGATATTGGAGATGTAAAGAATGTGTAAGTAATTAGAATTGGGAATTTGGGCACTTTAAGGAATTGGGTTTGAAATATTATACAATTTGGAAATTAGAATTGGGATATAGCAAAACATGATACTAAAGGCAGGCACTGGATCAGCCCAACACTAACCAGACTCACCTTCGCTGCCATTATTTAACAGTTTGTTTGATTATCAATCTGGCTTCTTCCAAGTTGTTTGATGTGTGCTTTCGAAGGGAGCTTATCAAATTTTAATTAGGCTTGAAAAAAATCCTACAAAAGTTCACTCCAGTTGATCACTGTTATCCCTGAAGTGTGCTAAAATACCCAAATATTCATTAATTGGACCCAGCTGCCATATCTAATTAAAGGTTTATTTCATTCATATGATTGTTTTCTTGGATGCACTTTGACATGTATACCCCATCTGATTCAGTGCTTCTTTTCTCTTTGCTTACCCTCCGTTTGTTCACTGTTGTATCTATTTGAAAGAAAACCCAACCATTGACCCAGAAGTGATTAGTATTGAATTTGAAGTGTGTGCTGAGTAGCAACAGTACAGTTCTTGTAATGAAATGCATTCAACACTCACATCTGTGCATTCTATAACACAATTCAAAATAACATTTTTTTTAAAGGTGAAAAGAAAAGAAGACACAAGGTAATGGGCTCGTGCCATCCTCGTTAATTTTTCTTCAAAGTGAAATAAAGCTCTGAGCTGAAATAAAGAGAAAGATTTTCCGATCGTTCACGCCATTTTCCCATCCCGCTGCAGTGAACGGAGATTTGGCTTGCCACCAAATTCTCCATCTCCATAAATAAAACTCTTATTTACAGATGAATGAGAAACACTGCCGTGCACATCTATACTTGTCCTGAGCTCTGGTGGAACACATCTGGCACATTCTTCTAATGCCTTGTGGTGTGGGAGGCTATTCCCTGCCAGTGGCCTTGAAGATTACCACCATGTTCAATTTCTTTGCCTGCAGATTGTCCTGGGATCTACACACACCTCTGGAGCATCTCACATTCCACATTTGGATGCATCAAGGAGGTCACAGATGTCCTCTACAGAACTATGTGAGATTTGCACTCCCTTAAGTTAGTAGGCTGCGAGATTCAACGGCTTTGGAGCTAGCTCAGGCTTCTCAAGATGGCAGGGTGCAATCAACTGCACCCATGTGGCTTTAAAGGCTCCATAATGTTTATCAACTGTAAAAAGATCTCATTCCATGAATTTTTACTGGTCTTCCATTAACGAAAGCATATAATGCACAATTGTGCCAGGTACCCTGGAAGTTGCCATGACTCATACATCCTGAGTTATTTCAAAGTGCCTCAAATATTCGAAGCATGAGCACCTACATAGATGGCTGCTTGGGGATAAGGAGTACCCACTGAAACATTGGCCCATGACACCCATGAATCGGCCTCAGAGTGCTTTGTAGGAGAGAAGCTCACAACTCCACACAGTCCTTAATCGAGCAAACCATTGGCATTCCGAAGATGCACTTCCAATATTTAGACGGCTCAGGTGGGACATTGGAGTAAACTCCAGATTGTCTACCACATCAACCAGATGTGTTGTACCCTTCACAACCTGGCACTGTAACGGGGGGATCGTTTGTCAGGGGGAGAAATGGAAGAGAATGAGAGATCCTTGGAGGATGAAGGTCAGGAAGGCCAGGTACCTGATGAGGATCAGCTACCACGGGATGATGCCATTATGGAAGCACAACGTGGAAGAAGTGCTGGTTTCACTTCAACTGCTACTAGATTCCAGGAGGAATAAAATTAAGGCAACGGGAGATGACCATCCAGTCTCTTGGTTGAGCAGGTGCATCTTATATGCTCTCGTTCTGAGACGTAGAAGTTGACACAACAGCAAGAACACTGTGGCAACTTATTTGATGCAATTATCACCACATTAATGAGAAGGTACAGTAGCCCGTGAGATGAAGGGCAGAATTTTGCCATTTTTTGGTAAAGTGTCCTTCTGGGCAGGAAAAGCGAGCGCAGCTCGCCAGCAGCAATGTCGTGTTTTCCCATCATACTTTTAAACTCTTTTCCAAAAGAAATGAAAGGGACAGGTATCTCAATATCAGGCTAGCAGACCCCTGCCCCACCTGCAACTTAGGTTTTTGAAAGATCGGGGGCCCCGTTTTGATGTAAAAGAATGAAATTTGAAACACCCTCCCCAAACACAATGCCCTCCCCCAACAGAACTCTTCCCCCACCCCACTGAAGACACATCCCACTGTCTTCCCCCTCCACCCCCATGGAACCCACACACCTCATGGAACCTACACTCCGGTCCTATGGAACCACGTCCCCCATCCCAAGACACTTCACTCTCAGAACTCCACACTCCACTACCAACATAGATCACTCCTCCTGCCTCTCCAGCATTCCCTCCCTCACAGACCTCTACCCCCCTCCCCCACTCCCCACCAACACCATAGAACCATGGCAGCCCCCCCCCCCCCCCCCACCTCACCCAAGACAATATATAAAAGCCCCCTCAATGAACAACCCGCCTTCCCCCGGCACTGCCCAGGCATGACCCTCACCCCCCTGGAAGCTGGACTCACCAGGTGCATGTTCTGGGTGGCCTAATTGATGTCGGTATGAAGGACAATTTAACATGGGGGGACTATCAAGCATAACATCCTGATAATGATATTTCAGTTGATAAAAATAGGAATCCTGATGTTATTCATTGTCGGGGACGGGCGGGGACAACCGATTGCAGAAATCCATCTGGTGTAAAAGCCATTTTGGGGCTACTGCTTGATTCTCCACTTCCTTCATTGTTGCCTGCCCTAAAAACAGGAGTGGAAAATTCCCCCTCCTGCAGACATGCTTGGGGATATAATCTTCCTGTCCTGGTCTTGTCCTTTGTCACGATCACTCAGGAGACACAACTACCACGAATCACTCAAATCTGCCGAGATGCCCTCACACAATGGTTTTCTGTGATGAAAAAGGGTTACGAGCAAATTAAGCACATGCTTCCAATAAAGATTTTAATGTATCCATGACATCCACACAAGGATGCCGAAACTTTCTTCAGTGAGGTTGACATCACATGAATGTGAATCTCACAAAGGGACACTATCCTTGAGTGGGAGGATGGCGAAACCTCACAATAAGAATATGTACATAATCACAAAGCTTTCAGTTGACCAAGCCATTCATGTGAACATCAAATGTATTAACAAAAGTGCAATATATTCACAGTAGTTGCATACACATGACCTAAAAGTGATTTCAATATTTCTTCATTTTCCTCACCTTATGATTTCATCTGGCCACAGACCGACACTGGCAGCAGAGATGGAGGTAGCCTGCTGATTGCCACATCCTGATCTCTGTGATGGCCTTGACCGATGTCTTCTGGTAGCCCACAGCCTGGAAGGCCCCGGCCTGATAAGGGTGTCCTGCTCAGAGACAACTGAGGGACAGCTCACAGACAGCTGTCCTGCTCAGCGACGGCTGCTCCGCAGCCTGAGAAGCTGGGGTGGATGGGGTCACAGGCAGAGGGGATTCAGAGCAACTGCACACCCTCGAGTTGTCCTGAATGGAGGCCTCCGAAGCATTCAGCTGACGCTCATCTTCCCGGTGAGTGCCTGAAGGATCCTCCCTGACTCCTTGAGGGAAAAGGACAAAGTCCCTCATGGTAGGTTGGTGCACGTTTGACAAAGTCCCTCATGGTAGGTTGGTGCAAAAGGTTGGATCTCATGGGATAAAGGGGGAGGTGGCTAGATGGGTGGAGAACTGGTTTGGTCACAGAAGACAGAGGGTGGTAGTGGAAGGGTCTTTTTCCGGCTGGATGCCTATGACTAGTGGTGTTCCACAGGGCTCTGTATTGGGACCTCTGTTGTTTGTGATTTATATAAACGATCTGGAAGAAGGTGTAACTGGGGTGATCAGTAAGTTTGCGGACGACACGAAAATGGCTGGACTTGCAGATAGTGAGGAACATTGTCAGAGGCTACAGAAGGATATAGATAGGCTGGAAATTTGGGCAAAGAAATGGCAGATGGAGTTCAATCCAGATAAATGCGAAGTGATACATTTTGGTAGAACTAACGTAGGGGGGAGCTATACGATAAATGGCAGAACCATAAAGGGTGTAGATACGCAGAGGGACCTGGGTGTGCAAGTCCACAGATCCTTGAAGGTGACGTCACAGGTGGAGAAGGTAGTGAATAAGGCATATGGCATGCTTGCCTATATAGGATGGGGCATAGAGTATAAAAGTTGGGGTCTGATGTTGCAGTTGTATAGAACGTTGGTTCGGCCGCATTTGGAATATTGCGCCCAGTTCTGGTCGCCACACTACCAGAAGGACGTGGAGGCTTTAGAGAGAGTGCAGAGGAGGTTTACCAGGATGTTGCCTGGTATGGAAGGGCTTAGTTATGAGGAGAGATTGGGTAAACTGGGGTTGTTCTCACTGGAAAGACGGAGGATGAGGGGAGACCTAATAGAGGTGTATAAAATTATGAAAGGCATAGATAGGGTGAACGGTGGGAAGCTTTTTCCCAGATCGGTGGTGACGTTCACGAGGGGTCATAGGTTCAAGGTGAAGGGGGGGAGGTTTAACACGGATATCAGAAGGACGTATTTTACACAGAGGGTGGTGGGGGCCTGGAATGCGCTGCCGGGCAAGGTGGTGGAGGAGGACACACTGGGAACGTTTAAGAGTTATCTAGATAGCCACATGAACGGAGTGGGAATGGAGGGATACAAAAGAATGGTCTAGTTTGGACCAGGGAGCGGAGCGGGCCTGGAGGGCCGAAGGGCCTGTTCCTGTGCTGTATTGTTCTTTGTGGAAAGAGATCCCTCTTGCCTAGGCACTGATGTTGCCTTTCAGTATGTGCGGCCATGGAGTGCAGAGCTGAGTGCAAAACCTACTGATCCAAGGTCTCCGAGGTGGTCGCCAATTCTCCCATAGTGATCTCAAGGTGCTGGCAGTTGGAGGCATCACATCAGACAGAACACAGATAGATTCCTCCATCACTTGCTCATCTGCTGAGTAATTGCCACATCTCTGCTTGATGTTCCGCTGCCTGTCGTTGCATCTCCAGCATTGTGTTGGTGGCCACTCACAGAGGCTCATTATCTGACCGGTATTCAGCATGTGGCTGGTCTTCAGCAACCCAACAAGTGCCGGAGACCTGAGCTGTCCCTGACTCTAACTACTGTGGAGGTATGCCAGTATGGTGTCCTCCAGTAGGTGCTGCTAAGCCTAATCTAGAGCTAAGGAATGAAGGTGTGTGTCTCTGTGCAGGTGAGCGGAGTAACGGTTCTTCCTTGATAGCTTCCTCAGGGTGAGGCTTATGCTGGCTCTCCTTGCCTGCCTAGATCTGTTGGTGTCCATAAGAGAGAAAAGAGAGTTTTACTTCATGAGCAGATAGATTACAAGATTGTATGTCACTCGCTGTGAATGTCAGGATGCGATGAACTCACGGAGGTGTCATTCATACAAGGTTGCTGGGAAAAGCCAACTTGCCTTCTCCACAGGGAGCGATCTGTGTTCTCCCTAGCCAGTTCAGTGGCATCCTCCTTGAACTGTGTGAAGAGTATGATGTCAGCTGTCCCTCCCTTGGACTGGGATGTTTCCCATCTATTGTGGGCCAGATTGCCCTGGGTGAAAGGAATGTGATGGGAAGGGATGCCCCCTGTGTGTGGTGAGCCCTCCCTGGAAAGAGCTAAGGATGAAGTGTGATTAGCTTGAGAGATGGTGGTGATGTGAACTGATGAACCAATCACTGGTGATATGTATCCCCCACAAATGGTTGTGTGATATCCCTGAAGAGAGTAGCCCTTTGAGTACATGATACTATGATGAGAGTTTGATACTGAAGGGAGTTGAAGGATGACTTACCCTGGTGGAGCGGTTGAGATTTTTCATCCTCTTCTTGCACTGGATGGCGTTGCAGGTGTGGTGGCCAGCCATGATGACCTCCTTTGCTCTGGCCTCCCAAGGCAGAGAGGTGAGGCTGGTTTGTTTCTTGTAGTAGTAAGAAGTTTAACAACACCAGGTTAAAGTCCAACAGGTTTATTTGGTAGCAAAAGCCACACAAGCTTTCGGAGCCCCAAGCCCCTTCTTCAGGTGAGTTTCCTGACAGGTTGACTCACCTGAAGAAGGGGCTTGGGGCTCCGAAAGCTTGTGTGGCTTTTGCTACCAAATAAACCTGTTGGACTTTAACCTGGTGTTGTTAAACTTCTTACTGTGTTTACCCCAGTCCAACGCCGGCATCTCCACATCATTGTTTCTTGGAGCCATCTATGAGGTATAGCACATATTTATGCTGCCACACTTCACAGATCAAGGCCTTGAGGGTGTCGGGGCAGAAGAAAGGTGCAGCCTTCTCCATCTGGTTACTAGTCGTCTTTGTGGGTGTCCTGAAAGCAACTGGGCTGGAGAGAGTGATATGTGCATGCTCGGGTGGTATTTAAATATGGCGTCTGGACCTTTGACCCTGTCAGGTAATGGTGGGGTGGACAAATCAGTTCCCAACCCACCAGGTGATCTGGAGAGCTAGTCACTTGTGTATAATTAATGAGCTTCCAAGCATGGAAACAGGCGCAATTTCTCACCATTCCAATCAGCGGAGGATGTGCTGCGAAACCTGCCTCCCATAGCGTTTAGCTTCAAAAACAGAAAATTCTGCACAAAATGTGAAGAAACTATACTCCTGATTTAACCCGAAAGAGAGTTTACTGTGATTGTTATAAAATTTACCTCATAAACAGACGGTTTGTGGAAACAGCTTTTTTCAAAAATTAAACCACCTCTGCATAGAAACCGACAGCGAGAAAATAAAGGTTCTCCGTTTTGCCTCTCTCCCCATCTCTATTTAATTTGCAGAGGGATGTTTGCTCACATTGCCCCACTTTGAGTATTTGACTCATCTACCCCTTCTAGTTCGCACAGTCTGTTCATGTAGCAGGTAACTTGTCCTTAGATCTGTGTTACTACTTCTTTAGTGTCAGCTTCAAGGATGTTTGGAAGAGTAGCAAGGTAGCAGTACAGCCCTGGACCTTTGCCTAACTGCATGGCTGAAATCAGAAATGCAGTACTTGGAAAATCAGAGGAATGAACCTGCACCTTGTCATCCCATGGCATGTCCCATTGGTAGGAATTAAATATTCCATCAGTGTACAGCAAATTTGAACCTTGCAGAGATTTACTTCAGGTTGGTGAAAACACTTGCTGTAAATCTCCCCTTACTTGCTGCAGCAACGGTCTTAATATGTTCATGAAGCTGGTAATGAAATATTGCTCAGCATGTGCATTGTATCATTGCCAAAGGTTAGTGTGCAAACATTAGGAATGCATTCTGCTTGAATATGACCTTATTTTTTACATTATAATCGTGACTATAGGCTGGACTTTCATCCTAGAGGCGAGTCGCAGGAGTTGGGAAATTATAATGGAAACCACTTTGAATTACTATTCTCTTTAAGTGGATTTTGCAGCCCTTTAAGCAGCTGCAGTGGAATGAGGAAATCCCATTCCCTATTATACATGCTGTTGTACCTGTTAATTCTCAGATACTTTCAACCAGTTTACTTACTCCAAGGTTTTACCCCGGTGCCCTTATTTGCAAGGTGGACAAACACAAGTAAAGGTTCAACAAGTTTATTAATAATAACACTATTAACCCTTAAATTACCCATATAAAACAAGAGGATACCCCAGATTCAAGTATACTACCCGTAAAGATGGTTTGGTTAAACTGCAGGCTCAATTCTCTGAGTCCCTCTGGTCTGTCGTCACGAAGGTGAGTCTCAATGGCAGCTTCTTCCTTCTCTGGTCAGTCTTCCGAATGGTCACAACTGCCTCCCTCGTCAAGTCTTCGCTGCAGTGTGCCTCTGAGTGTGTCCCTTTATCCCCAGCCTGCTTGCCTTTCCAGAAACTTCTCTGGCTTCCGGCCAATGAGGTCCCAGGAGGGGATTCCAATACCCAGTGGATTTCTTGATGTCTGCCTGACAAGACACCAGGGTCCGCCCCCCAGGTTTCTTGATGTCTGCCTGACAAGACACCAGGGTCCGCCCCCCAGGTTTCTTGATGTCTGCCTGACAGGACACTAGGATCCGCCCCCCAGGTGTCCATCTCCATGTTGTTGAACTTGTTATCAGATAAGGTTTCTACAGAATCTCTTAGTGACAGAAAGTCTGGCCCGATCTGGGCTTCTAACAATAGACCGAAGCATTTCAATGAGGTGCCATGATCTCCTGCTAAGTCTCAAGTAGAGTGTAACGACCTTTGATGGGTGGTTGATAGGTCAGGCCCAGACACATTTGTGTATTGTACAATTGGCCTGCCTGAGGATTGACGTGTTTGATTTCAATATGTCCAATTCTTTAATTTAGGATATCCAATTTTATCAGCCTTAAAACTAGGCCCTGTTTATATCACCACAATGCTCCAAGCAGTCAGTTGTTACAAGAGTGGAGTCCACATAACATAGATTATAGTGTGCGCTCCCAGAAATGATGATGAGAAAGATCATGTGGAAGGAGTTTAGAGGATGGTTTGCAACCACCACAGAAATACAAGTTCTGGAAAATCCATCTTCCCTTCTTCTTTTAGTTGGAAAAATAAGTTTGTGCTTTTTTTTGTTGTATTTAGTGGTCTCTCTCATCAAAACAGCAAATGATAGCATTTCAAGAAGTATGGGGAACAAAGTTTCCTCTCCAGGCAGGTCCCCTTGTGGATGTGTGCTTCTCCCTGCCCAAATTCCTTCTTTCACTACACTCGGGTGATCCAATACACTGCGGTGCAGGAACAGGAAAACCTGTCCCATAAAGAGTTGAGAGTTGGAATAGCAAACATTGGCCAACCATTCTTGTACATGAAATTATGCTCCATTCATAATTCCAAGTAAACTATGTTGGTACTGAAGAGATACAGCACATAGAAAGTTTGACAGTTATGAAGTGAGCAAAACACATATGATAATGGTTCTGTGATACTGTAGAAATCCCTGGTTACCCACAATGAGACTAATATACCATGATGGATAGATAACTCTGCAAATAAAGGATGAGATCAATACAGTAGTACTCCACCCTGTCAGTATCATTTCCTTGACCTTCAACAGCAATTGATTCCTATCTGTCCATGACTTAATGTGGACTACTAAGAAAGACAGGGTGCTCAAGAAATGTAGAGCCAATACTATCTCCTGTGGCAATGGTATGGTCCGTGGCAGTGGGAGGCAGCTAAGTGCATCTGCATTCGAGATCTGTGTTCCCGGCCTATGCTGGAAATGATAGCTGTATGCTGCCAGTAGCAAAACCCATCTCTGCACTCTGGCCGAAGCAGGAGGCAGCACGGGCAACTAGTCTCCCAGAAAAGTTCCAACGATAGCTTATAGTCTGACACGATGGTGAAATGCCATCCATAGATGTACTGGTGAAATTTCTTCACAGCATAAATGACTGCTAGGCTTACTTTGTTGATTTGTGAGTACCTTTTCTCAGCATCTGACAAAGTCCTCGAAGCAACCGCAATTGGCCTCTCCACCCCATTTGCCATTCTATGGGATAGAATTGTGAGGCATCACAAGTGACTACTAATGGCTTGTTTAGGTCAAAATGCACAAGCAATGCCGACATTTCTGAAGCATGTTTGATTTGGGCAAAAGCCTCTTTCTACTTCCATCGCTGATGCTTTCTTAAAAGCAGGTGTAGTGGAGTCAGAATTGTTAATACGTTCGGCAAGAATTTTCCCTAGTAACTGACCATCCCTAGGAATGACTTCAGTTCTGTCACATTTCTAGGCGCTAGCACTCACATAATAGCTTTCACCTTATCTTCATGGGGATGCAACCCCTTTGCATCCACTTTGAAACCAAGGTACGTGCCCTTGTCAGCTTAAAAGGTGCATTTCTCACATTTTAAATGTGTGCCAGCTTCATTAAACCTCTTTAGGACCTCTTCCAGATTTGCACCATGTTCTTCAGGAGATGTGATGTAATCAAGATATCGTCCAAGTATACAGCCACTTTAGGAATTCCAGGCTCTCCACAAGCTCTTCATTGCGCGCTGAAAAATGGCCATCTGGTGTACTGAAAGAACCCCTTGTGGGTATTTATTGTGACTAACTTTCTGAAGTTCTCTTCGAGTTCCAGTTGTTAATAAACATGACTTAGGTCTAGCTTAGTATATTTGAGCTCCCCTACTAACTTGGCATAGAGGTCCTCTGTCCTCAGAATGGGGTAATGATCCAGCGGAGCGTCCCTGTTTGCTGTTAACTTGTAATTCCTGCAGATCTTCATACTACGGTCCAGTTTCAGGATGGGGTCAAAGGGCGCGACCCATTTGGAAAAATGCATATGTTTGATGATGCCCAAGTCTTTCAACCTTTTCTACCTCTACTTTCTGGTGTAACGCATACGGCATTGGGCAAGCTTGGAAAACCTATGTGCAGCCTCGGGGGTTAGGTAAGTTTTTGCTTTAACCCCATTTATCCGACCGAGTTCTCTCTGGATTACCTCCTGATATTGACATAGGAGTTCTTTGAAGCCCCCCATCTTAGACATTAAATATTTCCAGCCAGTTCAGTTTTATTTGTTTTAACCAGTCCCTCCCCATGGGACTGGGCCTCTGTCCGTCAATCACCATGATGAGTAGCTGAGCCAGTTAGGTCCTATATGATACTGATATGGAGGTTGTCCCCACTATCTTTAGTGTCTCTCCATTGAGATCGCCAAAGTAGCCTCAGAATGGCTAAGACTTAAAGGTTGCAGTCCCTTATGGAGATGCTTCACCTATGACAGTGGCCGAGCACCTGTGTCGACCTCCATCTTCAGGGGCAGCCGTTAACCATTAAAACAATCTCAATTGGAGGTATCTTGCTCAGTTGGAGCTGATTAAATGTGAAAGCTTCAGGTCCCTCCTTTGGTTCCTCCACCAGCTTATTTACATGCATTGTATTCATGATTTCCTTTCGTTTGGAGTATTCTGTGCAACCTGCTTTGCTTTACACCTAGCTTGTAGGTGATCCTTCTTTCTGCATCTGAAGCAGATAAGATTCTTGCATCGACACGTCTCTTAGGGTGGTCTCCCCTACACCAAAAGCATCTCTCAGACCTTGGTGATGAATAACTCTTTTCAGGCTCCACTGCACCCTCACTCGGACTATTCCGAGCATCAGTCTTTTCCCACCACAACTGGTTCACTTCACTCTGCACACCTTGCAGCTCACACATGCTTTGCTCAGTGCATTCAGTTGCTCAGGCCATCTCTGCTTTTTCTGTGAAAAGTTGGTTTCAGCAAGCAGCTTCTTTCGTTTATCAAGGTTACTGATTCCACAAACCAAACAATCCCTCAACATGTGGGCGGCACAGTGGCAATGTGGTTAGCACTGCTGCCTCACAGCGCCAGGGACCTGAGTTCGATTCCTGGCTTGTGTCACTGTCTGTATGGAGTCTGCACGTTATCCCCGTGTCTGCATGGGTTTCCTCCAGGCGGTCCAGTTTCTTCCCACAGTCCAAAGATGTGTGGAATAGGTGGATTGACAATACCAAATTGCCCCTTAGTGTCAGGAGGATGAGCGAGCGTAAATACATGAGGTTATGGGGATAGAGCTTGGGTGTGATTGTGTTCAGTGCAGACTCAATGGGCCGAATGGCCTTCTTCTGCACTGTAGCATTCTATGATCTATGTGTCCTAACAAAGGCCCATCTGGTGAACTGGTGTGACAACAAAAATCTCTCCCTCAACGTCAACAAAACAAAGGAGATAATCATTGACTTCAGGAAGCGTAGTGGAGAACATGCCCCTGTCTACATCAATGAGGACGAAGTAGAAATGGTTGATAGATTCAAGTTTTTAGGTGTCCAGATCACCAACAACCTGTCCTGGTCCCCCCATCCCAATACTATAGTTAAGAAAGCCAACCAAAGCCTCTGCTTTCTCAGAAGACTAAAGAAATTTGGCATGTCAGCTACAACTCTGATCAATCTTTACAGATGCACCATAGAAAGTATCCTTTCTGGTTGTATCACAGCTTGGTATGGCTCCTGCTCTGTTCAAGGCCACAAGAAATTACAAAGGGTTGTGAACGAAGCCCAGTCGATCACTCATAGCAGCCTCCCATCCATTGACACTGTCTACACTTCCCACTGCCTTGGAAAAGAAGCAAGGGTAATTAAGGACTCCACGCACCCCGGACATACTCTCTTCCACCTTCTTCCGTAGGGAAAAAGATACAAAGATCTGAGGGGACGTACCAACCAACTCAAGAATGGCTTCATCCCTGCTGCCATTAGAGTTTTGAATGGACCTACCTCACATGTAATCCAGTGGGGATTACACCCCTCCCCATTTGGCCAGACTGCCCAAATGGGGAGGGGGGTCAGCCTGCTGGAGGGGTCGGCACTTCGGAGGGTGAGTCGGCATTGCGGGTGGGGGTTACTGTTGCTATTGGGATAGGTTCTGGAATGCCTTACTATCGTAGACAGTGAAATGTGTACTCAACTTCAACATTTTCAGCTAGTTAGTGTAAAAGGCAGTTTGTCCTAAAGATGCTAGTCGTTTTGAATGGAGATTGTGGCGGGCCAGCGTAGTGGGGGGTGCAGGCATGGCCCGGGAATGGTCAGGGTGCAGCGATCAGGCTGTGGAGAGCTGACACTGCGGAGGTCGCGGGGCTGGCCGGCAATTGAGCTGGCCAGGAATTGGTGAGGCTGTCAGTGCGGGGCTACTGTGTCAATCTTGGCACTGACAGATCGGAGCATGCACAATAGCCCACTCAGCGCTCTGATTTCAGAGGGAATAGGCCCCTCCCCTGCAATTAAATGATATTCACACTGGTGGCCTCTGCAGTGCACAGAGTGTGGGAGATTCTTCTCTGAACTCCCCATTGAAAAAAAACGCGTGAATTACTTAGAACTTGTTTGAGAGAATACCACCCAATACTTTTCACTGTATATTAGTACATGTGACAATAATAAATCAAATCAAATCAGACTCGCAATGGCTCAGCCAGCCGTCAAAGTCTGTCCACAAAGCCAGAGACCGTCTCTCCTGGCTCCCTAGCAGCAGAGTGGAATTTGCACCTTTGCATGATAACGGAAGGTTGGAGATCATAGTGGTCTTTAACTAAATTTACCAACTTGCCGAAGGTTTCTGAGTCTGGAGCTTCAGGTGGTGTCAAACTCCTCACCAGATTGTAAGTCTGTGGGCCACAGACTGTGAGTGGTATCACCTTCTCCTTCTCCGTGGCCGTTATTTCATTTACTGTGAAAATAAACACAGTCTGTCAATGTACTGCCTCCCAACACTCAACTTTGGGGTCAAATGACTCTATTTTCCCAAATAGCGGCATCTTTAAAATGAAGTCTGAACATTTTCTCCTTTGAACTTCAAGTGATCCTCACCCTCTAACTCTGTACTATGGGCTTTCGATGACGATCCAGTTTGCCCTCATCACTAGTGTAGTAACTCGAGGCAACTCAAAGTGGCAAATAACAAACTAAAAGATTTATTGACTGAGAAGTACTATGTACAAGTAAGGGTTTAATAGCACAACTGTACAGGTCTACACCTAACAATGCCCTGACTCCAACTGAAGCCTTTCAGCTCCAGGAATGGATGCCCTCGCTGCCGATTGGCCCAGATTTGCACGCTCGTGCTCCATTGGTTCTGGCCCAGTCACGTGACCTGCAAAGGCTCACCGATTAAAGGGGACCACACTGTCACAGTGAGGTTGTCCATTTGGACTGAAGAATGGAAAAGCAGAATATTACTTAAGTGGGGAGAGACTGCAGAATGCTATGGTACAGAGAGATCTGGATGCTCCTATCCATGAATCACAAAAAGTTAGCATGCAGGAACAGAAAGTCATTAGAAAGGATAAATTAACGTTGGCCATTATAGCAAAGGAGATGATGTATAAAAGTAGGACAGTGTATAAAACTGTACTGGACATTGATGAGATCGGACCTAGATTAATGTCTACAGTTTTTGTCTCCTTGCGTATAAAGGGATAAAGATGTATTGAAAGCAGTTCAGAGAAGGTTCGGCTTATTTCTAGGATGGAAGGGTTGTCTTATAAGGAAAGATTGCATATGTTGGTGTTAAGAGTGCTGGACCTGAACCCCAAGGTATATTATGACGTCAGATTAGACACCAACAATTGCTTTCATTTTGGGCATAAATGTGAGGAAAGGATGCATCGTCTCAGGAGTAGCTTGAACAATTTTAAACATGAAAATTAACAACTCTTAACTTCTAACTTATTACTAGTTCAGTTCCAATTAAGCAATATTTCTTTTATAGACTTAAACCCCACTTTCAAAATAGTTAGCAAACCCAGATATACTTGCTCTAATCTGGGTAACAGCCCTGGGGCTTTCAGAGAGCTTCTGCACAGAGAGAGACTCCAGACTTCTGTCTTTAACCAGCTGTAGTCAGCAACTGAACAGCAAACTGCTTTTCCTCTGCTACAAAACTAGCTCCTCCCATCTCTAATATCACATGACTATCTGACCCTGTATACCCAACTCACCTTCCACTACTTTAACCAAGAACCCACCCCCCCACCCACCACCACTGAGTCCTTTTCTTTGGTAAACAAAAGCGCATTAAGCATTCTGCTAAGTCAGTATCCTGCTTTCCAGCATCTGCTGTATTCCTACCAGACAAACTGACTGATTGTAGAAAAACACTCAATCTTAAAGCAGTGCCCTTCAAACATAAAATATATCAATAGCACAATAACATCACGTTGGACCTATACCCATTGTATTCACCATATCTCTTGGCATGGGGAGGCTTCTGATTGGCACAGGGAGCCTGAAAAGGAGACTCTGCTCCCTTACCCAGTCACTAGCCTGCCACGTTTCACTGAGTGGGCTGGTGACTAAGTGCTGGCCTCACCCTGCTGGGGATTGGACCCCAGCACCAGCAGCAGGAAGGCCTTGAATATCCATTAATTGACTAATTAAGGACCTCAATTGACCCTTCATCACCAGTGTACTATTCGCCAGGTCTAAAACCTTCCTAACAGCACTGTGTGTGTAATTATGCCACATGGACTGTGATAGTTCAAGAAGCGGCTTACCCTTCTCTTACCCAAACAAAATTTGTTCTTGCCAGTGATGCTCACCCTCCCATGAAGGAACTTAAAAAGTAATGCACGGGGCAGACGAAAGAGGCAGAAAGGCAATTGAGGTAACATCTTTAACACAACATCTATCATCAAAAATGATTCTACTAGGAGATGCCCAAGAACTCAGTGCCACAGGAGATGGCAACTCTCCAGGCAGATGGTCACAGATATGTGTTCTTGTCACTGAAGATACTGCACTTCACAGCCCTGGTCACCATGCTCTGCCAGCGGTCATCAAAGTTACTGTAACCTTGAACTTCTTCACCTCTCGCTTCTTTGAAGGATCAGCTGCAAACGTTTGTGGCATCTTGTTTGTGACACCCCTGGGTCTTGCAGGTCACTGATGCCTTCAGGAACAGAAAGCATTGGGTTTCACTGCCATCAGTGGATTCCCCCAGGTGCAAGACATCAATTTCTTAAGAACTGTCACCTCGCACATGGGATTTCCTTAATTCAATGCAACTAATAATATGATTCAGTAATTGTTAGCATTCATTTGGCAGCAGTATTTCATCATTTCCTTGTCAAGATTAAATTAATTAATAACCGGCACCATGCATCAGATTTCAGGACAATGGTCCAGATCTCATAATCTCCTCCTGATCCATAAGGAAACAAAAAACCAATTCAAATTATTTACATCTTTGGGCCTCGTATGGTGCTGAATCAACCTGCTGTACAATTGGCCCAGTGGGAAAGCCAGAATAGCAACCGCATACAGGTCTTGGATTCAAATTGCAGTTCACTCGGATGAAATAGTTTGAGCCTGACCTGCATATCCAAAGCAGGATTCCGCTATCTTCTGGCAGGTTTCCAATGCATGTATTAAATACAGCAAATTAAAATTATATCTCACAGGAAAGCAGAGAGATTGAAGAGGATAAGCTACTGCCCCGATTTTGAGTCACCCCCCCCCCCCCCTCAACCCCACTCCCCACCCCCATACCCTGCAATCTGCCAGGTTATAAACAATCTTTTATTCTTCCCCTCCCCTCTTAAATTCCTTAATTCCTCCCCTCTTAAATTCCTTAATTCCTCCCCTCTTAAAAATCATAAGTTTGCTTTCACAAGTAGTTTAAAATATTTTATTCAAACAGCTTGTAGGATTTTGAAATATCAGCATTTAGGCATTTTGTTTATGCATTTCTTCTGAATTTTAACCACAAACCCTTTGATTTAGTTCTGTTTCTTATATACCATCTTAATTTCATCTTTAGATTTCCTGTTTTCAAATATTTCTCAATTGAAGACAACTAGATTTTATATTCTTGACTTTATTTATATTTAGTCTTAGTCTGTCTTTTCTAAATAAGCTGTCTAGTCGAACAGCCTGAATGCACCTGGACTTTCGAATCATATCAGCTAATTTCCATCCACCATTTGCCAGATCATGTTGTTACCTGTTGTGTAAAGGTTACTTCCTATATCCAATTCCATCAAATTCCTTTTTGGTTCCTCGTGAAGTACTCTAAGAATACAAATGCCAACTGAATTGACCGATAGTTCTCTGCTTCCTTTGTTTCACGAATGCTTATTCTGAATGGGAATTCAGGACTCAATTTTCATTGACTTTAATTGGTGGAACATTGCACATTTCTTAGTGTAGGTCACCACTAATAGTGAAAGACTTATAATTATTTAATAATCCTTCAGCACATTTTCTTCCTACTCTTCCCATATCTGTTTCAGCCTGTGAGCAAAGTGAACAATTTGTTTTATTAATTCACAGTGTGAGTTAATGGCAGCAAGGCCAGCGTTTGTTGCCCATCTCTAATTAATCTTGAGAAGATGGAGTCAAGCTGCCTTCTTGAACTGCGGGGTGGGATTTTCCGGCCGTGCTTGTCCCAAGACTAGAAAACCCCGCCCAAGGTCAATGGGCCTTTGCATGGTCCGTGGCCCACCCACTACGATTTCCATGGCGGACAGGATGGGAAAATTCCTACAATGGCATAGCTACACTCATTGTGCTATTCAGAAGCTATTCCAAGATTTTAACCTATTGGCAGTGAAAGAACTGCGACATAATTCCAAGTCAGGCTTGAATTATAATTCCAAGTGTGCAGTGTGAAGGGCAACTTGGGGGTTCTGCTGCCCTTGGTCTTATAGATAGTAGAAGTCATGCATTTGGAAAGTGCTGTCAAGGAAAGCTTGGTGATTTGCTGAAAGACACAGGATACTGGATGTCCTGGTTTCCAATAATGGCACAGCCTCTACTAGCACTCAATCAAATGTCTTTTGGAAGTCCATGTAGACCTCATTAGTGGCATTGCACTAATCAATTCTCTCTGTTGCCTCTTCAAAAAACTCCAGCAAGTTTGCTCAACACAATTTGCTCTTAAGAGATTCCTGCTGGCTTTCTTTAATTAACCCACATTTGTCCATGTGACTATTAATTTTGTCCCAAATTATTGTTTCTAGAAATTTCCCCACCAAAGAAAGAAGGAAAGTAGGAAAGAACTCAAACGGGGAATTAGAAGAGCAAAAAGGGGTCACGAAATGTTCTTGGCAGACAGGATTAAGGAGAATTCCAAGGCATTTTATTCATATGTTAGGAACAAAAGGGTTGTCAGGGAAAAAGTCGGACCTATCAGGGACAAAAGTGGGGAATTATGCTTGGAGCCCAAAGAAGTAGGGGAGATCCTAAATGAATACTTTGCGTCGGTATTCACAAAGGAGAGGGATGTGTTGACTGGGAGTGTCTCGGAGGGGAGTGTTGAACCGTTGGAGAAAATCTCCATTACAAAGGAGGAAGTGTTAGGTTTGTTAGAGAATTTAAAGACTGACAAATCCCCAGGGCCTGATGGAATCTATCCAAGGCTGCTCAGGGAGACGAGAGATGAAATCGCTGGGCCTCTGACGCAAATCTTTGTCTCGTCACTGGACGCAGGTGAGGTCCCAGAGGATTGGAGGATAGCTAATGTGGTCCCGTTATTTAAGAAGGGTAGGAAGGATAACCTGGGTAATTATAGGCCGGTGAGCTTGACGTCCGTGGTGGGGAAGTTGTTGGAGAAGATTCTTAGAGATAGGATGTATGCGCATTTAGAAAGGAATAAACTCATTAACGATAGTCAGCATGGTTTTGTGAGAGGGAGGTCATGCCTCACTAACCTGGTGGAGTTTTTTGAAGAAGTGATCAAAATGGTTGACGAGGGAAGGGCCGTGGATGTCGTCTATATGGACTTTAGTAAAGCGTTTGACAAAGTCCCTCATGGTAGGCTGGTGAAAAAGGTTGGATCTCATGGGATAAAGGGGGAGGTGACTAAATGGGTGGAGAACTGGCTTGGTCACAGAAGACAGAGGGTGGTAGTGGAAGGGTCTTTTTCCGGCTGGAGGCCTGTGACTAGTGGTGTTCCGCAGGGCTCTGTATTGGGACCTCTGCTGTTTGTGATTTATATAAATGATCTGGAAGAAGGTGTAACTGGGGTGATCAGTAAGTTTGCGGACGACACAAAATTGGCAGGACTTGCAGATAGTGAGGAGCATTGTCAGAAGCTACAGAAGGATATAGATAGGCTGGAAATTTGGGCAAAGAAATGGCAGATGGAGTTCAATCCTGATAAATGCGAAGTGATGCATTTTGGTAGAAATAATGTAGGGAGGAGCTATATGATAAATGGCAGAACCTAAAGGGTGTAGATACGCAGAGGGACCTGGGTGTGCAAGTCCACAGATCCTTGAAAGTGACGTCACAGGTGGAGAAGGTGGTGAAGAAGGCATATGGCATGCTTGCCTTTATAGGACGGGGCATAGAGTATAAAAGTTGGGGTCTGATGTTGCAGATGTATAGAACGTTGGTTCGGCCGCATCTGGAATACTGCGTCCAGTTCTGGTCGCCACACTACCAGAAGGACGTGGAGGCTTTGGAGAGAGCACAGAGGAGGTTTACCAGGATGTTACCTGGTATGGAGGGGCTTAGTTATGAGGAGAGATTGTGTAAACTGGGGTTGTTCTCCCTGGAAAGACGGAGGATGAGGGGAGACTTAATAGAGGTGTATAAAATTATGAAAGGCATAGATAGGGTGAACGGTGGGAAACTTTTCCCCAGGTCGGTGGTGACATTCACGAGGGGTCATAGGTTCAAGGTGAAGGGGGGGAGGTTTAACACAGATATCAGACGGACATATTTTACACAGAGGGTGGTGGGGGCCTGGAATGCGCTGCCAGGCAAGGTGGTGGAGGCGGACACACTGGGAACGTTTAAGACTTATCTAGACAGCCATATGAACGGAGTGGGAATGGAGGGATACAAAAGAATGGTCTAGTTTCGACCAGGGAGCGGCGCGGGCTTGGAGGGCCGAAGGGCCTGTTCCTGTGCTGTATTGTTCTTTGTTCTTGTTCATCGAAGTTAGAATAACTGGCCTGTTGTTACTGGAGGAGAGAGAATTAGAGAGGTACAGAGGTTTAGGGAAGGAATTCAAGCGTTTTGGGTCTCAGTTCCTGGAGGCTCAGCCAGAATTAGAGGAATGCAGAGTCCCTGCAGTGTTGTAGGGCTAGCTGAAATTACAGAGATAGGTTGAGATCATTGAGCAATGTGAACATGAGGAAGAAGTGTTGCGGTGCACTGTTAAACAGGTAACACAAATACAAGATGCTTGCTGGGAACTTGGTACATGCATACAACAAATTTCTTCAGCTCATTCATAGAATCCTACAGTGCAAAAGGAGGCCTTTTGACCCATCGGGTCTGCCTCGACTCTCCGACAGAGCATCTTACCCAAGCTCTGTCCCCGTAACCCCACATATTTACCATAGCTAATCCCCCTACACATCTTGGTACACTAAGGGACAATTTAGCATAGTCAATTAATAGGAAAATAGTGAAAAGTCAATTAACCTCAGCACTGGCCCTCTCTGGCTCCAACTGGAGCTGAGGAATCTTTAACTTTATTACCATCGAACATTTCCTGGGCCTCTCCACTATCTTCAGAGCAGTACCACACTGCTCTAATGCTCTGGACAGTCTATTAGGATGTTTAAAGTTTGATAGTTTATTTATTAGTGTCATAAGTAGGCTTACATTAACACTGCAATTAAGTTAATGTGAAAATCCTTTAGTTGCGACACTCCGGCGCCTGCTCAGGTACACTGAGGGAGAATTTAGCATGGCCAATGCACCTAAACAGCAGGTCTTTCGGATTGTGGGAGGAAACCGGAGCGCCTGGAGGAAACCCATGCAGACACTGGGAGAACGTGCAGACTCCACACAGACAGTGACCCAAGCCAGGAATTGAATCTGGGTCCCGGGAGCTGTGAGGCAGCAGTGCTAACCACTGTGCCACCGTGGCAAGCTCTTACTAGAGTGATGCAAAGGCTACTTATGCTAAGACCCTATCTCTGTAATTTGAGATGCCTTGTTCACTTGGGTCTTCCACTGGTGAAAGAGCCCCACATGAATTTTGTGCTTAATGGTTTTCTTGTATCTTCACAGCCCAGTTAATTTTGCTTCTTTACTTAACAAATGTCACCTTTGTCTAAGATCTACTTGATCCATACCAATTGAAATTCAGCTATGGCATTGTTCACAGTGAGTTGGTTTTTGTGCTGTTTTAATAAGGACAAATACATTTTGACATTCTATAACTTATATATTATTGGCTACCAAAGTTCAGTAACCCTTTGGAGCTCCAAAGTGTAACTGCTGTGAAATTCTCAGGCCAATTAGAGGCTGTTTTTAGGCAGACCTTTCAGTCAAGCTTTTTCTAAGTGATTCATGGAGGTAAAAATTCTAATGTGAAAATTTTAGTATCTTTTGTCATGCACCATCACAGTTAATGGATAAAAATACAAGGTTGGAGAAATCCTGGAATTCCTCTGTTTAATCTTGCAGAACATTGTCATTGCAGATAAAGGAAAACATTCATATGCTGCAAGCAGAAAAGGAAATCAAGCACTTCATGGGTTTCCGCCCACATTTAGAGGCTTTTCTCTTAATGTACGTTTAATTTGCAGTTCTGTTCATGCTTATGCTAAACATCTGCTATGCACCATGATCAGCCTTGGGCCACATTTCTCCACATTAATAATGCTTGTCAGCCACAATCGCCACTTTTTAGATTGGCCAAAGCATTTCACTCCCAAGTGGGTCCGTTAAGTAAACAAAATCAGCTATCATACTGTTCAAACCTTCAGTCAACTCCATCCTTGCATTGCAGTTCTAAACATTGATCTGAATTATAACCTGGAGGAGCTTGCAGGTTTGTGTGTAAGATTTTGTGTGAATTTGTGTTTGGGCAGTGAGGGATGAAGGGGTTTTAAAACCAGCAAAAACGCATGCTTGCGATGGACCCTTTCGTTTTGTCGGCAATTGTGGTCAGTGTGCTTGGAAAGCCAGTCAGTGTGTCGCACATTGTCTACTGCAGTTCAATGATTTTCCTTTTCAAAGGCAGCCTCTTGGGTACTGCACCTCTATCCAGCTGAGCAGAGATTGGAAATGTGGACTATTGACCAACTACTCTTGCTCACTTGTGAAGTGTGAATCACAGGACGAAAGCCCCTTTATCTGTTTACGTGGCTCCAGTGAAGTGCACGTATCTGAGCTGGTGCACAATGTGCATGAGTCATGTGATAGCGCATCTTCACAAGAACTCAGCTCTTCTGAGCAATTGTTGGCACAACATACACCTTGATAAAGGCAAAACCCTGCAGATGTTGGAATCTGAAAGAAAAACAGAAAATACTGGAAAAACCCAGCAGGTCTGACAGCATCTGTAGAAAGAGAGTAGAGCCAATGATTCAAATGAGGACACCCTGACCCGAATCGTTGGCTCTATTCTCTCTCCACAGATGCTGTCAGACCTGCTATGTTTTTCTAGTATTTTCTGCTATTGCAACATACACCTACTTCTATTGCATGAATGAAGGTTCTATCAGAGACAAAAGACAAATTAGTACTGGGGATAAAGTAATAATGTTGTAATTTATTGTAATGAAAATGATCATATTGAATTAACTTTTGAAATCAAGTCACATAATCTAGCATCCTATTATTTAATTGTGTCACTAGATAGCTGGGGGGTTTCCTTCTCTTCATTCCTGATGCCCAGAGAAGCCGAAACTCCACCTATCTCTAGTTTCTCATCCTCTGCAATTGTGAGTTGGCAAATGTGTGGCAAGCCACCTCCATTTCTCTCCCTCTCATTCGTGTTTGTGCACATTTCACCTGCATCCAGGGAAAGAACAGCCCATAAATGACTATAATAGCATTCCACAAGTGAATGGTGAGCATTTGGTCAGGATGACCATGAGGGAGAGGTAAATTGTATGATACTGAGGTTGAATGATAGTGGTGGATCGATAGATGGGGATGAGAAAAAGTTCATAGAAGGAGAAGGATGGGTGGGCATGTAAGGTAAGTGGGTGTAATGAATAGTGTGATGGACTAGGCTTGACAAGATAGAGTGGCAGGATTGGGTTGATGTGCAAATTAGAATATAGGTGAATGTGCAACTGTGTTCACCTTTTCTGATCTGGCTGGGTTATTAAAACACTACCTGCCCTGAATCCAGGATTATGGCACTGCACTCCTGATGCTCATCTCCTGGGCCACCGTTACCACTCATTGAGCAGGATTTTCCGCCCGCACTCGCTCCAAAACCGGAAAATTCTGCCTGAGTTCAATGGACCTTTGCATGGTCCGCTCTCCCCCGCCCGCTACGATTCCCATGGCAGGTAGGACAGGAAAATTCTCCCTGTTGTGTCACTAGCAGATCTGGTGGAGCTTGCCAGAATGGGAATAGTAGGGGCGGGGCTAGGTGAATCAAACAGGAGTCCCTGAGTCAAATTTTCCAACATCTGGAAACGTATTCCTGAGAAGGGCCCAATGTGGGCATTCCATTCACTGGTGGCAGGAAGGTAATTAGGCTCATTAATGAACCATTTAAATTTAGTGGTGGTTGAGAGATTCTCCTCAACTCACTCAGCTCTCCCGTGACATTGGACATTTTAAACAGAAGAACATCATATGATTTTGTTTCATTTCTTCTCCTGCTCTTTTAGTGATCCAGTATTGGTATTTCCTTGTGTGGATCAACATGTCATATGCTTGGATTGCTTCCATTTATACTGTGTGACACGCCTGAATGACAGACAATTTATCCATGACCCGGAACTTGGATATTCCCTCCCCTGTGTAGGTGAGTGTTATATTGAAATGTGGGATATTACTGTTTTATCTTTTGTCAAATAGCATTGCTTTCACTAAAATTGAAAAAATGAATGTAGTTTTAACATCAACTCTGAATTTTAAAACCTTGTATACTCTACACTTGAAGTTTAAGTTTAATGGTACAGTTTAATAGTTTGACTGCCAGCATCAACATCACCATGAGAGAGAAGGTGGGAATTGGGTATTGATGGGAAATTATATTATAATTACAATATGATGGAGGCAATCTGTCGGGCAGGATTTAAATCATTACAGCTCGGGAAATGTTGACATGTTTTTGCCTTTCTCTCCCTATGGCTGCCAAAACCCTGACCCACACCTTCCTTGCCTGCAGAATTCATTTCTTGAATAGTGCTGTTGCCAGTTTCCAGACTTACATAAATTTCAGATAATTCCAAACTACAGAGTCTAAAACTGCTCACACATGAAATCATACAATTCTAATGGCCATGAATTCCCTGCTCTGAGGAGTGGGAAGAGTGCGGAACTCATTTCCACGTAGAGTGATTGAGGCAAATAACACAGACCCATTTGATGGGAAACTGGACAAACACATGAGGGAGAAAGGAAAAGAGGTTATGTTGATCGAGTGAAATGAAGTGAGAAGAGTTGGAGGAGGCTTGTGTGAAATATAATGATGGGCATTGATTGGTGGGACAAAATGACATATATTATTTGCATGCTAGCCACATTTGGATGCTTTGGGTGGGATTCTCCCAAAAGAATTCTAAGTCAAATTTGCATAAAAACTTTTTTTCCAGCGGGAATTTCAAAAGAATCTTCCATACTCTGTGGATCACAGAGAGACCTAGCTTGAATCACGATAGAAATCAGGGGTTGGGCCTATTACTGGTGGAGAGGCCGGCAGCATAGTGCTGAGTAGGCCATTGCGCATGCGCCAATCTGCCAGGATGGAGATCGGCACATGTGCAGTCGCCCCACACTGCCAGCCTCCTGATCACTGGCCAGCGTAATCGCTGACCAGCCCTGTGACCCCGCAACACTGTCCCTGCGATCCTCCCAACCACTGATCGCTGGACTCCCAACCACCCCTCTCCCCACTCCCAAGGCCGCCTCGATCCCCCTCCCTCCAGTTCTGACCCCCCTCCGATGACCAGCCCCAATCGCTGGCCCTCCTCCCTCTGTCACCGCCGAGTGCAGAGAGGCAGCGGGACCCCCTCCCATCCCCACCAATCTGTCCCACAGAGGCCCCACCCCCCAGTGCCAAGGTGTCCCCTGGGCATTGCCACTTTGCCCCTTGGGCCGTGTGGGGGGCCTAGCTTATCCTCCACCTCCTGGGGGGCCTCCATGGCCTCCCTTCACTCCAGTGGGGTCGGGGGTAAGTGTTAAGTTTTAACTTTTTATCTTATTCTACTTACCTGTTATAAGGGGTGAGAATATGGTTAATTAGGACAGTTAATCATCACAGCTTGGTTTGGGTTAATTTCTAATTTGTTGTTTCATTATTAAATGCTTATTATATCCTGAAAAAAATGTACCAGAGAAGTTACTGAGTCAAATGGCTTTGGAGGTTAGTATTAACATCAATAGATATGTTCATTAATTCCAGAGATGCTGCTCTTTCATTTCATGTTGAATAGAGATCATGGAACCTTCCTCTGGCTTGGAAAACTGTCGTGTACATTTTTGATGCTAACAAACTGCACACCCAACCCACATGTGACTGCACATGCCATTTATTTCCTTTCACACTGGGGTTGGGCTCACAGTGCAGTTTGCAAACCATGCTGGAATGCTTGAGGAATATCAGTTTGGAGGCAGACTGGTTAAAAGGCCTTCTGCAGTTCTCCAGTACACTATCCCAGCTTCCAACAGTATTTAAATGCCCCCCAAACCTTATTCCTCACCCTGCCTTCCACCCCATGCCAAACCATGCACCCTCTGATTTCCCATGCCACCTTTTTGCCCCCATGTAACCTCCATGTGCCTCAGATCACCCATACCACCCCATGTCACCTCTACATCCCATGCATCTTCCATAGCCACTCAAGCAGTATCCATAATGTACATTCCTCAGATTCCATGCAATATCAATGGAATATACTTTGGGGAATAAAAAAAACGCTCACCATATAATAAAAGCCCCGAGAACCTGAGAAAAAATATAATCGCGCATTCTGCCATTTGAAAAAACCTTGTAATACTTTCAATCCTATTTGCTTGTTGCGATAAACCAGAATCCACCTCATAGGGACAATCTGCTATTCTAGGAATATTTGTACTTTGAATGCTTTCTTCACTGGACTTGAAAGGTAATTTAGTTCTAGTAAGTAAACTGTGATATTTACATCTGGGTGTGGTAGCGTTTCACAAATGGCCATGCTTCTATTTTTTTCCTCTGTACTCCTGACCCTGCACCATTTTCCTCTGGTGTTTTTGAAGGTTGGAATGCTCAGAACCCACTGAGGTTAGGTTCCCCATTTCAAATGTGGGACCAGAGTCAGATTTCCTCCCATACACCATGTTCATCTGGTAGCACAGGATTTTAGAATTTTATTTTATTTCAGTTTCAAAGCGGAGAGACCTGTCAATCAATGTAAGGAGGCAGGTGGTTAGATTTTTTCAAGTGTATACATTTTTCCAAGTGTTAAAACCAGTTTATCACATAGACCCATTTAAATCACAGTAAATTTGATGACAGCACAGACCGACAGGACATTTTGTAACATTTTTCACTGCATTATGGTGCTTTCTCCATTGGAAAAGCAATGCAATATGCCTGAACAATATACAAAGCTGGTCAATGTAAGGGTTAACCTATCTTTAACAGACAGATCCCTACAATGAATTATTGAATTAAAAACATATCTACATCACAATACAGCACCTAATGGTGACATTTGAGGGTGCATAAACATTTTACACTTGCTTTTTCGAATGTTCCGGAGTCCTTGGCAGGCTTTCCATTTTCCTCATAAATTTTCAAACCTGACAAAATCCGGTTTTACCAGATGAACATGGCATGTGGGAGGAAATCTGTTTTTTTCCCTCTTTGAAGTGGTTTGCAAAAGAGGAAGTGAAACCAGAGGCTGTCAATCAGAATTAGATTCTGGGCGGAATTTTACCACCTCAGCCTACCTAACGCAAATGGCAGCGAGCTGGGAAAATATCCGATTTGGGCGGCACGGTAGCATAGTGGTTAGCACTGCTGCTTCACAGCTCCAGGGTCCCGGGTTCGATTCCCGGCTCGGGTCACTGTCTGTGTGGAGTTTGCACATTCTCCTCGTGTCTGCGTGGGTTTCCTCCGGGTGCTCCGGTTTCCTCCCACAGTCCAAAGATGTGCGGGTTAGGTTGATTGGCCAGGTTAAAAATTGTCCCTTAGAGTCCTGAGATGTGTTGGTTAGAGGGATTAGCGGTAAATATGTGGGGGTAGGGCCTGGGTGGGATTGTGGTTGGTGCAGACTCGATGGGCCGAATGGCCTCCTTCTGCAGTGTAGGGTTTCTATGATTCTATGATTCGTGCCAAACGGTTTGCGATCTTCCCAGCCTGTTTTGAGTGGTGCAAACTCCATCACGCCCAAAGCATCCACGAAGCTTATTAGCATGAGAGTGACTGGATTTCAATATCATTACTGAGCTCGGCACGCAATTGTCCACTATCCCAGCTGCTTCCCATCTCTCTGGCTTGACGTCAAACAGGCGTCAATTAGTGCAGGTCTTTAAAAGTGTGGCTCAGGCGCAGTTGTAGCAAAGGAGAGCTAGGAGGTGAATACTGCTCAGCACGGGAAGACACGGTGTATTCATCTGCTGCTATGTTGTGGGATAGGGTGGGGGCTTGCATGGATGTGGAAGATTGGGGACTGTGTCCTTGTGTCCACAGATCAGGGGTCACCACTGGCTTGTGACTCATGTTATGGGTACTGGTCACTGACTAACCTCCAAGAGGTTGTAAATGGGGTTGAGTCCCAACCCTACTAATGTTGCACTGGTTACCCTGCCATCAAGCTTTTAGGTGTTCAGATCACCAACAACCTGTCCTGGTCCCCCCATGCCGACACTATAGTTAAGAAAGCCCACCAAAGCCTCTACTTTCTCAGAAGATTAAGGAAATTTAACATGTCAGCTACGACTCTCACCAACTTTTACAGATGCACCATAGAAAGCATTCTTTATGGTTGTATCACAGCTTGGTATGGCTCCTGCTCTGCCCAAGACCGCAAGAAACTACAAAAGGTCGTGAATGTAGCCCAATCCATCACGCAAACCAGCCTCCCATCCATTGACTCTGTCTACACTTCCTGCTGCCTCGGCAAAGCAGCCAGCATAATTAAAGATCCCACGCACCCTGGATATTCTCTCTTCCACCTTCTTCCTTTGGGAAAAAGATACAAAAGTCTGAGGTCACGTACCAACCGACTCAAGAACAGCTTCTTCCCTGCTGCTGTCAGACTTTTGAATGGACTTACCTTGCACTAAGTTGATCTTTCTCTATACCCTAGCGATGACTGTAACACTACATTCTGCACTCTCTCGTTTCCTTCTCTATGAACGGTATGTTTTGCCTGGACACTGCGCAAGAAACAATACTTTTCACTGTATGTTAATACATGTGACAATAATAAATCAAATCAAATCAAAATCAAAAATCTGTCTGCTGGACAGGCTCTGTGGTTTATCATAGGCATTCCATCCCTGACCTCACTAACAGTAACAAGCAGGAAAATAAAAATAAATATAGGTGGCTAGAGGATGATAGACATCCATTGATTTGACAGCGGAATCCTTTAGGAGGCACTGCACATTGAACTTGATGCTGACAAAAGAATTCAAGAGCAATGGAGAGGGGTGCTTGCTGGGGGGTCTCAGCAACTTCAAATCAAAGCTGTGTGCATAAGTTGGGGCTGAGTGTGCAGCTGACTGGAACCCACCTCCCAGGTGAAATTGACATCTCCTCTCTGTCAGAGGACTTCAAAGGGGTCTGCTCTCTCCTGAAGCTTCTGACAATGAGAAAGGAAAATCTCTGCTGCAGAACGGAGTGCTGCAATGATTTTAAATCATGCCTGTGTGGTGTTGGGGTTTGGGGGGGTGGGGGGGGAAGTGCGGTGGAGAGGTGGGGGGTGAGGATGCCTCACATTGCTGAGGGGTCTTTTGTGCTTCTTCGACCCTCGGGGTCCAATACACCAGATGCTCACTTGTGAGGACCTGTATGAAAGCCTGCCCAGTGCAGATCTCGCAGGGGAGGCAAGTGAATAGCGAGGGCCATTTGACTCAGAAAGCATACTAATTAATCATATTCAAATCTGTGGTCTGGAATATGCATTAGGCAGGAACCTGATCAGGGCTGGCCCCGCAGCCTGTCGCAATGGGTTTGGCACTCAATGCAAAGCCAGCTTTTCCGGTGACTCACAATTCTCTGGGCCATCACGATTCGTAATGGGAGCTAGTGTGCCAGGAGAATCCCTCCTGTTTTTTCCACTCATGAATGAGTCTAAAACTAAGGGCTATAAATATGATAGTCACGAATAAATCCAAAAAAGAGATTCAGAAGAAATATATGCACTTAGAGAGCAATTAGAATGTGAAATGTACTACCACATGGAGTCATTGAAGTAAACAAATTGAAGCTACATAAGAACGCAAGGCAGCAAGAAAGATATATATGGATGTTGATAGGGTGAGATGAATTAGGCTGGGAGTAGACTCACATGGAGCATAAAAACACTTGCATCAACTTGTTGGGTTGAATAGCCTTGTTCCATGTTGTAAATGTTACATAATATTATCCGCTGTAAATCTAAACCCACACTTCACAACAAGTGATTCATTGTCACTCACCCAGTTCTAACTAGAACCAAAAAATAAAGTAGTATAAAATCACTAATCCTGTACTCCTGATAAGGAGCCATAGGGAATGTGTTTTGGAGATAGTATTATAGCGCTGCAATGCTGATTCTCTAATCTGCAATTACTTTGAACATGCTTCCTTTCTGGAAATGGGGTCATTGGTTAACTCACCTCTATTGAGCACTCTTTTCACCATTTTTTCAGTTCCACTTGTTAGTTATTTGTCAATGTGCAATAGAAACAAAGTATGTCACAAAAACCCACAATTTGTATTCAACTTGTGCTGCCGATCATAACTTATGGCAACATTGTTACTTATGGGTCATCTTGTTCGCTGATTAGTGGAATATAAATTATGTCCCATGGGTCTTTTTGGTACAGATTGCAAGATGCTCTCTCTTCCTTGAAGAGTTTCAACATTCGTTTAATAGTTTCCTATCATAATTTTTCCTTGGGTCTGTCTTGATTCTTGCGAGAGTATGACTGTTGCTGCTTGACTCGTATTATAGGTCCATCATGTACCATAGCAATTATAGGATTCTTCTCCCCTGAATCATTCATTACAAGGTTTACACTTACACAAGAGTTCTGTTAAAAACTGCTATCCCTTGTCTTTGGATGCATCTGCGCCTTGCAATGGAACATTCATATTATTATAAGGTGCTTGACTCCCAAGGTCGCTGTTATAATGAGGACAGTGTATATTCTTGTTTATTTGTCACTGTGTTCTGTTATATAGAAAATCATGAATAACTGAAAATAGCTACAGTTTAATCAGGGTGTTCAAAGAATGTGACACCAAATATTGGGTGATCTTTAATCATCTGAACTTCAAGACGATTGTGTTGAAGTCATTCCTGAATGTTTTTAATTGCTTTTTATTCCAGTTATATATGGGAGTGTTACACTGGGGTTACTTTTTTGCTGCAACAATTGCAACCTGATAATGTGCCCGTGATGCATTGATACATCGGCTATGAAGGGCTTGTGAAATCAGTAATCTAGAATTATTGGGTGGGTGCGGTATCTAAAATTAATTACTGAGCAATTGTGTGATATATATGCAACATATTTTTAAAAATTAATTGTATTTTCCTTCACCAATGCTTCAGTTAAGGATGATGAATTGATTTTGATAGTTGTCATTTGCCTCAGGCATTTTCTGAAATTTGTGCAAAAAGGAAATATATGGAGGTTTGAGAACATAAATATTTAAATAAGTAAAGGACATGGTGTGCCACACACAGGGGAGGATTTTTTTTCAACAATGGCATAAACTCACAGGGGGTCTCACCTCAAGGGCCACTGCAGTTTCACCCAGACACCTCACCCTCTATTTACTTAGCAACACTCCTCTAGATCTTTTTCACTTCAGAATGTGGCTTATCTTCTGCTCTCAACACTTGTGCCACTTTCTCTTTCCTTCCAAGCTAATATTTAGCGCACAGCACCTATGTGAAAACAACAAGGTTATTTTGATGGGGATCTTTGATAAACTGAACAGGAATCACCGTGTGGCTTTGAGTCCAACTTGATAGACATCTGAAATTGTGAAGAGACTTTCCCAGGGGAGATCAGTGGAACCCCTGGAGAAGCAGCATAAATGGCCAAAACCAATCCATTTTGTTCAGGGTCTCTGATGAAATGACTGATGAGAGATTCGGATGACTTGGGAAAATTACCCAGGGATTTAAAACAGGAATTTACCCGGGGATTTAAAACAGGAATTTACCCGGGGATTTAAAACAGGAATTTCGGGAGCTGGGCTGGAAGCTGAGAGCCAAGACAAAACATGTGGTCATCTCTGGTACGTTACCGGTGCCACGTGATAGCGAGTTGAGGAACAGGGAGAGAGTGCAGTTAAACATGTGGTTGCAGGGATGGTGTAGGAGGGAGGGTTTCAGATACGTGGATAATTGGAACACATTTTGGGGAAGGTGGGACCAGTACAAACAGGACGGGGTGCACCTGAACCAGAGGGGCACCAATATCCTGGGAGGGAAATTTGATGTAGCTCTTCAGGGGGGTTTAAACTAATTTGTCAGGGGAGTGGGAAAAGGAGTTGTAGTCCAGAAGTCAGTGTTGAGGGTGGTGAGGTATTGGGGAAGGTATCAAGGTCAAGGGTGGGTACCGGTAGACAGGAAGGTGGGTTGAAGTGTATCTACTTCAAGGCAAGGAGCATCCGGAACAAGGTAGATGAACTTGGGGCGTGGATTGGTACTTGGGACTACGATGTTGTGGCCATTACGGAGACGTGGGTAGAACAAGGACAGGAATGGTTGTTGGACGTTCCGGGGTATAGATGTTTCAGTAAGCGTAGGGAAGCTGGTAAAAGAGGTGGAGGAGTAGCATTGTTAATCAAGGATAGTTTAACGGCTGCGGAAAGGCACTTCGAGGGGGATCTGCACACTGAGGTAATATGGGCTGAAGTTAGAAATAGGAAAGGAGCGGTCACGTTGTTAGGAGTTTACTATAGGCCCCCAAATAGTAATAGAGATGTGGAGGAAGAAATTGCTAAGCAGGTTATGGATAGGTGTGGGGGTCACAGGGTAGTTGTCATGGGGGACTTTAACTTTCCAAATATTGACTGGAACCTTTGTAGGTCAAATAGTTCGGATGGGGCAGTTTTTGTGCAGTGTGTGCAGGAGGGTTTCCTGACACAATATGTGGATAGGCCGACAAGAGGTGAGGCCACATTGGATTTGGTACTGGGAAATGAACCGGGCCAAGTGTTAGATTTGGTTGTGGGAGAGCACTTTGGAGATCGTGACCACAATTCGCTGTCTTTTGTTATTGCAATGGAGAGGGATAGGGCCATACGGCAGGGCAAGGTTTACAATTGGGGGAGAGGTAATTATGATGCGATTAGGCAAGAATTAGGGGGCATAAGATGGGAACAGAAACTGTCAGGGAAAGGCACTAATGAAAAGTGGAACGTTTTCAAGGAACAAATACTGGGTGTCCTTGATGGGTATGTCCCTGTCAGGCAGGGAGGAAATGGCCGAGTGAGGGAACCATGGTTCACGAAAGAGGTGGAATGTCTTGTGAAAAGGAAGAGGGAAGTTTATGTAGGGATGAGGAAACAAGGTTCAGATGGCTCAATTGAGGGTTACAAGTTAGCAAGGAATGAGCTGAAAAAGGGGCTTAGGAGAGCTAGGAGGGGACATGAGAAGTCCTTGGCGGGTCAGATCTAGGAAAACCCCAAGGCTTTTTACTCTTTTATGTGAGGAATAAAAGAATGACCAGGGTGAGGTTAGGGCCGGTCAAGGACAATAGTGGGAACCTGTGTATGGAGTCAGTAGAGATAGGCGAGGTGATAAATGAATACTTTTTTTCAGTGTTCACCAAGGAGAGGGGCCATGTTTTTGAGGAAGAGAAGGTGTTACAGGCTAATAGGCTGGAGGAAATAGATGTTCGGAGGGAGGATGTCCTGGCAGTTTTGAATAAACTGAAGGTCGATAAGTCCCCTGGGCCTGATGGAATATATCCTAGGATTCTTTGGGAGGCAAGGGATGAGATTGCAGAGCCTTTGGCTTTGATCTTTGGGTCCTCATTGTCCACAGGGATGGTGCCAGAGGACTGGAGAGTGGCGAATGTTGTTCCTCTGTTTAAGAAAGGGAATAGAAATGACCCTGGTAATTATAGACCGGTTAGTCTTACTTCGGTGGTTGGTAAATTGATGGAAAAGGTCCTTAGGGATGGGATTTACGACCATTTAGAAAGATGCGGATTAATCCGGGATAGTCAGCACGGATTCGTGAAGGGGAAGTCGTGCCTCACAAATTTGATTGAATTTTTTGAGGAGGTAACTAAGTGTGTTGATGAAGGTAGGGCAGTTGATGTCATATACATGGATTTTAGTAAGGCGTTTGATAAGGACCCCCATGGTCGGCTTATGATGAAAGTAAGGAGGTGTGGGATAGAGGGAAAGTTGGCCGATTGGATAGGTAACTGGCTATCTGATCCACATCATATCTGATCGAAGACAGAGGGTGGTGGTGGATGGAAAATTTTCAGACTGGAGGCAGGTTGCGAGTGGAGTGCCACAGGGATCAGTGCTTGGTCCTCTGCTCTTTGTGATTTTTATTAATGACTTAGAGGAGGGGGCTGAAGGGTGGATCAGTAAATTTGCTGATGACACCAAGATTGGTGGAGTAATGGATGAGGTGGAGGGCTGTTGTAGGCTGCAAAGAGACATAGATAGGATGCAAAGCTGGGCTGAAAAATGGCAAATGGAGTTTAACCCTGATAAATGTGAGGTGATTCATTTTGGAAGGACTAATTTAAATGTGGATTACAGGGTCAAAGGTAGGGTTCTGAAGACTGTGGAGGAACAGAGAGATCTTGGGGTCCATATCCACAGATCTCTAAAGGTTGCCACTCAAGTGGATAGAGCTGTGAAGAAGGCCTATAGTGTGTCAGCTTTTATTAACAGCGGGTTGGAGTTTAAGAGCCGTGGGGTTATGCTGCAACTGTACAGGACCTTGGTGAGACCACATTTGGAATATTGTGTGCAGTTCTGGTCACCTCACTATAAGAAGGATGTGGAAGCGCTGGCAAGAGTGCAGAGGAAATTTACCAGGATGCTGCCTGGTTTGGAGGGTAGGTCTTATGAGGAAAGGTTGAGGGAGCTAGGGCTGTTCTCTCTGGAGTGGAGGAGGCTGAGGGGAGACTTAATAGAGGTTTATAAAATGATGAAGGGGATAGATAGAGTGAACGTTCAAAGACTATTTCCTCGGGTGGATGGAGCTATTACAAGGGGGCATAACTATAGGGTTTATGCTGGGAGATATAGGAAGGATATCAGAGGTAGCTTCTTTACGCAGAGAGTGGTTGGGGTGTGGAATGGACTGCCTGCAGTGATAGTGGAGTCAGACACTTTAGGAACACTTAAGCAGTTATTGGATAGGCACATGGAGCACACCAGGATGATAGGGAGTGGGATAGCTTGATCTTGGTTTCAGATAAAGCTCGGCACAACATCGTGGGCCGAAGGGCCTGTTCTGTGCTGTACTGTTCTATGTTCTATAACTTTTATAACCAAAAGTAACCCATGAAATGTAGTGCACAGCCTGACTCAGTAATGACCATTGACTAGCTATCATCCAAAGAATATAAGCTGTGGTACCTTTGAGTGATAGTGGCCACAAAATTATGACATAAAAGTGAAAATTGCTGGAAATACTCAGCAGGTCAGGCAACATTTGTGGAGAAAGAAACAGAGTTAGCATTTCGGAACTGAGAGATGTTAGAAAAGGCTCTTAGCAAGTACTTGCTGTACAAGGAAACCTGGGTAGGGATGGGAAATGTACTCGGGGTTAGGTCTGTGATAGGGTGGATGGTAGTGATTAAATGACAGAATGAATGATGGTGCAAGAAAGGATTGATAATGGATCAAGTAAAGAAACAAAAGACTGGTCCAAACGACGTGCGAATGGTTACAGTAGAATACTGGGTGGGGTTAGGTGGAGGAAAGCAGGGAAAATGATGATGTTTGACATGGTCTTGGATTCATCCTTACTGAATCAGATATATAGGGGGCGATTCTCCCTACAGTGCTGAATTGGTGGAAAAACTGTTCTAGATCATGACTTTTTTCAGTGCAGCTTCTCACTTGAATCTCCCCACTCTGTGCATTGCAGAGGTCACAATTAGGAATATCATTAAAAACCCAGGGGGATGGGGCCTACTGGCGCCGGAACTCTGCGCATGCGCAGAGGTCCCGATTTGTCAGTCTCCCCGTTTGCTGGCCAGCTCAATCATTGCCCCTCCAGCCCCCCCCCCAATGGCCCAATCACGGCCCCCACAACAATTCCTGGGCCAGCCCTGACCCCCCCTGCCCCAGAGTGCTCCAATATCCAGCCCAACCCCTCCCCCAGCAGTGGCGATCTGCCCATCCCCCTCCCCCAAGGTCAGACCCCCCTCCCCCAGGAGGCAGGCCCCCTCCCCCGGGAGGCAGGCCCCCCCCCTGGCAGACCACCCCCCCGTCCCCCCACAGCCCACCCCAATCGCTGGCCTCCCTCTAACCCAGACCTATCCCCATGCAGAGTGGCAGTGGGATCCCCCCACCCCCACCAATTGTCCCTCGGCCCCGAACACAATAGGCCCTGCCCCTTGGCAATGCCCGATGCCCGGTGGGCAGTGCCATGGTGCCCCCTGGGCATGAGCACTTTGCCCCTTGGGCAGTGCCAGGGGGCACAGGTTGGCACTGTCAGGGTGCCCATGCCCAGGAGGCATCACCCCCCTGCTGCCCGACCCCCTGGGGGGCCCTGATTGCCCCCCCCCTTCACTTGGGCGGGGGGGGGGTCTCCTGCTAGTTCCCCGAGCGTGGGGAGCTACTCTAAACCCCGCTGGAATGAAGAACTCCTGGCAGGGTGGGAGATGCTATCGGGACAGGCATGGAACGGATAATCACATTGAAATTACATTTAAAACATATTCAAATTACTTACCTCACGCCGGACCTCTGCGCGTTGCTGGCAGCGCCATTTTCTTCCGGTTGGGAGATATGCGCGGATCATAAATACTCTGCGGGGAACCCGCAAAATGGCCAACATGAGCATCTCCTGACCCGACCCGCCAGAAAAGTTGCTGGTCGCAATGGGAGAATCGGGCCTATAATTTTAAGAATGGAAACTTAAAGTTAATTAGGTGGATTAGCCATGGTAAATATGTGGGATTGCAGGGATAGGGTGGGAAGGAATGGTAATGATGGGTGGGCAAGATGCTCTTTAAGAATCAATGCAGACTTGATGGGTTGAATGGTCTCCTTTTGAGCTGTATGGATCCTATGGCTTCATGGTTAATGAGGGAAGAGTTTAAGCAAGTAGACTGGGGGAAGAGAAATTGTTTAACAATGTTGTAATGGAAGATGATTCAGAATTTTCAAAGGTATTATAGATCAATCTGCAAGATGAAGCATGACATTTTTCAGAGAGACATGCCTCTAATTGTATCTAAAGACAATTAGAAGTGAAATAAGGCAGAGGGAATCTTTAAAAATTCAGTGAACATCAGGGTGAAGAGAATTAGGATGTTGGGGACTAAGGTAATTCAGAGATGGGTTAAAAGGAAAATTAGAGAGTCAGAGAGGAACCCACAAATTAGCATTCTGGAGGTATTACAAAGCATTTAAAATGCTTTGATTATATAAAGGTAAAAGAATAGATGATAACCCGAAAAGATGATAATGACCCAAAACCAAGATAGAACATAAAATAGTTCTGATGGAAGGTCATTGACCTGTTAATCTGTTTCTCTTCATAGATGTTGCCTGAATTGCTGAGTATCTCTTATATTTTCTGTTTATATTTCATATTTCCATTATTTCTAGTGTTTTGCATTTGTGATAAATGGTTAATATTCTAAATGATTGCTTCATCTTGTTATTCTTGAGAACACAATGTTCATTCCATAATTGGTAAGAAACCGAGTATTCATAGATACTGCATATATTCTAGAAAGGCTAAAAGAGCTTGAAACTGTCAAATATCAAAAATATATTTCTCTTATGATACTAGAAGAGATAAGGAATGAAATCTGTGAAGTGATGGTATTATGTCAATGAATGCTAACATGTCTTGTTAGTCTTGGACCAAACTAACATAATATCCACTGTCAAATAATAAACAAAATAGACCTAGACTTCAACATTGACTCCATCAAATCTCATGACATCAGGTAAAACATGGGCGACAAAACCTCCTGCTGGTTACAGACCTTCCTCAGCTGCTACTATGCATGAAATCAAAGCAGCATTGACTAAATATGACATGAAGGAGCTGTCGGAAAATTAAAGTCAATGGGAATCAGGTGGAAAACTCTCCACTGGTTGTAGTCATACCGAGCACAAAGGAAGATGGTTGTTGGAGTCCAATCAACCTCAATTACTTCTAATTCAGAAAGTTGTAGATTCAAGTCCTATCTCACATCAGTGCAGTACTGAGGGAATGCTGCATTTTGGAAGTGCTGTCTCTTGGCCCTGTTTGGCTTCTCAGTGTCATGGACTCATTTGCTATCATTTTAAACCCCTCAGTTAGATGGCCAGTTCAGCCCCGAAGCTCAAGGGATTATAAAGACATTTTTAAGCAACCTAGCCTCGGATAGGTTTTAAGCATGGCCTCCTCCAACTTGCATTTTATTTGCCTTGCCAATTACTGCTGTGTTCTGGCTGGACATCATCGACAAAAGACCTGAGGCAGAGAAACTATTTCCTCGGATGGAGGAATCCAACAAGGTGGCAAATTTATAGCTTGGCCTTTCAGGATAAAATCAGAAAACGTATTTTCTTCTTAAAGTGTAATGTAAATATGGAACCCTGTCCTCCATATGATTGTTGGCACTGATTCAATCAAATGCACCAATTCAAGCAAAATTTCCAAGACAGAGTTCAATAGATGTGTGTCAGTTAAGGGATCAGGAATATGGACCAAAGACAGGTAAATGGAGTTGTGGCACAATAAGGACAAATTGGTCTATTCCTATCTGATTCGAATCGTGAAGACATAAAGAAGACATTCAAATGCTGGAGATTTTGCAAACAGCCACAATACTGATCCCTAGCATCAGACAACTAAGATATGAAAAAACAAAGGAGAAATGTGATTGAAAGAGGGCGAGTGGGATGGAATCTAGAGGCATTTCAGATAGGGAATGGCATAAGGTAATCTAAAACATTACTTTAAATTAAAGCATTAGAAGTGGAATTAAAGGTGCAGGTTTATATTGGTGAAAAACAAAGCAAGGATGGATAACATTAAACAAAACATGATCAACATTCCTGATGTCATATTTAGTCAATGCTGCTTTGATTTCATGGATAGTATTAGTAAACACAGTAAGAAGTCTCACAACACCAGGTTAAAGTCCAACAGGTTTATTTGGTAGCAAAATCCACGAGCTTTCGGAGCGCTGCTCCTTCATCAGGTGAGTGGGAGTTCTGTTCACAAACAAGGCATATAAAGACACAAACTCAATTTACAAAATAATGGTTGGAATGCGAGTCTTTACAGGTAATCAAGTCTCAAAGGTACAGATAATGTGAATGGAGAGAGCGTTAAGCACAGGTTAAAGAGATGTGTATTGTCTCCAGACAGGACAGTTAGTGAGATTTTGCAAGCCCAGGCAAATCATGGGGGTTACAGATAGTGTGACATGAACCCAAGATCCCGGTTGAGGCCATACTCATGTGTGCGGAACTTGGCTATTAGTCTCTGCTCAGTGACTCTGCGCTGTCGTGTGTCGTGAAGGCCGCCTTGGAGAATGCTTACCCGAAGATCAGAGGCCAAATGCCCGTGACCGCTGAAGTGTTCCCCAACAGGAAGAGAACACTCTTGCCTGATGATTGTCGAGCGGTGTTCATTCATCCGCTGTCGTAGCGTCTGCATGGTCTCCCCAATGTGCCATGCCTCAGGACATCCTTTCCAACAGCGTATCAGGTGGACAATGTTGGCCAAGTTGCAAGAGTATGTACCGTGTACCTGGTGGATGGTGTTCTCACGTGAGATGATGGCATCTGTGTCGATGATCCGACACGCCTTGCAGAGGTTGCTGTGGCAGGGTTGTGTGGTGTCGTGGTCACTGTTCTGCTGAAGGTTGGGTAATTTGCTGCGGATAATGGTCTGTTTGAGGTTGTGCAGTTGTTTGAAGGCAAGAAGTGGGGGTGTGGGGATGGCCTTGGCGAGATGTTCGTCTTCACCAATGACATGTTGAAGGCTCCGGAGAAGATGTTGTAGCTTCTCCGCTCCGGGGAAGTATTAGACGATGAAGGGTACTCTGTCTGCCGTCTCCCGTGTTTGTCTTCTGAGGAGGTCGGTGCGGTTTTTCGCTGTGGCGCGTCAGAACTGTCGATCGATGAGTCGAGCGCCATATCCTGTTCTTATGAGGGCATCTTTCAGCGTCTGGAGGTGTCTGTTGCGATCCTCCTCATCTGAGCAGATCCTGTGTATACGGAGGGCTTGTCCATAGGGGATGGCTTCTTTAACGTGTTTAGGGTGGAAGCTGGAGAAGTGGATCATCGTGAGGTTATCCGTGGGCTTGCGGTACAGTGAGGTGCTGAGGTGACCATCCTTGATGGAGATGCGTGTGTCCAAGAAGCAACCGATTCCGGAGAGTAGTCCATGGTGAGTCTGATGGTGGAATGGAACTTGTTGATGTCATCATATGGTTGTTTCAATGATTGTTCACCATGAGTCCAAAGGAAGAAAATGTCATCGATGTATCGAGTGTATAGCATCGGTTGAAGGTCCTGTGCGGTGAAGAGCTCTTGTTCGAACCAGTGCATGAAGATGTTGGCATATTGAGGTGCGAATTTGGTCCCCATGGCTGTTCCATGTGTCTGGATGAATAACTGGTTGTTGAAGGTGAAGACATTGTGGTCCAGGATGAAGCGGATGAGTTGTAAAATTGCATCTGGAGACTGGCAGTTGTCGGCGTTGAGTACTGAGGCAGTTGCAGCAATGCCATCGTCGTGGGAGATGCTGGTGTAGAATGCCGAGACATCCATTGTGACCGGGAGTGCTCCTGGTTCAACTGCTCCATGTGTGCTGAGTTTCTGTAGGAAGTCCGTAGTGTCACGACAAAAGCTGGGGGTTCTTTGTACAATGGGTTTCAGGATGCCCTCGACATAGCCAGAGAGGTTCTCGCACAGGATCCCATTGCCCGATACAATGGGACGGCCTTTGATCCGGACCTTCAGAGCACCCTCCGTGCTCTCATCCCACGTACTCCCCGAGTTGGAGATCTCTACTGCCTCCCGAAGATACACAAGGCAAACACACCCGGCCGTCCCATCGTATTGAGGATGTCCCGAGGCATGGCACATTGGGGAGACCATGCAGACGCTACAACAGCGAATGAATGAACACCGCTCGACAATCACCAGGCAAGAGTGTTCTCTTCCTGTTGGGGAACACTTCAGCGGTCACGGGCATTCGGCCTCTGATCTTCGGGTAAGTGTTCTCCAAGGCGGCCTTCACAACACACGACAGCACAGAGTCGCTGAGCAGAGACTGATAGCCAAGTTCCGCACACATGAGGATGGCCTCAACCGGGATCTTGGGTTCATGTCACACTATCTGTAACCCCCATGACTTGCCTGGGCTTGCAAAATCTCACTAACTGTCCTGTCTGGAGACAATACACATCTCTTTAACCTGTGCTTAACGCTCTCTCCATTCACATTATCTGTACCTTTGAGACTTGATTACCTGTAAAGACTCGCATTCCAACCATTATTTTGTAAATTGAGTTTGTGTCTTTATATGCCCTGTTTGTGAACAGAACTCCCACTCACCTGATGAAGGAGCAGCATTCCGAAAGCTAGTGGCTTGTGCTACCAAATAAACCTGTTGGACTTTAACCTGGTGTTGTGAGACTTCTTACTGTGTTTACCCCAGTCCAACGCCGGCATCTCCACATCATTAGTATTAGTAAAACAGTGATTACATATCAACAAGTCCTTTATAGGATGTAAAGCACTTTAAAGACACCCACAATCATGCAAACTACTATATAAATACATGTCTTCCATTCTTTAACATGTGGAATGGACTTCAGGAGACCAGCGGAAGCCAAAATCCTGGAATCAGTTATAAGCAGCTAAATATGGTCATGAGTAGATCATAGGTTTTCATAAGACTAAATGACCTTGTTTATCTGTAACAATCTTGTCATCTTATTGCTTTTTTTTCCCACAGCTCCCCAATGTGAATTATAAGATTTATAAAGCGTATATCTCATTCATTCTAAAAACTCACTGGTACCAACCCTTAAGTCTCCTTCCTCTGGATGATTTACTTTGGAAAAATAATCAAACATTTCAACTTCATGTGTTCTGACAAAGTAAACCAGAAGCATCAATAACAACAACAGTGTGAATTTATTTAGCATCTTTAATACAATGAAATGTCACAAGGCACGTTGCGGGAGTATTATGAAACAAAATCTGACACTGAGCCATGTAAGAAATTGTTAGAATAGGTGACCCAAAGCCTAATCAAAGAAGTAGATGTTAAGAAATGTGTATCTTAAGGAATATGGCAACATAAGAGAGAGAGAGGTAGAGGGATGGAGAGATTTAGGAAGATAATTCCAGAGCCCAGGAACTGGGCAGTTGAAATGATGCCAATGGTGCGGCAAGGAATATTGGAGGTGAGCAAGAAGCCAGAATTAGAGGAGCAGAGCGACCTCAGAGGAAATTGGGCTGGAGGGAATTACAGTAAATTAGGAACCTACTATAGTTCAGGCCATTCAAATTGTGTTTTCACTGATAAACTGAGGTGAAGTGTCAAAGTTCATGGTGCAAAACATGTTAGCACTGAAAAAAAAACAGTGGGCAGGAACAGTAGAAGGAATTCCAGTTTCGTTGTCTTGAAAAACCGAATAGGAATAGCTCCAGATATCTTGATATTGTTAATTCATGTTTTTGTATGAATGACTGGTAGCAAGAAGGCCTGAGAAGAGCAAGCATCAGTCTGCCTGGTCAAAACAGTGCCAGCGAACGGCGTGTCACTGAGAAAACGCTGAGGGGAGACCAGGGAATCTCGCCCATTGTGTCCACTGGCTGTGGAACCGAGAAAAGGATGCACAGTCTCAGGATAAGAGATTGATTATTTAGGACTGCAGTGAGGGGAAATTTCTTCACTCAGGGAAGAATTATGACGTGCTTGACTAAAATACAGCACTGATTGGGTGATATCCCGCAGAGTGTGAAATACAATGACAAGATGCGATTTTGTAGTATTATAAAATGGAAATAGTTACTGGTGAGATGTGATTTATTTCTGGTGTTTGCATGCAGCTTAACATTTGACCAGAGGGAATGTATTTTTCCCGCAAGGAATATTCTTGCAAGTTGCAATCATCAGATTGTGAGATTGTCTTCTGGTTGAATTTGAACTTTCTTGGCTTTGAAAACATGCAGGCATTACTGCATAATTCTATGCCACAATAACAACTTGTATTTATATATTGCCTTTAATGTTGTAAACATAAGAAATAGAGGCAGACTTAGACCCTGCAACCCCTCAAGCCTGCTCCACCATTAATACAATATTGGATGATCTTTTGCCTCAACAGCACTTCTCCAGCTTTTGCCTTGATTCCCTACAAATCAATCTCAGCCTTAAATATCCTCAATGATGGAGCACCAATGTAGACAATTTCTAAAATTTACAACTCTGAGTGAAGAAATTTCCCCTCACTGCAGTTCTAAATGATCAATCTCTTATCCTGAGACTGTGCACTCTTGTTCTAGGTTCCACAGCCAGTGGATACAATGGGCAAGATTCCTTGGCCTCACCTCAGCATTTTTCTCAACAGCATGCCATTTGCTGGCAGCAGGATCCAATGGGAATTCCCATTGAAGCCACTTCATGCCGCCAGGAAACCTCTCAGTGTCTATGCTGTCAAGCCACCTCAGATTCTTGTATGTTTCAATGAGATAACCACTAATTCTTAAAAATCCCAGAGTATAGGCCCAAATTACTCAGCCTTTTATCATAGGACAACTCTCTCATCACAGGAATCAATTTAATGAATCTTCACTATACCATCTCCAAGGAAAGAAGATCCTTCCTTTATATGCGGCTGGATTTTACAGGGGAAAGGATGTATTCCCTGCCCCCCTCCCCGCAGCTAAAATATCCATGGTCAGCCCACCCTTTCGAAATCCAGTCGTTACGATATTACACTGGGAGCCGCCTTAATTGAGTCAGAATGGCCTCTTTCAGGAGGAAGAACCACCTCTGCTGGCTGATCTGATTGGCTGATCTTTTTTGCCACAAGTTTATTATTATCCTTAATTCCCCTCGTTATCCACAGATTGATCTCTATTGCTGAAGTTTTATTTCAATTAAATGAATTTTTGATGACGAACATAAACAAATATAAACATTTTGAATTGTTTCTTTAAATGTTGCTCACTGTTTATTTCAACCTGTTAAGTCAATTTTAGCCAGCTCTCCTCTCACCAATGAAATTGGTTTTGTTTAAATTTAAGATGCTAGCTTTTTACTCAATGATGTCACTCTCGAATTTTAAATGCAATTCAGTTATATCATGATCACTTTTTTCCAAAAGATCCTTAGCTATGAGATCAGTAATTAATCCTGTCTCAGTACCTGGTGCGATTCACCTGTCTGCACTTTAAGTGCTCCCATCAGCAGGAAAACCAGAATGTTTCCCACTGATGTTACTAGCATCTGTGAGGTGGGATTCACCTCATTTCAATTTATTCATTGCGGAAGATACAATGGCCAACCCAATATTTCAGAGACCAGAAGGACGTGGAGGCATTGGAGAGAGTGCAGAGAAGGTTTACCAGGATGTTGCCTGGTATGGAGGGTCTTAGCTATGAGGAGAGATTGGGTAGACTGGGGTTGTTCTCCTTGGAAAGACGGAGAATGAGGGGAGATCTGATTGAGGTGTACAAGATTATGAAGGGTATAGATAGGGTGAACAGTGGGAAGCTTTTTCCCAGGTCGGAGGTGACGATCACGAGGGGTCACGGGCTCAAGCTGAGAGGGGCGAAGTATAACTCAGACATCAGAGGGACGTTTTTTACACAGAGGGTGGTGGGGGCCTGGAATGCGCTGCCAAGTAGGGTGGTGGAGGCAGGCACGCTGACATCGTTTAAGACTTACCTGGATAGTCACATGAGCAGCCTGGGAATGGAGGGATACAAACAATTGGTCTAGTTGGACCAAGGAGCGGCACAGGCTTGGAGGGCCGAAGGGCCTGTTTCCTGTGCTGTACTGTTTTTTGTTCTTTGTTCTATCAGGATGCAATATATAAGGCGCGCTTCGATCTCTGCATTCAGGGAGTGGCCCCTTCCTGCCACAATAGAAAAAGCAACTCCCTACTCCCTGCTGACTGAGGGAGCATCCCCAACCACTCAGCATAAGGGGCACCCTTCCCCCACATTGATGAACAGGTCACAGCCCCTACATCACGCAGGCATGAGGATGACCTGACTCCACCAAACACTCTGATAGAGGAACCCATCAGGCCTTGTCCCCTCAGGAAACCCCAAGCCCCCACCCATTAAGCCCCTCTCCAGGTTCCCCCCTTGGCAGTGCCAACCTTGCACTGCCCCTTGGCTCCTTGGCACTGACACGCTGGCAGTGACAACCTGATCTGGCATGTTGAATACTAAGAGGGGGAAGGAGTTACGTTCCTTGCCCAGTTGCCCCTCTGCTGCTGAGGGAGAGTCTCCCAAAGGTCCTGAGAGTTGGGGGGTGCTTGGGCTGGGAGCAAGGGGTTGACCTCGGGTCTCTCCCCCATGATGGGAGAGATAGTTGGACTGCCCCTTCTAGCCCTGGGAAACTGGAAGATCTCTCGGCATGGTGATTTCAGGATGCTCTCAGATCAAAATCGTGATTATTTTCTGTTTACTGTGGAAACTTTAAGTTGACCGAGTCAATTTAACCTCCATGCCCTCTGGACACCTGGAAGGCTTCCAAATCACAGCAGCAATCCATTCTGCAGAGGGAATTCCCCTTTCTGTCTCCTAGAAGCTGCAGGTGTGAGAAGACCCCTTTGAAGTCCTCTGACTGAATCATCAAATAGAATCATAGAATCCTACAGTGCAGAAGGACGCCATTCGGCCGACCGAGTCTGCAATGACCACAATCCCAACCAGGCCCTATACCTATAACCCCATGCATTTACCCTACCTGACTGACAGGAGAAGTCAATTTCAATAGCGGGAGGAGGGGTGAGAGGGGGGATTTCCATCTCCACAGCTGCTCCACAGCATTTTTTCTGTTTCTGGGCCTTCCCAAATCCTTTGAAAACCTCTGAAAACTTTTGAAATTCCTTGAAAATCTTTGTTTTCATTCACTTTCACTGTTCAATACCTTTAATTCATAGAATCATAGAATCCTACAGTGCAGAAGGAGGCCATTTGGCCCATTGAGCCTGCACCAACAACAATCACATCCAGGCCCTATCGCCATAACCCCACGTATTTACCCTGCTAATCCCCCGACACTGAGGGCCAATTTGCATAGCCAGTCAACCTAATCCGCACGTTTTTGGAGTGTGGGCGGAAACCAGAGCACCTGGAGGAAACCCATGCAGACACGGGGAAAATGTGCAAACTGCACACAGTCACCCAAGGCCAGAATTGAACCCAGGTCTCCGGCACTGTGAGGCAGCAGTGCTCATCGTTGTGCCACCATGCCGCCCTGCTGTTATTTTAAAATGTGGAGATGCCGGCGTTGGACTGGGGTGAACACAGTAAGAGTTTTAACAACACCAGGTTAAAGTCCAACAGGTTTATTTGGTAGCAAATACCATTCGCTTTCAGAGCGCTGCTCCTTCGTCAGATGGAGTGGAAATGTGCTCTCAAACAGTGCACAGAGACACAAAATCAAGTTACAGAATACTGATTAGAATGCGAATCCCTACAGCCAACCAGATCTTAAAGATACAGACAATGTGGGTGGAGGGAGCATTAAGCACAGGTTAAAGAGATGTGTATTGTCTCCAGACAGGACAGCCTGCAAGTCCAGGAGGCAAGCTGTGGGGGTTACTGATAATGTGACATGAATCCAACATCCCGGTTTAGGCCGTTCTCATGTGTGCGGAACTTGGCTATCAGTTTCTGCTCAGCGACTCTGCGCTGTCGTGTGTCGTGAAGGCCGCCTTGGAGAACGCTTACCTGAAGATCAGAAGCTGAATGCCCGTGACTGCTGGAGTGTTCCCCAACAGGATTGTCACCAAATAAGTATTTATTTTTTTTCAAGGTGACGTTATATTATGTAAAAGCCATTGTAGGCATGTATGTAGGGTGTCTTGAGTTTACTTTTAGTGCAGCCGTAGATAAGAATCTGGTCACCGATGTCTAGCATACCTCAAGTTCTTGAAGCGCAAGCTAAATCATGTGTTGAAACACCTAAGCTGCTAAGTTGACATCAAAGTTGAGCCTCTTGTGTCAAAAAGGTCTGAGTGGAGTATACTGTAAGAGAGTTCAATTCTTCTTCAGAGACCAATGGTCATTGCCACATGTGGCTTGTTAATGCGTCTGAAAGAGAGAAAGAAAATTATATTCAGGGTCACTGGCTCCTACATTGGTTAGCCTCTCACCCTTTTGCTATGGTATGTGCATATGCCACCTTTCTGAATGCATTGGTCTTAGTAGTTGATTTTTCTGATGAGTGACAAACATGAGCAAGGTGGTTGAGTTTTCTCACAGGCTTTACACTGCAGGACATTTTATTCGGTTGGGATAAACACCGTTACAGGGCAACATTCTTTGAACAAATTGCAACTCTGTTTTTAAGATTGCTTGGGGTATGATAAGTACTGTTGGCAGCCTCAACTTTAGTAGCTCTGGACTCTTAAAATCAATTGTGATCTTACTAACTCCAGTAGCTCTGATAGCTTTCTGTCTTTCCTGACAGAAAAGATGCTTTTTGGCTTGGTAGATTAGAGAGTCAGCCTTTGATTATTTGTGTTTGATTTCTCATTTGGAATGTTCAACATTACTGAAGACGCATTTGATTGCAGCTATATATGCCAGTACCTATCATACCCCAAGTGTTCCAACTCCTATGCCAGGAAATCACTTGCAAAGCAACAGCAGCAGTCTTAAAAACAGAGTTGGGATTTGATGAAAGCAGAATCAAATTTTTTGGCCACGTGTTCTGTGATGAAGGAATATCACCTGATCCACGGAAAGTTAAAACCATTGCAAATGCTGCGGATCCGACAAATGTGAAGGAAGTCCATGATCTGCTAGGTCTCAACATGAACTGTGGTCTCTTCATTCCAGACCTCACAACGTTATTTGCCCTCCTGTGAAATCTGCCAAAAGAAACCACCAAGTGGGAGTGGACTACGTCACACAAACAGGCTGTACATGAGATCAAAATAGTTGTTAGCAAGTTGAACAAAAGCCTATTTCAACCCTGAGAAAACCAGCCAGCTGGTTGTGGTTTCAAGCCCTGTTGGCTTTAGTGCAATTCTCATGCAGAAAGACAACACGGGAAAACTTATCAATTGTTGTAATGGGAAGCAAATTGCTCAGAGCTATAAAGCAACACTATTTGCAAGCAGAGATAGGAGCACCTAATAATAACTCAAGTAATAACCAATCATGGACCATTAATAAATTTGTTCAACAATCCCCATAGAACCACCCACTTGAATAGAGCATTGGATATTCAAACTACAAGACTACACACTCCATGTTGAGCATCCGTCAGGCAAGGCAAACCCAGCAGACTATCTTTCTTGACATTCGTTGCTGACGGTCAGTCCAACGAGTCAAGAAGAAAAGATTGCCGGACAACCTTTCAACTATGTAAGCCTAAATAAGTGCTAAAGTCGTTAAAACTAGCTGACATCAAAGTGGCAACAAAAGATGAGGAATTGCAACTATGTCTGACTAGCTGTCATAAAACTGCAAAGGTGTGATTGAGAAAGCATCTACAACTGAAATTGCTCACACACTACAAGGTCTCCACAATGCTTGAAATGAGCTCTCCGTTATAACCACATCTGACCTCATGTGATGCAGCAACTGTATTGTTATTCCACAATTCATTGAGAGAATATGTTGTCAATATGGCACATGAAGGTCACCAGGGAATTGTCATAATCAGGGAAAAGATGTTTCCCAGGAATTGACCCCAAGGTAGAGCAGAAAATCAATCAGTGTTTGCCATGTCTAGCAACTACAATATCAAATCTTTGTGATCCTCTCATATGTCTGAATATCTGCAGAATCAAGGATAGAAGTTAGCATTGATTTTGCAGATTTGCACACTCGCAAACACCTGCTAGTTGTCACTGACTACTACAGCAGATTCACAGACATAGAAATTGTTACATTTATTTTAACAAAAACAGAACTTCACTTTTTTTGGAGCTCCTCAAATGGTGAGAAATGAAAATCTACCCCCATTCAACAGCAATAGGTTCTCCCTGAACTACTCCGCAAAGCTAATGATCAACATACATAAGAATGCAATCAAGAACAGACGGATGAAATGGAAGTTAATACAGAGCTACACCGCTAAAGCCAGGTGATCAAGTGCTTGTGAATCATGATGGTCATGTTGGAAAGCAAACAACCCCTTTTGACACCTTACCATTTGTTGTGTCCAATACAAAAGGATCAATTATCACTTTAAGTGGGGTTTGCAGGTTATCATATCAAACTTTTCATTCTTCAAAGCACCGAAAACAACATTCCTAAGCACTGAATCCAATTGCGACATCAACATCTCAGATGAAGAACATGAGTTAAGTGAGACTGCATGTGATTTCAGATGATATCCTACTCATGAGAGAAAACATCCACCATACTTAAGTGATTATGTTGCAAGGTGAAGTATTTCTAGTTGATGAACATATCTATCTCATTGTATATGACTGAGTGCGTTGTTAAATTAATAGAAAAGTTAGAACATGTAATGGTGCCACTTGCGAAATTGAATGTTCCAGTTATGTTTAAGTTCATTCTTTACACTTTTGGAAACAAACCATTTGAAACACGCTATGCCTAAGAAGGGGAGGGATGTAGTATATTGAAAATTGCATTGTACATTTTGTCCATTTAAAGCAACCATAGAATCACAGAATCCCTACAGTGTAGAAAGCAGCCATCCGGTGCATCGAGTCTGCACAACTCTCCAAAAGAGCATCCCACCCAGACCCTCTGCTCAGCCCTATAACCCCATGCATTTGCCATGACTAATCCATCTGACCTAAATATTTGGGGCGGCATGATGGTGCAATGGTTAGCATTGCTGCCTCACAGCATCAGGGACCCAGGTTCAATTCCCGGCTTGGGTCACTGTCTGTGCCGTGTTTGCATGTTCTCCCCGTGTCTGCGTGGATTTCCTCCGGGTGCTCTGGTTTCCTCCCACAGTCCAAAGATGTGCGGGTTAAGTTGATTGGCCATGATAAATTGACCCTAGTGTCAGGGGGATTAGCAGGGTAACTATGAGGAGTTACGGGAATAGGGCCTGGATGGGATTGTGGTTGGTACAGACTCGATGGGCTGAATGGCCTCCTTCTGTACTGTAGGGATTCTATGATGATTCTGTGATGATCTTTGGACACCAAGGGCAATCCGCCTAACCTGCACATCTTTGGTCTGTGGGAGGAAACCAGAGCACCCCAAGGAAACCCAAGCAGACATGGGGAGAACATGCAAACTCCATATGTATGATCACCCAAGGCCGAAATTGAACTTAGGTCTCTGGTGCTGTGAGGCAGCAGTGCCACTATGCTGCCCATTTTTTTTTTAAAGCAACCATATGCCAGCAAAGAGAGCATAGAAGGCTAAAAGCAGAGTAAAGGAAATACATATTTTAATAGCATGTGCAGCTCTGATTCTGAATGCATCTTCCTGAATCTTTCTGCCCAAGAACTTAATATGTTGGGGGATGTGGCTAGCTTGAATGAGTCTTTGCTGGCCATGACCGTGCAGATTTTGGAAACCAGCACCACTGCTGCCTAAAGCGAATGACAGATTTCTTATCCATGGCCTTACCATGCATCATTGATCTTAACCAAGCTTCTCTGCAACAAAATGGTAGAAGTGATGTGATGCAGGCCAAGGAGAGAAAGGATGGGAAAACAGGACATGGAATGGTACTCAACACTAAGTGCTCCTGTGTCTCAGCCGTTGCTCCCTTCCAACAGTAAAATTCTGCCTTATCTCCAGGCCAATTCTGCACACATGGAGATGGAGCTGTCATTGGTAAGGCCTACATCAGTTCTGACAGCCAGAGCAAATATCTGAGCAGCCTGCTCAAGGCATTGGGGTTGTATGGAAGCCAAAGGAAGAGTAAGAGGTAACATTTGTAAGGAACCAAGAGCGAGTGCATGGATGTTCATATAAAATGTATTGATTAGAATGACTTTCACCCCTTTGCCCATTATTGCCTTCTGACTATCAACTTACACGTTCATTTGCTTCATGATAAATACTTAATGATACCCATTGGCTGGCTGTCCATTGGGTCTGTGCATGATGTGTGTTTTAAGGACTGTGGGGTTGATGTTAGTATCGTGAAGGTGATTTTAGGAGTTGATTGAAGTATGAATGTTTCTTTATTCCCTCCTCATACTAGGCAAACCTTTGATATATGAGGATAACCCTGACATCCCATCATGTATGTAGTGCCTCATGATTGGTGCCCAATTTCGTCCTCCTCCTCTGCAATGTTTCAAAATGTTTGACAAGCAACTTTGTCATCCTCCATGTCTAATCCTGCTTGCTGTGCAGTGGTGTGCAGACCACATCACCATGATTCTTGAGACTCTCACTCGAGGGTACCAAAGGGTGTCTCCGGAGCTATCTTGGTGCCTGAAGTAGATCTTTAACATTCCAATGACTTGTTCAATGACATATCTGATGGTTATGTGGCTTTCCTTGCGTTCTTGTGCCTCATTGGTGGGGATTGTTACATGTGTTTTGGGCCACATTTGAGGGGGTATCCTTTATTTCCGATGGTCCATCACTTAAGTTGCTCTCCTGATAGCAAATGGTCTGGACTGTATGAAAACACCATGACAGTTGCCAGGGAATATGACACATACCTCTTCAATTGCAACATCATCTGTGCATGATACATGTGTGCATTCAGTTGCAACCTGTGTCTTTAGGAAGCCAACTGAAGAGCTAAAACTAACTGCCTGGTCATTCTGGTTATCACTGTTATTGGGGGAGGTTAACATAGGTGGACAGCCTGACAAACAACCCAGCCTCATCTGCCTTATAGATTAATGTGCATATGATGAATGTGAATCCTAGGAATATTTCCAATGGCACACTGGAAAGAATCAGAGGCAAATGAATCGAGGTTAGTGGTGACCCTCTCAGCAACCTTGAATGCATGACCACAGGTCCAGTTGGGAGCTGCTCTTCTTCAAAGAGGCTGGTGAATTTTTCCATCTAACTCTTCTCACTCTCTCTCATGTTCTCCATGTCTTTGTTGTGCATCTCTCGCTTGTCCAAATATAGATCCCAACAGAGCACGACAATGCTGCCATTGATGATAACTGCTTCCTTTCTCCAACGTCCACTCAAAGTTATCCATTGCATCCCCCACATCCTGATATTGGCAATTTTGAAAGGTTCCAACGTTTGAAAAAACTATTTCCATACAAGAATGTTTGCCAAACATTTGCCAGAAGGAACTCAGACACCAGCTGTGAAAACTAAATATCCACATGCAATATTGCTCAAAGTTTCCTCCATTGCACTGGTGAGATTCACAAGCCCCAGGAAACCCATGCTGGAGAAGTTAAATTTAAAGGTCAGTGTAATTCAATTTAAAAAATCTAATTTAACATCCTATTAGGACCTTAATTGCTCTCATAAGTACCTGCTCTATTGCACTAATTACTGTCCTGATGACAGTGAGTAGTATCAAGTCAAAGTATATTTCGAACTTCAAACTAATTTTTATGAAACCAATCACAAAAGACTGTAAAAAGGCAGCTGCCCAAGATTCTTGTGGATTGCAACCTGTCCCCAATCTCAAGAGGGAACCAAAGGAACCTTCCAGGCTGATGTTGACTCAATGCCTTCCTTGAAATTAATTCAAAATAGTATTATCAATTGAATGGGTCTTTCAAATGCAAAGACACTGGCTATCAATCGCAAACTGTTAAGATGTGACATCCACAATACGGGTGGGAGGGGGGCGGGGATTCTCCGGTCCTGCTACGCTAATTTTTTAGCACAGTGGGCTGGGAGATTCCAGTGGTGCCCGATGCACAGGATCCATGCTGAGCATCCCAGACCGCTGGTGTCTCCCCCAGCGCTGGATTTCCAGCAATGTCAACTCCTCACCAGAAATCGGCGGGAAGGCGCACAAATCATGGTAATGTTCATTACCATATATTTTAAATCCTATTAGTTGTCCCGGGACTGATTTCTTCAGGCCCGCTAGGAGTATTTCACTTCAGCGGGGTTTACAGTAGCTCCTCACTTTCGGGGAGCTAGCAGCCTGACCCTGCTGGAGTGAAGGACAGGCAATCGGGGCCAGAGGTTCAGGCAAGGAGGGTGCCCCTGGGCATTGGCACCCTGGCAGTGCCAGCATGGGCCCCCGGCACTGCACAAGGGACAAGGTGCCAATGCCCAGGGGTCACTTTGGCACTGCCCATTGGGCAGTGCCTAGGGGGCAGGGCCTGATAGGGTGGGCGGCCTAGGGGCCGATCAGTGGAGGGAGGGGGTCCTTTTGCCACTCTGCATTGGGATTGGTGGGGGAAGGGGGGACGTCGGCGATTGGGGCAGGCTGGGGGGTGGTCAGTCAGGATCAGGATTGCAGGGGGAGGGAGGGGCTGGAGATCAGGGCGGGTCGGGAGGGGGTGTCGGGGTTGGGCCCAGGAATGGCTGGGGGACCAACGATTGGGCCATGGGGGGATCGGGAGGCCATCAGTGCAGGGCCACTGTGCAAGTGCCAATCTCACTACTGACAGATCTGCGCATGTGCAGTGGCCTGCTCAGTGTGCTGATTTCAGCCTCTCCAGCGGGAATAGGCCCCACCCCCTAGTTTTTAATGATATTCATGCTGGTGGCTTCAGTTTGGGAGATTCTTTTCTAAACTCCCTTTGGAAAAACCAGCATGAATTACTCCAGTTTTCACGCAAATTCGACACTTCAAATTCTTTGGGGAGAATTTCGGCCAGGATGTATAATCGACCTAACCACCCACTTTATTTGGAAAAGGATTGAAACTTGTACAAGTCACATAATTAGACAGTTATAGTTTTTGTTTGCTTTTAAAAACAGCAAAAGTTGTGCAGAATTCCACTGAAAGCCATCAAAATAGCCAAGGTAATGAACAGTAATACCTTGAAAGTAGGCGAAGGACTCCCTCCAACCTGTCCCAACTGTAAATTCACCTGAGAGCCAACCTCCTGGATTTTCCATTACAAGAAGTCCCACAGCTTACTAGATATTCTCTTCTATATAGGACATTCACTTCAACCAAGGTATCAATAACATCTAAGAAACTATAGGCCTGCCATGAAAGAAACTGAGATATCTATAAGTTATAACCATATTGTTTAATTTTCATCTGCATCTTAACTTTCATCTGAATCTAATCATTGTGTGTGCGACAGTGTGGGTGAGATTAGTGAGTGAGACATCACAGTTATACATCCAGAGCAAGTGTATGATAAATTTTTTTTATTTTCTAGAACTCACAAAAAAGCTTGCTGCTGAAATCATTTAATTGGGATAATCGCCCTGAGGGCAAGAAAAACCCATACTTAAAAACATACTGATCAGGGACAGTAAAAAGGAACACATTTTTTCTCCCATGGCAGTATGTTTCTTGCAGGGATCCACCATGCCTCTTAATTCGGATGTCGGTGCATTCAACCCAGATGCAGTTGTGATCCAAGAATCAATTACTTTAACTACCCACACGCTCCCATTCCAACTGGTCTTGGGAGTTAAAATTTTTCATATGGTCTCTGTTTCCACTTGTATTTCGCCATAGGGTCCAGAATGTTTTCTATAATTGTAGTACTTTAGTCACATTGAATTTCTGCTCCCTGCTAACTGTATGATCACACTGCATGACATTAATGACACTTTGTGAAGAAGTTTCTGACTGTTATTATGTTTCTCTGAGTTGAAAAGAATGCACAATGGCAGTCAATCTGCAAAGGAAAAACATATAGATTAAAAATGTTATGTTTATTTTTTTGTTAATTTTCCTGAACCCTTGCTTGAATAGAGTTAATCCTTAATGCTGTGTGAGATACAGATGGCGAGTCCATTAACATTGTTTACTGATTTTATACCTGGTTTACATGTCAACTTGCCCGATTAAAAATAGAATATCAGTGAATGTACAGCTCATAGAGAAATAGAGCTGCGCAAACAATTTTTGGTAAAACCTTTCTGAAAACATCATTTGAATGAAATGCTTGCCCTCTCAGGTGGACGTAAAAGATGTCCTGGCCCTATTCAAAGAAGAGTAGGGAAGTTCTTCTCAGAAACCTGACCAATAAATATCCCTCAAACGGTTTCACGGAAACAGATGATCAAGTCATTTATTCCTTGCCATTTGTGGAATCTTGTGCTGAGCAAATCGGCAGCTGTGTTATTACAGTGTTACAAAGTGACTCCACTTCCAAACATAAGCCACTGGCAGTAAAGTGCTTTGGGATATTGTGCAGTTGTGAAAGCACTATTTAAATGCATGCCCTTTTGTGTATAATCTTAGAGAACATCTTCTGCTGCTGTTGTTTGATGCGCTACCAAATAGTGGTAAGTGGTATTCAGCGAAAATAGCTGCCCTGAAATTCTGCAGGACTGCCACTGGTCACTTACCATAACACCAGTGAGAGACTGGAAGAAACATCAAACAGCTTGAAAATGATTATTTGAAGGGTTGATGGATATGAATATCGCTGGCAAGGCCTGCATTTGTTGTCCATCCCTAATTGTTCTTCTAAAAGCGGTAGTGAGCCACCTTCCAGAACTACTGCAGTCAATCTGGTGTAGGAACATGTACTGTGCTGTTAGAAAGAGAGTTCAAGAATTTTGACCCAGTGAAGTGAAGGAATGATGATAGTTCCAAGTCAGAATGGTATGTGTCTTTGAGAGAAATTTGCAGGTGGTTGTGTTCCCATATGTCTGCTGTCCATTGAGGTTTGGAAGATGCTATCGAAGGAGGCTTGGCAAGTTACTACAGTGCATCTGATAAATGGTACACACTGCTGCTACTCTGTGCCAGTGGTGGAAGGAATGAATAAATGAATACTTAAGATTCTGGATGGGGTGTGGATCAAACAGGATGCTCTTCTTAAATGGTCCCGAACTTATTGAATGTTTTGGAGCCACACTTATCCAGACAAATGGAGAATATTGTATCACACATCTGACTTGTGTCTTGTAGGTGTTGGACAGGTTTTGGGGAGTCACAAGATGAGTTAGGTACCCTTCAGGACTCAGTGGTTTGGTCATTAGTGGGGCTGCAGAGCCACCCTTGGTGATGGACATTAAAGACTCTTACCTAGAGTATGTTTTGTGTCCTTGACCCTCAATGCTTCTTCCAATTAAATAAAGGTAACTACAAAGACATGAGGGAGAAGCTGGCCAGACTTGATTGGAAAGGGAGCCGAGCAGGGAAGACAGTGGAACAGCAATGGCAGGAGTTTTTGAGAGTTGTTCGAGAGGCACAACAGAAATTCATCCCAAGGAGGAGGAAACATGCTAAAGGGAGGACGAGGCATTCATGGCTGACAAGGGAAGTCAAGGACAACATAAAAGCAAAAGAAAAGGCATACAAAGTGGTGAGGATTAGTTGAAAGCCAGAGGATTGGGAAGCCTTTAAAAGCGAGCAAGAGGACAATTAAAAAAGCAATAAGGGGAGGGAAGATGAAATATGAGTGTAAGATAGCTAGTAATATAAAAGAAAATAGGAAGAGTTTTTTTCAATATATAAAAGGTAAAGGAGAGGCAACAGTAGCCATTGGACCACTGGAAAATCAGGCTGGAGAAGTAATAATAGGAAACAAAGCAATGGCAGAGGAGCTGAGTAGTTACTTTGCATCAGCCTTCACAGTGGAAGATACCAGTGGGATGCCAGAGCTCCGGGAGAATCGGAGGCACATGTGAGTGTAGTGGCCATCACTAAGGAGAAGGTTCTGGGGAAACTGACAGGTTTGAAGATGGATAAATAACCTGGACCAGATGGACTACACTCCAGGGTTCTAAAAGAGATAGCTGAGGAAATTGTGGAGGCATTGGTGGTGATCTTTCAGGAATCACTGTAGACAGGGAGGGTAAGCACAGTAAGAAGTCTCACAACACCAGGTTAAAGTCCAACAGGTTTATTTGGTAGCAAATACCATAAGCTTTCGGAGCAATGTAGGCAGGGAGGGTACCAGAGGACTGGAAAGTAGCTAAGGTAACACCGCTGTTTAAGAAGGGAGAGAGGCAGCAGACGGGAAATTATAGGCCGGTTAGCCTGACTTCGGTCTTTGGCAAGATTTTAGAGTCCATTATTAAAGATGAAATCACAGAGTACTTGGAAGTGCATGATAAAGTAGGACTGAGTCAGCACGGCTTTGTCAAGGGGAAGTCATGTCTGACAAATCTGTTAAGAGTTCTTTGAGGAGGTAACAAGGAAGTTAGATAAAGGAGAGCCAGTGGACATGATTTATTTAGATTTCCAGAAGGCCTTTGACAAGGTGCCGCATAGGAGATTGTTAAATAAGTTAAGTGCCCATGGTGTTAAGGGTAAGATCCTGGCATGGATAGAGGATTGCTGACTGGCAGAAGACAGAGAGTGGGGATAAAGGGGTCTTTTTCAGGATGGCAGCCAGTGACTAGTGGTGTACCTCGGGGGTCGGTGCTGGGACCACAACTTTTCACAATATACATTAACGATTTGGAGGAAGTAACTGAAGGCACAGTTGCTAAGTTTGCAGATGATACAAAAATATGTAGAGGGACAGGTAGTATTGAGGAAGCAGGGGGGCTGCAGAAGGACTTGGATGGGTTAGGAGAGTGGGCAAAGTGGCAGGTGGAATACAATGTGGAAAAGTGTGAGGTTATACACTTTGGAAGGAGGAATGGAGGCATAGACCACTTTCTAAATGGGAAAGTGTTTAGGAAATCAGAAACATAAAGGGACTTGGGAATCGTTGTTCAAGATTCTCTTAAGGTTAACGTGCAGGTTCAGTCAGCAGTTAGAAAGGCAAATGCAATGTTAGCATTCATGTCGAGAGAGCTAGAATACAAGAGCAGGGATGTACTTCTGAGGCTGTATAAGGCTCTGGTCAGATCCCATTTGGAGTATTGTGAGCAGTTTTGGGCCCCATATCTAAGGAAGGATGTGCTGGCCTTGGAAAGGGTCCAAAGGATGTTCACAAGAATGATCCCCGGAATGAAGAGCTTGTTGTATGAGGAACGGTTGAGGACTCGTTTTTCCTACTAGTGGAAACATCCTCTCCATGTCCACTCTATCCAGGCCTCGCAGTATCCTGTAAGTTTCAATAAGATCTCCCCTCATCCTTCTAAACTCCAACGGTTGAGGACTCGTTGGAGTTTAGAAGGATGACGGGGATCTTATTGAAACTTAGAGAATACTGTGAGGCCTGGATAGAGTGGATGTGGAGAGGATGTTTCCACTAGTCGGAAAAACTAGAACCAGAGGGCACAACCTCAGGCTAAAGGGACGATCCTTTAGAACAGAGATGAGGAGGAATTTCTTCAGCCAGAGAGTGGTGAATCTGTGGAACTCTTTGCTGCAGAAGGCTGTGGATGTCAGGTCATTGAGTGTATTTAAGACAGAGATAGATAGGTTCTTGATTAATAAGGGGATCAGGCGTTATGGGGAAAAGGCAGGAGAATGGGGATGAGAAAAATATCAGCCATGATTGAATGGCGGAGCAGACTCGATGGGCCGAGTGGCCTAATTCTGCTCCTATGTCTTATGGTTTTAAGTGTTGTTGAACATGAAGGTGTACCGATTCTTCAGTTGAGGGAGTACGGTAAGTTGTAAGCAGAATGTTTCCTTGCTCAGGTTTGACCTGCTGCCAGAAGACTTCAAAGGGTCTGGAGTCATTTCTGAAGTCTGACAGGGCCACTCTGTCCTAGCTGTATACTTCTGTGCCGCCCCCTCTGGTGGATAGTGTCATGCTGGTGGGGCAGGATATACTGAGGGTTGGTAATAGAAAAGTCATTGGGTGTAAGAAATGAGGTTACTTACTACCATTCAATGAATATATCCCTCTATTCCTTTCCTCTTCATATACTTACCTCACTTCCCCTTAAATGCATCTATGCTATACACCTCAAATTCTCCTTGCAGTGATGAATTTGTAAAACATTCTTACAATTCTGAGTAAAGACAGTTCTCATTAATTCCTTATTAGACTTGTAGTGAACATCTTATATTTTTGGACTTCTCACAAGTGGAAACATCTTCTCTGCATAAACTCTATCAAACCCCAATTCAACAAATGTGCCCGTTCACCTATTCATATTCAGTTTAGAAGAAGGATGCACACCTGATTTTTTTGACATTCATTCATGGGATATGAGCATCTTTGGCTAGGCTAGCATTTATTGCCCATCCCTAATATCTCTTGAGAAGGTCATGGTGTGTTGCCTTCTTGCACTGCTGTAGTCCATGTGTTGTAGGAACACTCACAGTGCTGTTAGGGAGAGAGTTCCAGGACTTTGACCCAGTGGCAGTGGAGGAATTGCAAGATAGTTCCAAGTCAGCATGGTGTGCAAATTGGTGTTTGCCATGCATCTGCTGCCCTTGTCTTTCTAAGTGGTAGAGGTTGCCAGTTTGGAACATTGTAAGCCTGTCTTTACATTCCTTGTAGAAAAAGCCTTGGTGAGTTGCTACAATCCATTTTGTAGATGTAAATGGTATATGATGCCACAGTGCATCAGTGGAGGGGGAAGTGATTACTTATTGTGATGGACAAGGTGCCAATCATGCAAGCTGCTTTCTTTTGGATGGTGTTGAGCTTCTTGAGTGTTGTTGGAGCTACAGTCATTTAGGCAAGTGGAGAGCATTCCATTACATTCTTGACTTGTGTCTTGTAGTTGGTGGACAGGCTTTGGGGAGTTAGGTGGTGAGTTACTCTCCACGGAATTCCTAGCTTCTGAGCTGTCAACAAATGTCAACAGTCTACCGTTTTTTTTCTACCTGATGTTGACTTACCTGCTGTGTCTCCAACACTTATTCTCTTTCTATTTCAGAGAGAATTAGGTAACTGCATTCCCAACATTGCATTTAATAGGAAGCTACAGATGGAGTCTACTTAAAGTTGTGAAATTGTATTTCTTTTTCACTTACAATGTCAAATTTTATGTTAGCAATAAGATGTTTGCTTGTTGGTACAACTTAATTAAAGTATTGATATTGATCTGAATCAGCAGCAGCTTTTCTTCAAAATCATTATGTGCAGCACTAAGTCAAAAAATAGAAATTAAAATGGAGTAAATTGTATAATGCCAACATGGATTTCAATTCCTCGTAGATGATTAATGGTATATATATGAGGCACGACAGTCAGCTGAAGATGAACTTAATGGAAAATTAATAAATGTAAAGAAATCCAGTATACTTTAAAGGCTTTCTAACAAATATTAACAAAGGATTAATTACATGGCTTTTATATCAAAGATAAATTAAATACCATGAAAAGTATTCACTTTAAATCAGAAGCTTTTTGAATAAAAGCATGATAGCTGAGGTTTGCCTTATCTCCAGGCTTTATTATTTGGCAGAGAACAAATCTGGAGAAATGTGTTCAATATTCAGCTACTCCAAGAGGATAATTTTCTCCCAAAATAGCTTGCAACCAATTTCCAATAGGGAAATAAATCTTAATGATCCTATGAAGTATTCCCCTCAATCTAATTACACAATCACGAGCCAACTTCAATAGCTGTCTTTCTGTGCACTGGAGAACAGTTAGCAGGACAATTTGATTTGCTTTCTTGTTACAAAATAGATTTTCATTTATGCTTGTTTAAGCAGTTTTCAGCTGAGTTTTTCCAAGCAAAATAAACACATATTTTTGCAGTAATAATCAGCTTTTAAAGGTGCATTATCCCATCAAGGTGGGCTTACTTAAGTTGCATTTACCTTGCACATGATATCAAAATCATGCCCGTAATAGTATAGATGATTCTTTCTGCAAAGTTACTTTTTCTTTTCAAATATAGTGTCAATTTTATTCAGACAGGGTAATGTTATCAATCTAAAATATTTATGCTGAAAATTGCAGTATCTACTGAGTTGGTGGAATTGGAAAATTAAATTCTGACTGTATTGCTTTTTGAGAACAGTTTACAACACTTCCAATAACCGCCAACCCCCCCCCACCCCCGCCAAACCCTGCGCAGGAAAGCTTGGATAAGTTTACTGCTTATCAGGATGAGGAGCATCAGTGCTACGGGCATGAACTTTACTTGACCCCAACCCACCTTCAAGCTATGAGGGGAATGTTGAAATCGGCAGCTCGCCCGCCATATTTTAAAGAATAATTAGGAGTCAATTTAGCTTGTCTTCAAGCCAACTGACCCTGATAATATGCTGCTCAGGCCAAACATATTGTGGCAAGAATAGAAGTCTGATTTTTTAGAACTTAAATGTTTAAAAGGCGGGGAGGAAAGGAGGTGGTCATTCTTCAGTGGCTGAAATCGTGGAGCACCAGTCTTTGCCAATCGTGGAGCACCGCCCCTTACATCAAAACCCCCCTCTTCCTGCTCCCTTTCTTGGCATCCACTGATGCCCTCCTGGCACTGCTGGAACTGATGGAGCCGATTGGCTGGCAGTTCTCAGAACGAGATTTGGTAGAAGTCCCACTCGGCCCTCATTAGACTATCCTGCAGCGCTTTATGTTTTTATGTGGGACCTTGCTGTGCACAATTGACACATTTTCTACAACAGAAGAGTGACTATATTTCAATTGGTTGTAAAGCACTTTGGGAAGTTTGGGGTTGTAAAATGCCCTATTGGTATGGAATACTTTGATTTCCATGCCAATGTTATTTCCAGGGGTGGGGTGTGCTGTCTGCCCCTCCACATCTTGCAGCCCATGGAGTGGAACAGTTTTCCCTTGAGCCTGTTAGCCATGGTTTAGAGTCAAAATGTTCACGGTAAACACTTTTGCCCTGAATCAGGCAGTTATGAATTCAAGTCCAAGTCCAACACCTTGAGCTTAAATTTTGGTTGATATTCCAATGCTGTGCCAAGGAAATGCTCCGCTGTTCTAGGGTGCTGTGTTTCAATTGAGATGTTAAATCAAGATGCCATCTCCCCTCTCAGGCGGATGTAAAAGATTCCTTGTCAGTATTTGAAAAGTTGGGGAGTTCTCCCTGATGTGCAGGAAATTATTTATCCCTCAATCAACCTCACAAAGAAATGATCTGGTTATTATCACATTGCTGTTTGTGAGACCTTGCTGTGACAAATTGATACATTTTCTACAATGAAATAATTACTACATTTCATTAGCTGTAAAGCACTTTGGGAAGTCCTGTGGTTGTGAAACACACTATATAAATGCTAGTGTTTCCTGTTAAGTGTTCAGTTTTAGCATCAAGTATTTCTAGATCAGGTATAGAATGAGTTAGATGTGAAATAAATTCCTGTCCTTACTCCAATGATATGACAACTTGAGGTTTAAAAGAACATTGGCAATTAGCATTAGTGTCCCACACCAATTAGGGGTTGTCAGTTGTCCAGGGACCTGGGTTCGATTCCCGGCTTGGGTCACTGTCTGTGTGGAGTTTGCACATTCTCCTCGTGTCTGCGTGGGTTTCCTCCGGGTGCTCCGGTTTCCTCCCACAGTCCAAAGATGTGTGGGTTAGGTTGATTGGCCATGCTAAAATTGTTCTTAGTGTCCTGAGATGTGTAGGTTAGAGGTATTAATGGGTAAATATGCGGGGATATGGGGGTAGGGCCTGGGTGGGATTGTGGTCGGTTCCGACGCGATGGGCCGAAGGGCCTCTTTCTGGACTGTAGGGTTTCCATCATTCTATCAATTAACTCTATGGGTTCTGAATAAAATCAAAATTTTACTATTAAATAGTGAGCTGTTTCTTTATTTGAATTCATGCATCCCAGAAGCTGAGTTGAACTCTTGAGTACTCAAGAAAAAAAAGCCCTGTCAGTGAAACAATAGGAGTAAATTTTGAAACAAAGGACAACATCAGTAACTGGGTAAGGACTCTTGCCCCTAGAAATTCAATGGTGCCTCACATGTTTTCAGGCAAAAAACAGGTGCCTAAGTATCAAATATGGTGAGTGTGGCATGTGCCACACTCACTGGAAATGTTTCACCCATTGCATTGGTGAAGACAACTAAAGAGTCATCTTGTGCCTGAAACAGCTGTCAAGCCCTTTGCATTTAATTTTAATTTTTTATTTATTCATTCACAGAA